>NC_091469.1:57981256-58290944 GCF_036971445.1 Narcine bancroftii
CAAGGTCCCTCAGTTTTAAATGACACGAATATAGCTTTTGTGCTCAAATGTGCAGGGTGGAGGCAGGAACCAAGAATCTTCTTATTCAGAAGGCAGACTGTCCTTGCTGCAATTTGGCTCAAATCGAAAACTGAATATTACTCATTTGCTAGATTTGATATCCTGAGGGTGAAGAATGTACTATTAAATTAAACTCCAAAATCTCTGGCTTTAATAAAGGATTACGTATGTTATATACATACTTACTGATGATGTTATAACTAAAATCTTCATGTTTCCTGCACAAGAAACTTCAATTTTAAGCTTGCCAGAGAACAATTCCACTGTAACAAACTGACAATAAAGTGAATACAGCTGGAAATACAACCTTTGTAATTACCAAAAGGTCGAGTCTCAAAAATCCACATGGATAGGTTAAAAGAAGGTAAAAAAAAAACCAAACCAAACCACTTGCACATTGTATAATCAATAGCCCTAAATGTCAATGTAATGCTGTGTTTAAGCACTAGGAAACAATTATTAAGTTCAGATTACATGTCAGCTACTATAAATTACAATTCGGCCTTTGTCTGAATTCTGAATCAAGGTGACAGCAAAGATTTGCATTGGATTTTGTCATTATAGATGTTTCTTTTGAGAATTTGTGACTTGTCCCTCAAAAACTGAAGAAATTCTATCTTTTCATCTGAGATCCTTCACACTTCTGAGTAGATTATGTCCCCGTTTGGCCATAGCAAGTAAGATACTTGCTGAATCTGCACATTGTACTTATGCATTTGACAATAAACTCACATTAAACATTCCATTATCTTCCACAGATATTGAACAAGGACCAACATCCAATTATGGGAGTGGTGCCAGTGTACTGGCATCCCAACTCAGAGAAGAAGGGCTGGGATGAATAAAACAACTAAATAACTGTCAACTTATCATCAATGGTGTGAATCTTAAGAGCAGGCAATTTAAGAATGAAATAATCATCAATGAAGTATTATATTAATTAATGAAAGATGGAACTGATTCATAAGGGACATTATCTATGACTACCTAAGTTCTCTTAACAAAAGTACAATATGAAACCTGATATTCTCTATGAGAAATTTTAAAGGACCCTCACAAAAGTACCATATGGCAGACCTGTTAGCAAAATTAAAGTCCAAGATATGGAACCAAAACAAAAGCTATTGAGTAAGTACTCATAAATTATTGGATAGGTCCAACCGGAGCATTGATTCCATTCCTGGGTAACATTTTTTGGCAAGGTTGTAAAGAGAGGAAGGATAGTGCTATGTAGATGATGCAAGAGTTTAGTTACATAGTGAAGAGTGTAGATGCTGGGTCATTTCCTTGGACTAGTCAGTTAGAGGTGATTTAACTTAGGTGGTCAAATCATGCAGATTTGCGATTGGACAATGGGAAGAGACAAAAGTGTCATCAGGCAGTTGGTAAAGGAACCAGAGATTGAAGGATGAAAGAAGCGTAATCCAATGTGTCTGTAAGATCTGAAATGTATAGCCTCATAGGGTGGTGGAAGCAGATTTAATACAATTGAATAAAACTCCAAGTGAAACAACTTACAGGAGATTCTTTCACTGCAATATGCTACTTGGTGGATCCCAGAAATGAATTGACAATGAAGAAAGAAAAGGTTCTGGAGCCAATTGGATAATTCTTTCACAGTTACCTTGGGCTAAATGGCCTCTTTTTGAACTGTGCCATTCTATTTCTGAGATTCACCAAGCTGTGCATTATAGCTTTCTTTTCCAATTAGAAAATCCAATGAATGAAGTTGTCTTCTTCCTGTACATTCTTAACCTCTGTTCACCCTGTCCTGATGTTCTAAACACTACCCTTGGCTTTGCGCATTGAACAATTTGCTTCTGTAGTTTTTCTACAACAGACACAATTAATGATTCCTTGGAACAGAACAATGAAACCAGAGGAAAGTAAAGCTTCCAGTCTAGGTTCCTTCACTGAAGTAAAGTTAGAAATTCAAAATATTAACTCTGTTTCTCATGTCAGAGCCCCTACATGACCTGCTGAACAAATCCAGTATTTCTAGTTTTTATTTCAAACTCCTTCATGGGTGGGAAATGTTTGCTTGATTTCTGATCTCTGTCACATCCTGGTATGAGCTAAGATAAAAATGGAAGATTACAAACCAAAGCCATCTCTATAGAGAACAACATATTACTATGCTTGTTAGAAGTTGCATTTTTGCCGATCTATTGTTTGGGATTTTATTGCATTTTTATACAGCAAGTACTGTGGCAAACATTTCTAGATCAATTTTAGCCCTCAATGAGACAGAACAAAATTCCTAATGCTCTGCTCCAGTGACGTACCTTTGCCCTCAAGCTGCGAAGAATATCCCATAGAGCAGCACAAACCTATTAACTTTTATTTTAGCAGCCACCTTTGCTTTTTTTTGGAGAATGAGATTGTCAATCAGTATTGTGTTATAAAGTTAAATTCCATAAGGTACCAGACTATGCTCTGCTAAAAAAAAGATACTTTCAATAAAGATCAGAAGAACTTGTATTCCCTTGGTCTGTACGTGATTCTAAGTGCCACTAAAAAAGGGGAGACTATCTATGGCTGAAACCACAACTTCCATAAGTCAGCTCCTTTCCTTCTCAGCCAGTTCCACTGATTGATAACAATGAAATATTTTTTTCTTAAACATTTATATTTTCTTTATCAAATTCAAGTTCTGCATTTTTACTTTGGTGCAAAAGTGTTTAAGTTGTTTAAATGTGCTTTTTGGAGTTTTAGGTGCAACAAAAAGAGACAAAGTAAAGTGGCATGATTTGAATGAATAGCCTCTTAATGTACGTTGTTGGTAAAGGAATTCTGGTGTGACTGAAATTAAATCCTACCTGTCTGTGTTGTCAGCAGCAGGAAAGGATCTTTATATGAATGTTTATCTCATGGGCCATTTAAATCCATAACATTTTTAGTATGCTTTGGGTAATACTGTGAAGAATTTTAATGAGGAAAATTGCAAACCAAGAAAAAGTCACTTGGACTTAGACTTAAAAGTGAGAAAAGATTTGTTTTGGAAAGAACTTGCTTTTTTATTTGATGTCTTTAGAAATTAAAGTACCAGCAGGAGATTATATTGGATCAACTGTGTTTCATTTAGTCTGTAGTCATTACAAAACAGAAAATGTAGGGTGACATGGTTAGCAGAGTAATTAAGGCACAACGCTATTACAGTGCCAGTGACCCAAGTTCAAAGCCAACAGGAGTTTGTATGTTCTCCCTGTGACCTGCATGAGTTTTCTCTGTGTGCTCCAGTTTCCTCCCACCCTCCAAAAAAAGTAGGGGCTTGTAGGTCAATTGGTGTTAATTGGCATGGGCTTCAGGGCCAGAAGGACTTGTTCTAGTGCTGCATCTCCAAAAAGAATAGTTCTTTACATCGACAGGACTGTGATACTTTGGGCATTATAGTGAATGATCATCAATAGGAAATGAACTATTTTCAAAAGGCAGACATAAAACAATTGAACGATTAGAATGCCCTGAAATTTCCCAGGCGACCTGCAGTAATCACGTTTCACAACCACTCAACCTGCTGAGAGTGTTGATCCAATATGGAATGTTCTTTTTCGCACCCTAGGGTACCAGTGACATTATTGATTGCACACAGCATGCTAATTGCAATATTTTACGAAGCAGCAGATTCTAAATTGTTACATTTCCAGACCTCTGACCCAACTTCAGTTTTATTAAATAAACAATTTAATCTTTCGGCGGCTATATGTCAGTCTTTGATGATTCTCTTTGACCCACGCAGCCGTTGTCTTGTTTCTTGCCTGCATTTTCTTGACAGGAGAGATTTGCTGGGCAAAAGAAACTTGAGCCAATTCCTTTCTCAACTTAGGAGATGAGAACTGCATACAGTATTCCAGGTGCGGCCTCACTGGTACCCTGCACAAATGCAGTAGAAATTCCCTGTTCTTCAAAGCCGTGAAGAACAACATTCCATTTGCCTTTTTGATAACTTTCAGCCTGCAAACCAACCTTTTGAGATTCATCCGCAAGCATCTCAAATCCCTTTGCACAACAGCATGCTGCAAATTTCCAATATTTAAGTAATAATTTGATCTACCATTTTTATTCCAAAGTGAAAGCTTCACATTTACTAACATTCTACTCCATCTGCCAGGCCCTTGCTTCCTCACTTAATCTATCTACAGCAGTAGTTTTCAACCTTTTCTTTCCACTCACACACCACTTTAAGTAATCCCTATGCCACAGGTGCTCTGTAATTAGTAAGGGGTTGTTCAAGGTGTATGCAGGTGGAAAGAAAAAGGTTGAAAACTACTGTTTTAATTGTACTTAATTGACTTGTTATGTGCGCAGTTTCATAATTCCAAAGGAAATGGGCCAATGTCAATTTTTTATCAAGCAAAATGTTTCAGTAACAATTGAGTCTAGAACAGTGGTTCTCAACCTTCCTTTTCCACTCACATACTACCTTAAACAATCCCTTACTAATCACAGAGCACCAATGGCATAGAGATTATTTAAAGTGGTGTGTGAGTGGAAAGAAAAGGTTGAGAACCACTGATCTGCAGTACATCTTCTTGCAAACTCTGTCCATCCTTTTCTCAATTTGGTTTTCCACTCAATTTACTGTTATCGACAAACAAATATATTACACTCAGTTCAATCCTTCAAATTGTTAATGTATATCATGAACAGTTGTGGGCCCAGCAACAACCCCTGCTGCAGTCCAATCACCACTGATTACCACTCAGCGAAATACCTATGAATTCCAACGCTCGACCTTCCATTGGTTAACCAGTCCTCTATCCATTCTAATATATTACCCCAACTCAATGCAACTTCATGGATATCTTTTTGCGGTACCTAATAGAATGTTTTCTGGAAATCCAAGTATACAACATATACCTGTTCCACTCTATCCATTGCACCTATTATATTCACAAATAACTCCAGTAGATTTGTCAAACAGGACCTGCCTTTCCCCATTCCTGATGGAACAATTTCTATCCAGATGCATCACTATTTCCTCCTTAATGTTGGCTTCAAGCATTTATCCAACTGCAGTTGTTAAGATAACTGGCCTATAGTCACTTTCCTTTGTCTACAACCTTTTTTAAACAAGGGCATGAAATTTGCTACCTTCCAATTTGCCAGATTTGCCCAAGCTCTAGAGCATTTTGGTGAATTACCACAAACACTTTTGATATAACTTCCGCTATTTCTTTTAGCACCCTGGGATGCATTCCATCAGGACCAAAGAACCTACCTACTTTTACACTCACTAGTGTACTCAGCACTACTTCTTTGATAATAGCAATTGTATTGAGGTCCTTACCCCACACTGCATCCTTTTACATTACTCTTCGGCATGTTATTATTGCCTTCCACTATGAAACAGAAGGGCACATCAGTTTGGCAAAGATTGATGAACCTGCGGGCTTGTTTCCAAGCTGTAGGTCTCCACAACTCTAGGACTACAACAGAGGCCTCAAAATTATTCTCTGTAATGCCTATTCTTTTCATAATTTGGATAGGATTCAATGTGGGATATAATTTTGTTAAATGCCATAGGCAGACACTCCGAAATGATGAACTGGAGTACGTAAGAGAAACAGAGGGACTTGCACCTTGGTGCCAGGTCAACAGCCTCTCCTTGAGCAAGACCAAAAAAGCTGGGTATAGACTTTCAAAGGAGAGCATGGAGCTCACTCCCCAGTCCACATCAATGGTGCTGAGGTAGAGATAATAGAAAGCTTTAAGTTCTCAGGGCACATCACTACGTGGTACGACAACTGCTCCACCCAAGATCACAAGAAACTGTAGAGGGTGGTGAATGAGGCTCAGCCATCACATAACTTCTCCCTTCCATTGACTCCATCTATAATTCCCATTGCCTTGGAAAAACAGCCAATTCATTAATAGACTCATACTACTCTGGCTGCACTCTCTTCTTTTCTTCACAACACAATGAAAGCCAATCCTGACCATTGAAAGCTGCGCCACCCAATTGTATCCAATTAACCCACAATCTCATACATTTTGGAGGGTGGAGGAAATCAGAGGAAACCCACACAGGTCACGGGGAGAAGGTACAGATAGTGTCAGATTCGAATCTGGGCTGCTGGCACAGTAATAGCATCAAGCTAACAACTACACTAACCATGCCACCCATCACACCAGGAATGATGGTGTCCTGGAATATTGAGTTGCCAGTCCTGGCCCTTCTTCAATCATGTCTCCATCCTGCACCTATCCATGCCTTCAGCTCATCAGCTTTTCCTATCAGTCTTCGTGTATTAAAATAAACACAACAATATTGTCTGTCTTCCATCGATGCTTGTCCTCCACTATCCTGTTCAGCTTCAATGCACTTACTTTGCCTTCGTCTCTCTTCTTAACCTTTTTAGTCCTTCTCTCTCTCCAACTTGCATCCACGCTCCCCTGTCCATTAACCTATAGAATGATTGTGTCTACCAGAGATGTTATGGTTCAATGTATATTGCACATATTAAGAAGAGTATTTTCATCTTTCCCACCTCTATCTTTTATCTCTGGTTCCTTTCTAGATAAATAATCATATTGGAATAATATTTCAGTCAATTACTGTCCTATTGTAGGATAGTAATGGTAAATGGGCCCATTTTTACAGTACAAAAAGTAATCAAGGGTGCTCCTGATGTTCCCTTGCCTCATTTACAATAAGCTCTGACAGGAAGATCGGGCACGGAAGATATCGATGCCGTGACACATGTTTCCACTATGCTCTGAAATGATGGTTTGGAAATCACTCCAGGACAATATTTCCACAAAACTCTAAATTCAGCCAAATGATAATATATTCTCGGTTTGTTTTGGTATACTGCCGAGTAAAATTACTTCCTGTTTTTGGATTAAGTACCGCACAAAGTAAAACAGACCACTGAATTTATGACAAAAAAAATGCTCTGATCTTGTAGAATCTGCAAAACTGAAAAGATGGCCAGGCTGTCATTTTCCTACAGGATTCACTCAGCAAGATCGCCTCAGAGGTTGCCAGGACTGATGATTCCAAGTACACAAAATCTGCTCCAGCTGACCCCATATTCTGTTTCAATCCCAAAGATCTCTATGTAATTCCCAGTACTGTTATTTGCTGTAAGTCAGGCTTCTTTTCTTGGAACGAACAAGAACTGTTGAATGGGATTATTAATATCTATTTGCACTTTCCTTGTTTGTACCGCATGCCAGTTTCTCGAATCCTACGATTGTTTTCAACTATCATCAGGATTTATTTCTGGAATTGTGATTACAGATGCCTCTGGCTCTGTTATTTCATTTTGGCGAAAGCCTTCAGAAAACAATGCAATGTCATTATTTATATAATTAAGAATTGTAGTAACATCAGGTCCAATTGCTGAATAAAATTATTGATATAACCCTGCTGATGGAAAATGTCAAAGAAAACACTTCATTGTTTCCAGTTTGGAATTTCAGCTTGTCAAGAAGACACCAAACCATATCAGGCCTGATGATGTGAGCTGGATTCAAGAAATCGATATGTTGTATGTATGTTGCACTATGTTGTATATTTTCACAGCATTATACAACAACAGCCTATCAAAATTAAAGCAATTTAATTTGATGACAAATGAATCCTTTCATTTAGTTTCAGAATGTAGAAGGTTAAAAAAATGCACACATGGGAAGATTTTCCCCAGGCTCCACATTGTTAAAATGATTTTTCAGTCAGTCCTATCTTATTTACTTGGAGGAGAGACCGAACCATTAACTTAAATAGAAACCTGCTGTGTGAATTTGATCTGGCATGTGTCTTATTGGCAGTTTTTCCAATTTAATAGACAATTATTTAATATTTTCCCTTGACTTTAGTTTGTTCAAAGGGATAAATCAACTTGCCCTTTTAAAATCAATTATAAGATTTGAGATTTTCTATATAACACAGGTTAGGGATTTTCAAAGTTGCTCCGTCGAAAGTTCTGGAATATATCTAAACCAAATACTTTTGGCTAGACGATAAAAAGAGCAACTATCAATTCAAGTCATCCAAGAAAACTTTCTTAACATTAATGTTGGAAGTAATTATTTTCGATTAAAATGAGGAGACTACACTTAACTCATTTTGTTTAAATAATCATGGTGCTGTTATTCTTCATATATCAGCAAATCTATCTGTCAATTAAATTTAGAAAAAGAACACATGGGGAGTAGGTGGGGGTGAGGTTAGGGATAGAAAGATCTTAAAGAACTAGCATCTGGAGACATTATAAAAGCTGGTTCACTTCTTAATTTTCACACTTACTTTCACACACTATCAAGATAAACTAAAACATTTTTAAATTCAATTGGGTAAATAGCCTGAAACAGTAAAGCCCAATATGCCCAGAGCAGAAAAGATCAAATAAACCCTAATGTGTGAAAGAAGAATAAAAGATTAACACTGTAGTCAAATGCATTCTCAAAGCAGAGAACATGAAGTATTTGGGGGGGGGGGGGGGGGACACATTAGATTAGCCAGCAAAAGCAAATGGTAAAATGCTCTTAAACCACCCCTTTACAAACATAGGTGCAAATGTTTGAAACGAAGCCACCTATGGACACTGCGAGACCAGCTGAGTTGCTCCAGCATTTACAATGTGTTTTTAATACAATCACGGCATCTATAGACTTCCATGTTACTCTCTTAATGAAGAGTTCCAGCCCCAAACATCAACCATGCTTTTTCTTCGACTGATGCTGCTTGACCCATTGAGTTCCTCCACAAAATTGCTTTTTGCTCCCCATTTCTATATTTCCTTAGGATGTAGAAGTAGATCTCTTCAGTCTATTCAGTCTAGGTCAACACTCGAACAATCCCACTCCCCACCACTAATTATCCCTGTAATGTCCCCTCTTCTGATATCTATCAATTTACATTACTTATATTTATTGTATTCACAAAGAGAAAAAACACAAGAATTCATGTTGTTCAGGAATCACTTCCTTCAAGCTTAAGAATTTCTAAGAAATTATTTTATTCTGGTGAAACAACAATCTGGTTCAGGAAGCCATTCAAGTTGAGCGAGAGAAGAGAAATGTAGTGATAATTGGGGATAGCATAGTGAAGGGGAATAGACAAAGTTCTCTGTTGCAAGAATAGAACATCCTGAAGGCTGTGTTGCCTGCCTGGTGCCTGGGTTTGGGACATCTTATCTGACCTTCAGAGGAATTTGCAGTGGGATTGGATAGATCTAGTTGTCATGGTCCATGTGGGTACCAACAACCTAGGAAGAACAAGGAAAGAGGACCTGCTAAAGGAATTTGAAGATCTAGGGACCAAATTAAAAAGCAAAACCAAAAAGGTGGCAATATCTAAATTATTGCAACGTGAAAATTGGCACAGGGTTCAGAAGACTAGAGAGTTAAATGAGTGGCTCAAGGATTGCTGTGGGAGAAATGGGTTTCAATTTATGGGATATTAACACTAGTATAGGGGAAGGAAGGAACTATTCAAAGGGGATGGGCTCCATCTGAACCATTAGAGTTCTTAGTGAATCGCAAAACTAGGTCCGTGGATGGGGCTTTAAGCTAAATAGTAGGGAGATGGAGTTTTAGAGATTGGACAGAGATGGATAAAATAAGAGAGAAGAGTGTGGATAAAGTAAAAGCAAAAGTGAAATGAGAGAAAATTAAGAGTAGAGTATATAAAAGCCAAGTGCAAAAGAGGCAAAGATGAACAGATTGTAAAAGCATAATAGGTAAAAGGGCACTTTACCTGACTGTCTGTAGTATTCTAAACAAGGTCAGTGAATATATGGCACAAATCAGTACAACGGGGTATGATTTAGTGTCCATTACAGGGAAGTAGTTGCAGGATGGAGAGGAATGGGAATTAAATATCCAAGGATATCAGGTAATAAGAAAGGACTGGCAGGAAGGTAAGAGAGGTAGGTCAGCGATGTTACTGCAATTCTTATTTATATAAATAATGACATTGCATTGTTTTCTGAAGGCTTTCGCAAAAATGAAATAACAGCCAATTGTAATCACAATTCCAGAAATAAATCCCAATGATAGTTGAAAACAATCGTAGGATTCAAGAAACTAGCATGCAGTACAAACAAGGAAGTTTCCTAATGAGATCAGGGCAATAGCGAGAGATGATATAAAATCTAAGGAGCAAAACGTTGAGTCCATTTGGGTAGAGATTAGGAATAGTAAAGGGAAAAAAAATCACCAGTTTAAATTGTCTATAGGCCACCCAATAATAACATTACAGTGACACAAGCAATAAACCAAAAAATATCAAAGGCATGTAAGGATATAACAGCAGTTATCATGAGGGACTTTAACATGCACATGTTAATCAGGTGAATCAGATTGGTCAAGGCAAATTTGAGGAAGACATACATGATGGCTTTCTTAAACAGCATGTTGCTGAACCTACAAGGAAACATGCAATCTTGGATCTGGTCCTGTGCAATGAGACAGGTAAAATTAGAAATCTTTTAGTTAGGGATTCTCTTGGAGAATCATTGAGTTTGTCATACAAATGGAGGGTCCAGTAGTTCAATCTAAAACAAGTGGGTTCTGCCTAAACAAGGGAAACTACAAGGGATGAGGGAGGAGTTGGCTAGGGTAGATTGGAAATGCAATCTATATGGAGGGATGGTTGAGGAACAATGGAAGATTTTCAGAGATTGTTCACGGTGCTCAACCAAAGTATATTCCAGTTAAAAGCAAGGACAGTAAGGGTGGGGACAGCCAGTCTTGGATAAGTAAGGAAATCAAGGAAGACCTCAAACTAAAACCTCGTGTGTACAACGTCGCCAAGAGCAGTTGGAAAATAGAAGATTGGGAAAATTTTAAGAAGAAATAAAGAAACACTAAGCAAGCCATAAAGAGAGGAAAGGTGGACTATGAGAAAAAATTAGCACAAAATATAAAAACACAGCAAAAGTTTTTATAATTATATAAAGAACAAAAGGGTGGCTAAAGTGAAGGTTGGTACCTTGGAAGGTGAGAAGAGAGGATTGATATTGGGTAATGAGGAAATGGCTGAGGCTTTGAATAACTATTGTGTGCCAGTATTCATGATGGAGGGCACGTCAAACATTCTAAGAACAATTGTTATGGATGTGATGGGAGGTGAGGATCTGGATGTAATAGCTATCACTAAAGGAGTCATACTCAGAAAACGAGAGTCTAAAGATAGACTCATGTATGTCCTCCTCAAGTCTCCTGCTCCTGATGGAATGTATCCCAGGGTACTGAAAGAAATGGCAGAAGCTATACTTGAGGCTTTGGTTTTAATTTACCAAAATTCTCTGGGCAGTCCCCAGTAGATTGTAAGATGAAGAAAATCATGGCACTATTCAAAAAATGATTTAGACAAAAGATAAGGGACTATAGGCTAGTTGGTTCAATATCCGTAATTGGTAAAATGCTTGAAGCTATCATTAAAGAAGAAATTGTGCGGCATCTGGAGAAAAAGGAATCCATCAGGCAGATGCAACATGGATTCAGCAAAGGAAGGTCCTTGTTGAAAAAATTTACTGGAGTTAAATATAAGAGGATATATTGAGTGTGGTATATAGAGGGGACCAGATGGACATTGTTTACCTGGATTTCCAGAAGGTGTTCGATAAGGTGCCACATAAAAGACTTATGCAGAAGATCAGGATACATGGACTAGCATGGATTCAAGATTGATGTAACCAAAAGCAAGCAGAGAGTTCATGTACAGGAGCAAGGGTTAAAATGTATTTCTTGCAAGCAAATTGTATTTTGTGGCTTTCAAGTGATTGTTTAATATTTTTCATGCTGTTTCCTGGCAACAGCCAATTTGAAGGTCATAATTTGCCTTCAAGAGAGATAACCCCGTCAGTTAGTTTTTAGTTAGTTTTATTCTTTCAATGAAATGGTAAGAAATTAAAATGATCCAACAACTTTTATTGACTATTTAACCATCATTTAATCATCATTTAACAAAGTTTTAGCATTATCTAATGAATTTTTAATGACATGTAGCAATGTATAGCAACTGATAATAATGTTTAATAAACTCTGGAAAACTCAACTCAACTTTAGTATGTATTTGTTTGAATGAGTCATAAACGACAGCAACATTGTAATTCCTTCAAGCAATTATAAAGGAAAATAGTCGCAACAATATTTAGTCAATAAAAAATGGAATTTTTAAAAATAGCAAATTGCGTATTGGATTTGGAATTCAAATTGGATCTATGGGTTCTGTTTAGAATATTTCGATCTCAAGGAAGCATGATTGGCAACAGAAGCACCAAAGCCATTGAATAAGCAGTTAACCTTACTAAAGCATTCCTTCTGCGTTTGTTGAAAGTTAGAACACAGTTTGGAGAAAATGCTGCTTGTACTTTGAGGACTGTTTTGGTTTTGGAGTTATTGTTGGGTACATTTGATATCTGAGTGTGATGATCAGCTGAATGGATAAAATGGCTGCTGCCATTGAAGCTGCTTCCCCTGAGGAGCTACTTGTCTAGAAGATGAAGGACACAGATCTTAAAGAAGAATTTCACAGGTGGCAATTATATACAAGAAGAAACAAAGCTACTCTTCAAGGAAGACTGAATGAGGCAATAGAAAAGTAAAAGAATATGGCTGCTGGGAAACAAATGCCATGGAATCACTGCAAAAAAAATTAATAGAAACTGTGGTAAACCACAATTGGCTGCTACTGATTGGGCATGCCTCCTGAGACCGATCCCACCCATAGCTCCTTGCATGGCACCCTTTTACATTTGCTCTGATCAGTCAAGGAGGTGGATAGTTGCTTGATAGTGTTCCAATCTTTAGCTATTAAAAGCCTGACTGTTTCACTACTCAGCCTTTTTTGAATTATTGATGGTACATCAGGAACTAAGATCAGTCACAAGGAAATGGCTGAAGATGAGCCAGGAGAATGTGAAATCCAAAATGGGGACAAAGTCAGATATTAAGGCAACATCTGACATACAGGATGATGTGCGACCAGAAGATAGTGTGTCAAATACAGGAAGCAGGAGAATCAAGAGGAGTTATAGAGCAAGCTCCACTATTTCAAGTACTGCATCAACATTTATAAAGATTCAGGCGGATGTAGCAGCACTTGAAGTGGAAAAGAAAATGCTTCAAATGAAATTTTCCTTAGAAGAACTAGAAAAAGAGCAGGAGGAACGGGTACGAAGAGAAGAGGAGCAGCAACAGAGAGAAGAGGAGCTGAAATGAGAACAGAACTGAAGGGAAAATGAGTAGTTTATGGAGAGAAGAGGAGCTGAAACAGGAGCAGTTAAAGAGGAAAGAGGAGGTTAAGGAGGCAAAAGGAGTAAATGGAACTGGACAAAAAAAACTGTTGTTAATCAGGCCAGGTTGAGGCCACTAGGAGGATCTGAAGTATCTGGTGCTCTAAGTAAATTATCTAAAGCATTTAACATTTTGGAATCATGTTTTGAGGAAGGACAACAGGAAAATGAAATATTTAATACCAAAGAAGGGGCAGTGTTATGGTTACAAGACTTGCATGGTCCAGAACCAGTCAGATTAAGACACGGTGGTGCCAAATCTCAAACTCAAGTGGACAGAGATTTGAGCCAAATGCCACCTTAGCATACAGAATTCATGCCACTACCATTGGATAACATAAATCTGAGTGAAGAAAATAAATTACGCCCAGGCATGAGAAGACAAGATGAAATGGCTGCATCATTACTTCAGTTGCAAGCTTTCTCTTCTCTGCAAGGTGGAGAGTATGGTCAGAACATGGTAGACAGGCCATCTATTTGGGGTGACTTCATTACCAAGTTGTGTGAATTTTGCCCTTTGGAAGTGTGCTGAGGACAATATGGAACAATTTAGCTCTCAAGCTATAAGGACCATCAGGAATAACATCTATGTAGATGACTGCCTCACTTCTGCAGCTACAGTTAAAGCTCTTATTCATGAGTTAAGGACGATCTGTTTCAAAGGAAGCTTTCTACTTACCAAATGGATAAGTAACATTCACCTGGTATTGGCTGCCATACCTGAAAGAGACAGAGAAAAATAAATTAAGAATTTGGACTTAGACCATGACTATCTTCCTGTGGAGAAGGTTAGGTGTACAATGGTGTATTCAGTGTGATGATTTTATGATCAAAATCATTTTGAAGGACTAACCTCTCACATGAAGAGAGATTCTATCAACAGTCAGTTCAATATATGATCCTCTAGGAATATTGGCACCAATTGTCCTGAGTACCAAGAAGATCCTGCAAGATTTATGTAGGAAGAAGATTGGTTGGGATGATGATATACAGGTGGAAACAGATTTGGTCTGGAAAAGATGGGTGAAAGAATATCTCCAACTGTTGCAGGAGCAACAGAAATGCTTAAATCAGGTGCAATTTCAAAGCTGAGGAATTTGTGATTATCATGAACCATACAGCACCTTGAAATTCCTGGTTGATGGGGAAGATTGTTGATACCATCCCAGACAAAAGAAGACTTGTACGTCAAGTTTGGATCAAGACTAAAACTGGCTTTCTCGACAGACCTATTACCAAATTATCTCTTTTACAAGAGGCAGAAAGCTTTGATAATTCATTTTCACTTTCTTTTAAAATGTAATCGATATATACTACCATGTATTATGCTTGATTTTTTTTTCTTTGTAATGGTAATTATTATTTCTAGACATAATAATTAGGGGCCAGTATTATAAGGGTTAAAATGTATTTCTTGCAAGCAAATTATATTTTGTGGCATTCAAACAATTGTTTAATATATTTCATGGCTTCTCTTGGCCACATCCATTTTGATGGTCATAGCTTGCCTTCAAGTGAGATAACCAGGTCAGTTAGCTTTCTTTGTTCTACTAAATGGTAAAAAATTAGAATGATCCGACAACTTTTATTGACTGTTTAAGCATCATTTAATTATCGTTTAACAAAGTTTTAGCATCATCTAACAAAGTTTTTACAGCTTGTAACAATATATAGCAACAGATATTAACATTAATGATGTTTAATAAACTCTGGAAAACTCAACTCAATTTTAGTACAGATTTGTTTGAACGAACGAGTCATAGGCAACAACAACATTCTCATTCCTTCAAGTGATTAGAAAGGAAAATAGTCACTACCACAGGGGTGGGGTTTTTTTTGTTGGCAATCAGTGGTGAGCAGGGTGGATCAAGGGTCAGTGCAGGCCCACAACTGTCAACAATATACATATACAATCTGGAAGAAGAGTCAGGGCGCAACTAAGTTTGCTGATGACATTAAATTGAGTGGAAAAGCAAATTGTGCAGAGAGATGTAAATGGGTTAAGAGACTGGGCAAGTGTCTGGCAGATGGAGTACAATGTTGGCAAATGTAAGGTTTTCCAATTTGTAGGAATATTATTTAAATTGCAAGTGATTGCAGCATGCTGCCGTGCAGAAGGGCAGGAGTCATTGTTGATGAATTGTAAAAGGTTGGTTTGCAGGTGAAGCAGGCTATCAAGAAGGTAAAAATGGCATGTTGGACTTCATTGCTAGAGGGATTAAATTTAGGAGGAGGGAGACTGTAATGCAACTGCGCAAGGTACCATCAAGGCCACATCTGGAATATTTTTCTGCAGTTCTGGTCTCCTTACTTGAGGAAGGATGCATTGGCTTTGAGGAGGTAGAGAGGAAGTTCAACAGGTTGATTCCAGGTATGAAGGATTTATCCTATGAGGAGGGATTGAGTAGTCTCGGACTGTACTCGCTGGAATTTAGTGGTAAGCGAGGGGATAATATAGAAGCATATGAAATTAAGAAACACAGATAAGATAGAGGTAGGTAAGTTGTTTACATTGGTGGGGGAGACCAGAACTAGGGGACTAGCCTTAAGATTCAGGATAGTAGATTTTGGACGAAAGTGAGAAGAAGCTTCTTTTCCCAAGTGGTGAATTTGTGGAATTCGCTGCCCATTGAAGCAATGGAGGTGACATGCTTATTTAAGAAAAGGTTGGATAGATTTTTACATAGTAAGAGAACTAAGGGATATGAGGAAAAGGCAGGTAGGTGGAAATGAGCTATGATCACATTAAATGGCAGAGCAGACTTGATGGGCTGGATGGCCCTATTTCTTATGTTCTTATGCTCTGAAGTCTTCAAATTAATCTTTCTAGGCCCAAAATTGTATTGTGGACACTTGGTTGGTAATCACCTAACATAATAAGTGGTTGTAAATTAATGTAGTATCCAAATAATAGCAGACCCAATCTATGCATTTAACTGCATCAGCTAGATTAAGTCCATATCTCTGTGTTGAATGAAACACAAAAGTCTGAAGACACTGTGATTGTTCCTGTAGTGAAAAAACAGCAGTGTTGCTGGAGGAACTCAGCTGGTCTCGCAGCATTCATCAGAGGTAAAGATACATTACCAATGTTTTGGGTCTGAGCCCTTCAAGTCATGAGTAAAAAAGACAGGCATCCCTAATGAAAGACTGGGGATAAAGGGAAGACTGGGAGGAGTACAGACCCACATACAAAAGATGTTAATTGGATATGATAAGAGGAAAGGTGAAAATTGATTTGTGCTCTGTGAAGAGACAGAAAGAAGAGGGAACAGAGAGAGAGAGATGGAGGAAAGGAAAGGAGACATGAGAAAAGATAAGGATGGGAGGTTCCTCACAGAAACTGGAGAAGTCAATATTAATGCCATCTAGTTGGAGGGTGCCCAGACAGAATATGAGGTGTTGGTTCTCCAATTTGCCACGACACCTCCTCTCACACCACCATTTTAAGTGCCAAACAGTCCTTCCAAATGAAACAATACTGAATCTGCATAAGTCATCTACTGCATCTGGTCCTCCCGAATTGGTCTCCTGTACACTGGAGAGACTAGACACAGACTGGGAGATCGCCTCATTGAGCACTCGGCTCTGTCAACCACAATAGCGTGCCACTCTCAGTGGCCACCCATTTCATTTCCATGCCCATTCCCATGCTGACATGTCTGTCCATGGTCTCATGCACTACCAGAATGAGACCACCCACAAATTGGAGAAACAACACTTCATATTCTGTCTGCGCACCCTCCAATGGGATGGCATTAATATTAACATCTCCAGTTTCCTAGAATCCCACTCCATATCGTTCTTCAGGTCTCTTTTCCTCTGTCTGTGTCTCTGTCTCTCTCTGTCTGCCAGTCTGTCTGTCTCTTCTGTCTCCTTTCACAGAGCCAAAATCAATTCTCACTTTTCCTCTCTCCTGTTCCTTTATATCCAATTAACATCTTTTGTCTGTTAGTCTGAACTTCCCTCATTCCCATTCTTCCTTTTCCCCCTGCCTGTCAATGAGTCTTTTACTTATAACTTGAGGGGCTCATGCCCAAAACATGAGGTATTGCTTTACCTCCTATGGATGCTGCAGGGTTGGCTGAGTTCATCCAGCATCTCTGTATTTTTACTAGTACCTCTGTGTCACATGATTGTCCATTTGAATTCAATCTCAGGATGTGTTGATATTTATGTACTGCACTGAAAAAAGGCAACGTTCACATGATTTATCTAAAAGTGATCCACTGCTTGTCTGTCCAGGGCAATACCTCCATCAACCTTCTTCAAGATACATTGTTTATGATCTTTTTTGATTTACATAATAGATCATGTTCTTAATAAAAAAAAATTACTTATCTACACAAACTCTTTGGAATGTATGAAAAAATGACAAGCAAGTACTGAAATGCAAGTTTATTCTCTCTACCTTAATTATATTGTCATTCACCCCTTTATGTCAGTCCTATCACTCGTTAAGATTGTGATTGATCTACTACCTCAGACCATTATGTGCACCACCCCTCCACACCCCCTCCTCCAATTTCCTCAATTAATGAGGCATGTACCTTTTTGATATACGTTTTGAAATTTTATTTTAGTATGTAATGATGGCTATACATTTAATTGGGCTTCTATATTTGTTACTCACGTTGATCATTCTCAGTGACTCACACCTGCAGGTCACTGGATATTAACGTCAATGTTCACCAGTGAATGGTTATTATTTTGTACCTAAAAGGTACAGGATAAAAAAAAATTGAAAGTCAAGTAACTGGAAGAAACCTGTGACAAAACAGAGGACTATTATGCCTGGTTACCAACATAAAGCATGGACAAGAGTGTCCACAGTATCACATGTCTGAGTAACTCATAATGCATAATTTTTGATAGCCATAAAGCAAAATACTTTTAGTTTATTGTAAATAAACTGGGCAGAAACAAAGCACTGAATTGTTTGGATCTATTCCTTTCTGCCAGCAAGTTGTTAGGGCTTTTTGTAACTCATTGCCGCACCCCTTTCAGCTGTTCTTTCCACTGTTGATTGTGCGCCAGTGTCAATTGATCCACCTTTTTAAAGTTAATAAACCATTTCTTACATTCTTTCACGCCAAGTGAGACATGTGATATTTTGTTGACCTTTTCTTGTCACTTTTACACAAGCTTTGCTATATTGTACAGAGGTATTGAATGGTTTTGTAAGAGATCAAATAATATTTCACTGCAATTTAAAGGACTTTAACACTAAAACAACCCATTTGATTTTTTTTTTGTACATGTGGTTTCCTTGCCTATTTTTCCATGAATACCATTTTCCTCCTTCTAGCAGAGCCAAATCAGGCATTAACTATTAGCCAGTAAGCATTCTAAGTTAGTTAGTAATCTACAGTGTATCTGATTTAAATCGTACAGTCTAATTTACCAACGGGATCATCTATAAAATCATCCTTCCCCTGCTATTAATCACAATTAATTTGAGAAATACTGTTAATCCTAATTTTAAAATTACACTGTTGTTCTTCATTTTCCTTGTGTAGTAATTATTTATCTTTGTCATGTATATATTGGTAAACAATTTTATCTAGCATATGTAATTGAGAAGCCTCAAATGTCCAGGCCTCAAATGTCCAGGATAAATGACCAACAGAATAACTATGTTGGCAACACTCAAACTTCATCACATGAAGGAATTTAATTCAAATATTGCTCAATTAATCTTTTTTTTTATTTAATTATAAGTGAATCAGAATTGATTGTCATGAACCCGTCAAGAAATTTGTTGTCTTGTGGTAGCATCACAGCGTACACATTCTTATAGTGCATGAAAAGTCAAACTAAGGCAGTGTCTTTGGTTCATTGATTATTCAGGAAGCTGATGGCAGTGGGGAATAAGCTGTCTTTGTGCCGCTGAGTGCTCATCTTTGTCTTCCTTTACCTTTTTCCCGATGGTAGCAGAGTGAAGAGGGCATGGCCTGAGTACTGGAGTCCTTGAGGATAGATGCTATCTTAAGACACCACCTCTTATAAGTGTCCTCAATGGAGTGAAGTCCAGAGCCTGTGATGTCACAGGCCAAGTTAACAACCCTCTAGAGTATTTTCTTGTTCTGAGCATTGGCACTTCTGTACCAGGCAGCAATGTAACCAGCCAGAATGCTCTCCATGGGACACCTGTAGAAGTTTTCGAGAGTCTTTGGTAACATACTGAATCTCCTCAAACATATCACAAAATTTAGCGAGCATTCTTCATAATTTCATCGGCATGGAGGCTCCACAAAAGATCCTTGAAGATGTTGACACCCATGAATTTGAAGTTGTTGACCCTCT
Organism: Narcine bancroftii; assembly: GCF_036971445.1. NCBI lineage: Eukaryota > Metazoa > Chordata > Chondrichthyes > Torpediniformes > Narcinidae > Narcine > Narcine bancroftii. Next base: position 58,000,873 of record NC_091469.1, read on the forward strand.
CCACTACTGAGCCCTCGATGAGGACTGGATCGTGTTTTCCTGACTCCCTGCAGAAGTTCACAATCAACTCCTTGGTTTTGCTAACATTGAGCACAATGTTGTTGTCATTGCACCATTCAATGAGCTGATCTATCTCCTTCCTGTACGCTTCCTCATTGCTGTTTGTAATTCTGCCGACAACCAAGGTGTCATCGGCAAATTTGTGGAGCGATTGTGATGATAGATGAATTGCAATGGGTCCAGACTTTTGCTTATGTATATGTTAATTCTGGCCATGACCAGTGGAAGTTTATTTATTAGTAAATGTATTACCAACTTTTTTTAATACTTTCATTTAATAAAAATGCAAGCTTTTCATATAGCCATGCAAGCACTAAGCATCAGACTCCAATCTACTGACATATTATATAAAGTGGGAAAATATATGTATATATTTGTTTATTTCCCAGGATCGGGGAATTGCAGGTAAGGGCAGCATTTATTGCAAATGCCTATATATGTTTGATTAGATATGGGATTAATTATTTTTCTTGATGGATATTTTCAAGCCACATCAATGTCATATAGCAGATCCAACATAGAACTTAATTCCTGCATACATCTATCCAGTGGCATAAGCTTTGTCAACATAAGATGTACAGGGAGCAGCATATATTTCTCATGTCTTCTTTGACAAGGTATAGATTTGTTTCCTGTATGAAAGCATTCCTAAATCTGTGAGGATATATAAATTATATTCATGTACAATAAAGTTCCAACACTCCACTGTCCAATTATTCAAAAATCCAGAAGATTGGCACCTGTTCACTGGATCCTGTTTCTTGCACTCCTTTTAAATTGTCTGGTGCTTTGTTTTCCATGTCTCTGAACTCATTGGGACCTCATTTTTCCTATTCCCTTGAAACTTAATAAGGCTCAGTTTTTCACCCTCCACATAATTTCCAGGGCCTCATTTTCTGCACTTCCATTACACTCACCTGGCTCACTTGGAGGTTGATAAAAATATTGTGTCGCATCTAAAATAATTTGAACTATAAGTGTATTGTTATATTCACAGAAGTAGCATCCAATTGTCTGGAAAATCTTTTAGTGTGGCACACTAAAGTTCCAGAGGTGCAAATTTATCAAAGATTTACTGATTTGTACATACTATTAAGCTGATCTATTTGTTTTATGATGACATAGAGGGACTCTGGAGAGATCAACCTTTCTCTCATTATCCTTGTCTATGTTGCCTGTATGTTGCCATCAAACTAAATATTAACTTCACTCTTCTCTCCAAAAATGCTGCATTACCTGCTGAGTTTTTCCAGCATCTTCTATCTTTATTACAGATTTGCAGCATTTGGAATATTGGTCAGAAATTAAGATATGTACAACCATCCAAGACTATTAGAAAATAAAAATAAGGTTAAAATATTAAAAATGTATAACAATTAAGATTAACTATACACATGCACATAATTAACATAATTTAGAACAATTAAATTAAATATTAAGTTCTATTCACCTTCCTCAAAATACTTAATTGCTCCCATTAATTTTAACTGATGTCCCTGCATCACATCTAACTTGACCTCCAAACATGCACAATGCTATTGTCATCTGCTAAGTGTATTTGTGCCAGTTTCTTTCGCTACTCCACGTGGGACATCCCAATAGGTCCCAGCAAAAACCGAACTGAACCATGTTCAGCCACTAGAATTTTGGTTACTTAAACTTTTCTCCACCCTTGCTGAGGCCTTCACATCATTCAGAAACATACAGTCAGAAATTTCAGTCAGTTAATAGTCTTCAATCCTATTGCCCTGGGTGAAAAAAAAACAAACATCTGAGGAAATTGATCTACCTTTTAGAGTGTGCCTTGACTCTGAATGTGTTAAAACTGCAACATAATACTTAACACCCAATTCAATTTCCTTCCAATCACCAACTGTCAAATGTTGGTGAAATCTTAACTCTAGTAAAGAACTGGAGTGAACTCCAGAAAAAAGATCGTGCAGAAAAATCATTGCTTTTAGTCAGTAAGTATCCCTTACAGTGATTAAAATTAACATCAATGCTGTGCTTACTGACAAACAGCTAGTCTCCATTTGGAAACAATGTTAATTGTAAATTGCCTAAATTCTGTGCATCGTTTTACTAAAAATAAGCCATTACTCTGGCAATCACTTATTCCCTCCACCACCCATGCATTATAAATTCTGTGCATCGTTTTACTAAAAATAAGCCATTACTCTGGCAATCACTTATTCCCTCCACCACCCATGCATTATAAATTCTGTGCATCGTTTTACTAAAAATAAGCCATTACTCTGGCAATCACTTATTCCCTCCACCACCCATGCATTATAAATTCTGTGCATCGTTTTACTAAAAATAAGCCATTACTCTGGCAATCACTTATTCCCTCCACCACCCATGCATTATAAATTCTGTGCATCGTTTTACTAAAAATAAGCCATTACTCTGGCAATCACTTATTCCCTCCACCACCCATGCATTATAAATTCTGTGCATCGTTTTACTAAAAATAAGCCATTACTCTGGCAATCACTTATTCCCTCCACCACCCATGCATTATAAATGCAATGTGCACTATCTACAAAATGCACTGCAATTACTCTGCTTCCCAGGCAGTCTATCAGAAGGAGTCTGACAGGGTCAGACTTCTGCCAGTTTGGCTTGGCCTCCATGGGATGTACATACATGGACTCAAGGTTCAAAGTGCCATCCAAATGCTTCTTCTCATTTGAAGTAATTATGGACTGGGAATTGTGAGGATGTTGCATTTAAAAAAAATACTCTTTGTCATATTCTTGAAACTTTTCCTGTCCACATTCTAATCTCTTCCCATTTCACAGCTCTGCTTTTGAGTCTAATGATGGGCATGCACACAATGTGGCCTACTCAGGAAAGTGACCTGAGTGTAATGAGATCTCAATGATGGAGATATTGGCACAGTAGAGAACTTGGCATTGCTTCAGTCAATTTGGTGGATTGTGTGGCAAAAGTGTCGATGAAATTTCTCCAGAGTTTTGAAGTGCCTGTTGCAGATAGTCTATGTCTCAGAAGCATAGTGAAGAGTTGGGTGACTGCTGCCATTGGTTTTGCACAGGATTGAGTATTGAACTTCAAACCTCTTCTTCCTCAGTTATCCAAAGGCTGAGATGGTGCATTAAAGGCAATCCAATGCATTGCATGCTGGAGGATAACAACAGGTCAGGCAGAGTACAAGGAAAGCAATATTTGATGGTGCAGCCCAAAAGCTTCAGTGGTATTAGTCAGTCAGAATCACCTACCAATAAGGCTGGCTATCCCTGATCAACCCCTTCCTTTCCAATTCTCGATTCATCTTGTCCCTCAGCATTTTTTTTTTGTTTAAATAACCTTCCCAGGTTAGACTCACAGGGCTGTAATCACCTGCTTTTATTTTGTCCTTGCTGAATAAAGGTACCACATTTGTTGTCCTCTAGTTACCTACCACCTCTGCCATGGCCAATGAAGATTTAAAAACTCCATCAGGGCCCCAGTAATTTCCCCTTGATTAGAAGCTTGGAGTATATTTCATAAGGCCCTGGGATTTGTCACCCTTATGTCCCCTAATACATCTAATACATACTCTTTTTCAATGTTAAAGTTTATCTGCCCTGAAATTTTTAAAGACTAGACCTTTCTCCTTAATGAATATAGATGAGAAGTATTCATTTATAACCCTACTCACAACCTCTGGCTCCATGCATAGATTATCTCTTTGGTTCTCCCACTAGCCTTATTATTTACCTGGTTAATCTTTCCTTTAAAATTATTTGTATTGAGTTTTATCAAAAAACATTAAATCAATTACAATGAAACCTTTGCAGATTTACAAATAATAACATATGGTGCAGTAGCAATACTACTTAATTCTAAATCCAATAAATGGTAATAAATACTATATTGTAAGAGTTAAGTAAGAAAAAAAAAGAAAAAATTTCAAACCCCCCCTCAGCAATCAAGGATAAAAATTCATATTGTATTTACTGTTAAATCCGAACAAGCAGCCTGGGGGATCCAAACAATCAGGCCCAGGGACGTTCATCATCCCATCTAATTAGTCAAATTATGTAAATGAGCTATAAATGAGCCCCAAGTCTTATCAAAAGAAATCTTAATTTTCGTGACATTATGCCTAATTTTCTCTAGATTTAAAAAGGACATAATATCTAACAGCCATTTGGATATGTGTTGGTAGGAACTCATCTTTCCATTTTAACAGAATTGTTCTTCTTGCTAATAGAGCCAAGAATGCTACAACCTGTTCTTGATTAGAAGATAAAATAATATTAATATCTTTAGAAAAACCAAACAGTGCAATTACCGAACATGGATCTAAAGTGATCCTAAATATGGTTGGAAAAGTTCTAAAAATGTTGGTCCAATATTTTTTTGCAAATTAGGGCAGGTCCAAAACATATGTAACAAAGAGAGAGCAAATATTTTACATTTGTCACAAAGTGAACTAATATCAAAATAAATTTGAGCAAGTTTGACTTTGAAAAAATGTACACAATGTAACACTTTGAATTGAATAAGACTATGCTCAGCACATAATGATGAATCGTCAATCAGGCCCAAAATTGAAGTCCATTCTTCCTCTGAGAAAGATATATTCAGATCATTCTCCCATTTAGTTTTAATTCCACTTAAAGAAATTGCTTTTGTATTCAATAGTATTTTCAATAATATAAAGCAGGTATTATGCCTTTATGAGTAAATTGCACCACGAAGACTGAATAAAAGGTATATTCAGAACACTAGAAATAATGAGGAATTAATCCTACCTAATTTCTGTTTTTATTACTGGGCTATAAACATATGAAATGTTACTCTTGTTGCATTGTGAAAAGGCAGACAAATATCCTAAATGGATTGAGATGGACTTGAAGTCCCTAATGGGGGGTATTGGGATCATCTTTACCTATCTCTATTCAAAAATTGATAAAGAACTTAATGATGATGCACAGATTGAAGATCTGGAATCAATTCAGAAAATTGTTTGGACTTATGGGATTTATAGTTACAAGTCTGATAATATCTAATTATTTATCTCAACAGTTATTTTAGATGCTGATTTTCAAGAATGGACTTTTTAGGTATTAACAGTTCTAAAGATCTTTTTATACAACAACATTTCATATCTCTTCAACAATTGGGGACAATTTTAACCTATCAAATAGACATTATTTCAGACACTGTCAAATTCGACATTTTGTTCGCTCTAAACATTTAACATTTCCTACTCTTCCTGGTTAATCTTATCCTCTCAATATATTTTTTAATTGCCTAAATCTTTTCTACCAGTGATACTTTGTGTTTCCACTTTGTCTTCCTAATTTCTTTTTTTAATTACCTTCCAATATATTCTATAGTCTTAAGAGCATTACCAGTTTTCAATATACAATATTTGCCAGAGATTCTTCTCTGTTTTTACCAGTGCCACAATATCCCTTGGCATCTGGAATTCCCTGCATTTGCCATTCTTATTATTCAACTTCATGGGAGGACATTGGCCCTGAATTCTCATTATTTTACTCTTTTTTAATATTTTATTTATTTTTTTATTCATACATTTAATAATAGCAAAATTCAAAATGCAATCATCAATTACTCGTGTCACTTTCAATATACACGATGGCATAAAACCCTCAACCCCCTATTCCCCCAGCAAAGAATCCCTAAATAAGGAAAATAAATAAATAATTATAAGAAAGAAGCAAGAAAAGAAAGGAAAAATATTAAAAAAGAAAAGAAACCTGATTGTCAAGAAGACACCATTTACATTTTTTAATTCTTCCAGAGGTTAACAAGGTTCTCGAAGTTTAGGGAAAATATCTACAAATTAATTCCTGCAATTTGTAAATATGTGTGCCAAATTTTCAAAAATACATCATATTTATTTCTTAAATCATAAGTAATCTTCTCAAGGGGAATGCAACTATGCATTTCTGCATTCCATTGCTCCATCCCTAGAAGAAAGTCGAATTTCCACATTACTATCATTTTACTTTAAAAAGACTCTCATTTATTGCATGTAGATTTACCCATGACTATTTTTGCTCCCATTCTGTTTGCCAGGTCCTGTCCAATGATAGGGTCATGGAGTTTTACAGCATAGTAACAGCCCTTTAGCTCACTACAACTATACCAACCATCATCCCTGTCTATCCTTATCCCAGTCACCTGCATTAACTCCATATCCATTATGCTTTGTGCATTCAAATATCTATCCAGAAGCATTTTAAACATTGTTACTTTACCTGTGTGATAGTACAGATTCTATCACCAATGTGTATATGTACAGATGGTAGTGTAGGATGACTGTGATTGGCTGAGAGTGTAGCCACACCTACTGGCAGGTCTTAAAGGATTGCTCCTAGCCAGACCAGGTCATTCTGGACTGGTCGGCCTACTTGTGATATGCTCCAGTCTTTTAGTTAATAAAAGCCTTGGTTTGGATCAATAAGTCTTTGGTTCTTTCGACGCGCTCTACCACCTGCCTCCAAAATCTCCTGCAACAGATTCCAGTTATTAGCCACAGTTTGAGTAATTTATCTCTTATATCCCATTTAAACCTCTCACCTGGAGTTTGTGGCTCTAGTTTTAGCCACCCAACCATGGGAAACAACTTTATCTATACCTCTAATAATTTTATGTATTTCTCTCATGTCACCTCTCAAACTCCTTTGCTCCAGAGAAAACAGACAGAGCCTCTCCAATCTCTCCTTATAACTTAACAGGAACACAATATCCTTGTGAATTTTTTCTAGACCCTCTCTACTTTAATCATATCTTTCCTGTAGTGTGGTGACTGGAACTGCAGACAATTGTCTATGTGCAGCCTAACTAATTGTTGTACACTGTAATACAATGTCCCAACTCTAGTATTCAATGCCTGAGGTTGAATTTGCTCTTCCCCCAATTCAGGACTTTTATTTCCAGAAATCTTTATCCTTTTCCACAACTCCCTTGAAATTTACACGATTGCGGTCATTATACCTGAATTGCTTACCTACAAACACTTCAAATACTTGCCTGGCTACACTCCCCAAGATTTGATTCAGGAATCAAGCTTCAGTACTCTAATAGGGCTCTCCATGTACTGATACAAAAACCTCTCCTGGATCTCTTTAACAATTCCACTCCCTCCAAGCCTTTCACACTGAGAGAATATAAGTAAATATTGGTGAAGTTGAAATGCCCTACTACTGCAAACCAATTATTCTTACACCTCTTCTAATATATGTTCTTTGAATTCCTGCTGACAACTAGAAAGCCTCTGGCATAATCTCATCAAAATGATTGCCCATTTTTATTTTGAACTCTCCCAATATGGCCTTATTACCTTCATTTCCACAGTGATGAACACCTTAATCAGTATTACATCGCCCTCTCCTCTATTCTACCTGAGGCAACTGGACCCTGCCCTACTTTCTGTAATAGTAATAATATATTATTCCCATGTGCTTCTCGATGCTCTAAATTCATCTGTCATACCAGTCAGCTTCCTAATATTAGAATAGAACCATTTAGCCATCCCATTTTCCCATGTACCTCTGTCTCCTCTGCCTACTGGACTGACTTAGCTCTACTTCTATGTCTGATTCTACCTATCTGCCAAATCTACTCAATCTCCTCTCCCTTTGCCTCAGTTTCTGCAGTAACCTTCTTCAAGAGCATGTGCAAACCTCCCAACAATTTGGACCCAGTGATTGAAAAATCAAAAGGCTTCACTCCTGCACCATCCTTTTTTCCACACATTCAAACTCATCCACCTATCTCATTCTCACTAACACTGGAAGTGATCCAGAGATTACAGCTTTGGAGGTCCTATGATCTGTGATCTTGCATCCTCATTCGTGTTGTAGGACTTTATCTCTCTCTTTACTTATGATGTTAGTTCTATCATAGAGTACAGCCTTTTGCTGTTTACCTTCCTGTTTTTGAGTGCCTTGTAGCTGTTCTAAGATATCCTGAACTTGGCACCAGGGACAGTTAATGGTATTTGAGAATCCTGCTTGCAGCCTCATATATGCCTGGTCTGTTCAATGTTCAATCAAATCCCTTAATACTGTAGCTTCTCCTGCCTGACCTTCAGCAGAGCTAAGTGTGGGGGAATGATTAGCGTAGCAGTTAGAACAATCCTATTATAATGTCAGCCACCCAGTTTTGAAATATCCACTGTCTGTCAAGGGTTTGCACATCCTCCCCATGGCTGGATGTTTCCTCCGGGTGCTCTGGTGTCCTCCCACTTTCCAAAGACATATGGGGTTGGTGGGTTTATTGGTCACAAGGATGTACTTGGCCAGCATAGGTTTGTGGGTTAAAAGAGCCTGTAACCATGCTAGGCACACACATAGGTCCACTCAGAATCTATACACTCACTCATTATACAGCTAGGTTCAGACACAGATACCCCTGTCCACCTCCTTACTCCTCCACCAACGATGAAGGTAGTTATTTATTTTACAGTCATTATAAAACTCAGGCTCAAGGATTTTTGTTTAGTTCTGGTCACCTTTTTATAGGAAGGATGTGGAATCTTTGGATAGCGGGCAGAGAGAGTTTACTACGATGCTGTCTGGTATGGAGAAAATATCTTTTGAAGAAAGTTTTTTTTCTCTCTCTCTCTTTAGAGCGACAGAGGATGAGCGGCTACTTAAAATAGAGATGTAGAAGATTATGAGAGAGTTAGATAGAGTGGACAGTCCCCACCTGTTTCCAGTCAGCAATGGTCAATACCAGAGGACATTTTTTTCAGCTGAGCAGAGGAACAATTTAGGGAAGACATCAGAGGTATGTTTTTTACACAGAGAGTGATGGTGCCTGGAATGGATTGCCAGGGGTGGTGGTATAGATTGATATATTGGGAATATTTGAAAGGCTCATGAATTTTAGAAAACAGAGCATTATTGAGCTGTGAGAGAGGGAAGGATTTAATTGATCATACAGTCATTTGTAGACTTAGATTTCATATTTATTGTCAGAGTACATACATGATATTTCATACAACCCTGAAGATTCTTTTCCCTGCGGGTGAGGCAGATTATCACTTATTGGTAGGTGCAAAAAAAAACTACACAATGTATACATGTAAATAAATAAAGAACTGCAAACAGTTAACAAATGTAAACAAACTGCAATACAGAGAGAATTTTAAAAATCAATAAAGTGCACAAGTAAGAGTCCTTAAATGAGTCCCTGATTGAGTTTGGTGTTGAGGAGTCTGATGGTAGAGGGGTAGCAGATGTTCCTGAACCTGTTGGTGTGAGTCTTGTGGCACCTATGGCAGCAGTGAGATACTAGGTGGAGTGGATCCTTGATGATTGCTGCTGCTCTCCAATGGCAACTTTCCATGTTTAATTTCTCGATAGTGGGGAGGATTTTGCCCGTGATGTCCTGGGTTGAGTCCACTACTTTTTTGAGTCTTTTTGCTTAGGGATTTTGGCATTCCCATACCAGAGCCATGATGCAGCTGGCCAGCACACCATCCACCACAAATTTGTAGAAATTTGCCAGGTTTTCTGGTGTCATACCAAACCTCTGCAATATGGATCACCACAACATTGTTGGCCAAAGGGCCCCTACTGCACTCTTCCATGTTCTATGTTTCTTCCAGTTTGGAGCTGCAGTGAACATACCACATAAACCTCAAAAATTAGGCACTGGCACCTAGAACTTCCAAACCTTTAGTCAATGCCCCTTGAGGAGCCCATTAAGAACCATTTCATGAATTAATTATTGCAATGCAAGTTTCTCTTGAGCTTTACAAAGCATTTGAACAAAGCTACATGCTCCTAACATTCTTCAGAATGAAATTTAACCTTTTTTCTTTCCAGTTATCCCATACGGCACCAGAGCATTTGATATGCCTGCCATTAGACAACAATCCATGATATGAGTGGTTCTTAAGAGCTTTCCCTGGATCGTGAGAGTTTGATTCAGTGCCAGGCACCATTAATCAGGCATTGATCAGATAGTAATTTAGTCGTTTCTGCTCTCAGAATGGTAGCTAAAGTATAAACACGCCTTAATTCTCTATATGGTTCAGGGGAAAATGTCATTCGTATTTTTTAAACAAATTCATTTTAATTGCTGCTTCTACACATGTGAAATCAGAATAGAGTTCTTTGTCTCTCTGTAATTCAATACATATATGGTTTCTTGCCCTTTATCTCTGTAAAGTGCATTGTCATTATCCAGCTATGCATTGAAAGAGAATTGTTAGTCCTAAAGTAAAACCAAATTGCCAGCAGAGACATGTACACACCCACACATTACTCAATCGCTAACATGACATGACAGCAGGTTTTAATGGTTCTGTGCATTTATAGGCTTTGTTAAGATGTGCAAACATTGAAAATTGCTACATTAATTTCCTGTATCATACTGGCCTACCCCTTTATTACAATATACAAGTATGACAACAGGCACCAAGTTCATTGTACCATCAAGTTCATTGTACTTTATGGCCTATTAAGATTTGATTGGCCACAATAGCAGCCAGGTAGTGGTGAGGTGTGAAGGGATCAACATCTCTGGCAACTTTTACTGAAACAAACTTAAGTATCTTGCTTTTTTGCGCAAGAGGATGAATACAAATCCTTCTCGTGGCTCATATCACTTCAGAGCACCAAGCAGGATCTTCTGGAGGACTGTAAGAGGTATGTTGCCACACAAGACAAAGAGGGGTCAAGCTGCCTTGGACAGACTGAAGGTCTTTGATGGGATTCCTCCTCCCTATGACAAGACAAAACGCATGTTTGTACCAGCAGCGCTGAAGATTGTACGTTTGAAGCCAACTCGCAAGTTTGCCCTTCTTGGTCGCCTTGCACATGAAGTAGGTTGGAAGTACCAGAGAATCACAGCCATTCTTGAAGAGAAGAGAAAAGAAAAGGTCAAGCTTTACTATGAGAAAAAGAAGAACATTACAAAACTGAAGATGTTGGTTGAAAAGAATGTTGAAAGTAAAATTGCCCCGTATACAGAATTCCTAAAACAACATGGTGTCCTAGTTTAATATATTCACTTTAAGGCATTGACAATAAAAAAAATAGAAAAAAAAAGTTCATTGTACTTGCTGGTGGACCATCTAACTGATGGACTAACTCACTCATAATTAACCAACTGCAGGGTCAAACTGTTGGAGTCTACTTCCAGAAGCTTCTAACCCCCATGTCAGACAGAAGAGGAGCTGTCAGGATTACCACACCTCATTCCCTAACAAAGGACATTGGAAAGTGGATGAAGCTCATGTGTGGAAACAGAGATTTACATTTGATAACATTCAAAGAGGCATATTAAACACATCTTAGACACATAACATATATTCACATTCATCTTTCAAGCACCAATGATTGGTCACGTACAAGGTTCTATCCAAAATTTTGAAACTTGTTTTGAAGTGTGTTTGTGAATTCTGACACATCTTGCTGTTTTCTGCCTGCAGCCAAAGTGTGAAGATTTCCACGCAACATTAAGAAGGGTACATTTATATCAATTGGACACATCAACCAGAATCAGGTTAATTGTTTGGAGGAGCATCAGGCAGGCAAGACCAGCTGACAACTCACCAAACTACTGCTGATTAGATGAGTGTGACTAAAAAGTGCCTATTGAATAACCATGTGTTGCAAAGTCTTCCTCAGGGCAGAACGAAAGTATACATCTTGAAGGCTTTATTTACAGACACTCCATTGCAGGGTACTGTCTAATTATTGTCCTCTCCTGCTGCTTTGGTTTGGATCTGGCAACGGTTCTCTAACAAAGTGATAGTCACTTGTATTTTAGTCACACTTAGTCATCTGCGGCTGATTTAGTTTTGAAGATAGCTGCGGGTAGACTAACAAGCTGCCACCAAGGCATCAAATTCTATCATCTTTCATTTCTTTGATCAATTTTTTAAATGATCGATCTACGTTGACTTGATTTATGAGAGATATGAGACTTAATTTATGTTGGAAAATTTGAAATATTGGGTTGCAACACTCTGAAAGGTCTGTAGAGTCCAGAGCTGAGCCAAGGTCTAGAGTTGCTTCTCTTTCTTGTATCCCAACTAGTTGATACAACTGATGCAGCCTCGATCATTTGAATGTCATCACCAATCTTCATTTGAAAAGTTAAATTGTGTTTACTTTTCTTTATTTCAATTTCTCCTTCCATCTGAAGCGACAAGAGCCTTCAAATATATTCATAGTTCTTAAACTTATTTTAATAATTTTAATTTGAATAGTTTTCCCCCAATTCTCATAACAAGAGCTGTCTAAACCATTGAGGTGGTCCATTAGTAGACCATGCTGCTCACCAATTACTGCACAAGTCAACACATTGTACTGCAATAATGGCACTACATAAATGTAAGCATATATTGTTGTCCTGGAATGAGCAACAAAATATTATTGCATGACATCCATATAATAAGAATTTTAAAGAAATTAGGTTGTCATAAAGTACAGCCTTTGTTGACAGTTTGGCAATCTCTCTTTAAGAACATGGCAAAATCAGATCTTTGATGTTTTCATGAAAACATTTAAATGGATTATAAGCACATTTTTAATGAGCTGTGGCATGTATACATAGAGGTTATGTTTCTTAACATTAATAAATAGTGCAGAGTGTCATTGGAAATATGAGAATTTAGAAGTCTGAAGTTGGCAGTATCAGATGAACAAATTCTGTCTCCTTAAGAGAATCTATCAGAAATTTCTGCTTGACTAGAGCATTAAGGTGTAATCCTGGCCTGGGTAACAAGCATAGTGATGGATTTTAAATCCCTTTGGTATATTTCTCAGTTGTACCAATTTAGTAAATATGTTAATAGAAAGTCATGGCTCTCATGCAGATTATGGGAGCCATGGGAAACTTTAAAGAATTCTCACTTAGTCAAAAATAGGTGGTTAATTATTCTGGTACACTTCCATAATAAGATATTTTGTTAAGGTTATAATTTCAATGAAGAGAAGTTGACAGTCATAAATAGCAGCTATTTATGAGGGATTAGTGCCTCGGATGCCCCCCCCCCCCCCAAGTTCCTCAACATGGTTATCCAACTACACGAAAACCAACAAGGTCAGGTCAGATACAGCAATGAGCTCTCCGAACCCTTCTCCATTGACAACGGCGTGAAGCAAGGCTGCGTCCTCGCACCAACCCTCTTTACTATCTTCTTCAGCATGATGCTGAAACAAGCCATGAAAGAACTCAACAATGAAGACGCTGTTTACATCCGGTACCGCACGGATGGCAGTCTCTTCAATCTAAAGCACCTGCAAGCTCACACCAAGACACAAGAGCAACTTGTTCGTGAACTACTCTTTGCAGACGATGCTGCTTTAGTTGCCCATTCAGAGCCAGCTCTCCAGCGCATGACATCCTGTTTTGCGGAAACTGCCAAAATGTTTCGCCTGGAAGTCAGCCTAAAGAAAACTGAGGTCCTCCATCAGCCAGCTCCCCACCATGACCACCAGTCCCCCCACATCTCCATCGGGCACACAGATCTCAAAACGGTCAACCAGTTTACCTACCTCGGCTGCACCATTTCATCTGATGCAAGGATCGACAAAGAGATAGACAACAGACTCGCCAAGGCAAATAGCACCTTTGGAAGACTACACAAAAGAGTCTGGAAAAACAACCACCTGAAGAAACACACAAAGATCAGCATTTACAGAGCCATTATCATACCCACGCTCCTGTTTGACTCCGAATCATGGGTCCTCTACCGGCATCACCTACGGCTCCTAGAACGCTTCCATCAGCACTGTCTCCGCTCCATCCTCAACATTCATTGGAATGACTTCATCACCAACATCAAAGTACTTGAGCTGGTAGAGTCCGCAAGCATCGAATCCATGCTGCTGAAGACCCAACTGCGCTGGGTGGGTCACATCTCCAGAATGGAGGACCATCGCCTTCCCAAGATCGTGTTATATGGCGAGCTCTCCACTGGCCACCGAGACAGAGGTGCACCAAAGAAGAGGTACAAGGACTGCTTAAAGAAATCTCTTGGTGCCTGCCACATTGACCACCGCCAGTGGGCTGATATCGCCTCCAACCGTGCATCTTGGCGCCTCACAGTTCGGCGAGCAGCAACCTCCTTTGAAGAAGACTGCAGAGCCCACCTCACTGACAAAAGACAAAGGAGGAAAATCCAAACACCCAACCCCAACCAACCAATTTTCCCCTGCAACCGCTGCAACCGTGTCTGCCTGTCCTACATCGGTCTTGTCAGCCACAAACGAGCCTGCAGCTGACGTGGACATTTACCCCTCCATAAATCTTCGTCCGCGAAGCCAAGCCAAAGAAGAAGATATTTTACCTAAAAACTGAGTAAATTAAATCTGAAGAATTTTCACTTTATTTTCAGTCTTGTGCTGTCAAAAACAAAGAGTGATTTTCAGGCATTTCCCTTCTTCTGAAGGCACTGAATCAGCTGTTTCAGATCCCCAGCCACATCAGAGTGGTTATACTTCATGGAAGTAGAAAGCAGAATTGGCTTATCCCACACAGGTGATGACCCAGGACTTCCATTGAAGGCTGACCCTCATCATGACCACTGATGTTTTCATGGACATCTGGATATCTCCATCACCAAGAGGAAACCAGCTTCCTCAGGACAGCAGGATTAAAGTTCTCTATTGGATTAGCACATACCAGAGCCAGAACATAGGCGGATGCCGTTAGAAGGGCAGAGAACACAAGATCTCAGATGCAAATTTTTTGGTCTGCCTCTTATCTACTGGGCTGACTCAGAGAAGGTTGGATTGAGTTCAGTTTCACCTGAAATGGTACCTGAGAATTCTCTTTGGTGAAAAGTACTTTAGCAGTGTTTTCCATTAAAAATATAAAATTTGCAAACAAATAACTTTATAATTCTCCAGACCAACTGCAGCCCCATGATGTACAACTCTCCTTCCCAAATCTCTGACAAACTCCTTTGGTCAACAACAGCAGAGGTAGGATGATCAGTTGAACTAACAGTGCCAATTACATTCAGCAAGGCAATTAAATAGCTACCTAATTTCCCCAGGTCAGAAACTAGAGGCACATTTACCATAGTTTCGGAATGGAAATACTTAAACATCCTCCCAAATCTATTTCCTTCCACCATCTCCTAAATCAGTGAATGAGGGGTGGCTGCGATCCAAATTTATCCGCGGGCACAAAGGCCATGGACTGGATTTTCGGCCTGTGATCTAAATTTATCTTTACAGTGCCTCCACCAACCCCCACTCCACTCTGACACAGCTGCAACACCCCCTCCACTCTGATGTCACCACCACCCCCACCCTCCACTCTGATGCTGCTGCCACCCCCCTTCAATCCTACACCACCACCAAGCACACCACACCTATGCCACTGCCACACCCCTCTGCTCCAACGCTGCTGCCCCCCTCTGTTCCCACATCGCTGCCACCACCTCCCCCTCCCCCCGACATGACCACAGCCCCCAACCCCGCTCCGATACTGCTGCCACCCCCCACCACTCTGAACTGGCCACCACCCCCCACCCGGCTCTGACACAGCTCCCACCCCGCCCCTCCACCTCACTCTGACATAGCTGCCAACCTAAATGAGCTTAAATGATGGAAAAATCCAGGATTTTGTTGACAAACAGTTTTATCCATTCTGACTTTGATCCCAGAATTCTTCAACAAAAAGGAAGAATAGAAACTAACCAGGAGTCAGAACTATGAATCATTTTTCCCTCTGATGCTCAAAAGTAATCCCCAATTCAATATTTACTCTCAGTTCATCTGTAAATCACTGAATTTCATTTTGCTGCAACAGCATTCCCTTTCCTACATTCTCTCAAAGGGACAGTGAACAGAACCACTATTGGAAGAATATTTTGCATCTCATTTTAAAAAGTGTCAGTGGTTCTCAGCCTTTTTCTTTCCACTCACAACCCACTTTAAGTGGTTCCTATGCCATAAGTGTTCTGTGATTAGTCAGGGATTGCTTAAGGTGGTATATGGGTGGAAAGAAAAAGTTTGAAAACCACTTAATTGACTCGTTATATGCACAGATTCCTAACTCCAAAGGAAATGGGCCAATAACAATTTTTCTCAAGCAAAATATTTCAGTAACAATTGGATCTAGAGCAGTGATTCTCAGCCTTTCCCTTCCCACTCACATCCCACTTTAAGCAATCACAGAACATCGATGGCATAGGGATTACTTAAAGTGGGATGTGAGTGGAAAGAAAAAGGTTGAGAACTACTGAAGTAGACTTTTAGAAAATCTAGTGGTTCTTCTGGTATCCCCAGTGTTATAAAAGATAAAAACATTATGAGGTCCCATCACAGACCTATTCTAATCCTCTACAGAGACAGCAATTCAGAACTTTAAGGCAATAGCTTAACCAAAACTTCACAAATACAATATTGCCAATAAAGCTGAAATGCAAATTCTAGGCCCTTCTCAAAAATGCATTTCTAATAATTTCTAAAGAGGATTCTTGAACTATAAAGCTTCATGAAGTTAATGGCAGGTTTTTGTTTAATGGGAATGCAGAAGTAAGCTCCATGCAAAATATTTTAGGAAATCGATTGCTTATTAACTTCAGCTGAAACATAGGCAAAATTGCTGAAGGTCTGTCAGTGAAGAGATGGTGGATTATGGAAATTAAAAGTTAACAAAGCCTCTAACTTATCTTCACTCCCTTCCTGGCTGCAGAGCAGCTACAACAGGATCTTTGCAAACTCTTCCAGCCAGCCATTCAGCACAACAGATCCACAGAAATGTGAGTTTTATCACTTCAAAAGCAGAACAGCTGTTAAGAACAGAAACATTTGTAACAGCTGTCCTTCATGGCTATATAAATTGTACTGCCCTGATGAAGGGAAATTGTACTTTTCCCTATTACATCTCATTTGTCACTGTTCCATGTAACTCTGCACTAACTCTAACACTACACTATATTCAAATCAGATTTTCTTTTGGATGGCTTTCAAAAGTATCATATTCTCTCTTGGTTTCTATATAGAACTACTGATTTATTTTTCTTAACTAAACTCATATCACAATATACTGATAGATAGTATAATGATTTCTACTTGGGAATAATGTTCTGCATTTCAAATAGCTTTCCATGGACTAGCTTCCTTTAACTTTCATTTTCCATTCATATGTAATAAGGAATATTAAAATAGGTAAAATGAAAGGAATAAAGAATTTAAGATAAAACCAAAAATGAGATACATTTAATAAAACTTATAGCCATTACTGCTATGTTTCATTTACAGCTTATCTCACAACAATGACAAAACAGGCTGGCAAGGGATAATGCATCTTTGGTTCCTGCTCTTATGTACAATGCATTAAATCTGAATGAAAGATTCAGCAGTACACAATAAGTCAACTGGGATAGTCTCTGTCTAGCTCAAGCATTAGGGAGAAAGGAAGACTTTCTGCTATCTAGCACCTTTCACATTCCATTCAGGATGCTCCAAAGTTCTTGATAAATCATGAAGTACTATTGAATTGTTAACCTGTTACACTGTGGGAAACACAGCAACCAATGTCCATACAGCATGGTCCATCATACAGTATTGTAATAATGAGCAGATTCCCATGTTATTTGGGGGGATACATCACCATCAGGATACAAAGGATAACTCCTGCCATCTTTTTCAAAATAGTGTTAATGGGACTTTTAGCTTTAGTACTTATATTTTTCAAGTGAGATTAGAGCCAAAGGTAAAATTCCAATGAAAAATATTCTGTGCAGGTAAATAGTAAGAGACTAGTGTTGTATACTTGCTGTAAATTATGCTGAACTTTCTTCTCCTAAGTAATTCTCTTCTTTATTTGGTAAATTAGTAGGATAATTGACCAATGTAAAATTCACCCAAGTGTGTAGTTGAATGCTTAATTCTGGGGGAGTTTATGAGAAAATGGGATTAATGTAGAATTAGTGTAATGGGTGGTTGATGGTTGCCAAGGTTTTGGTGGGTCCGAGGGCCTGTTTTCATACTGCATCTCTCCATGGCTCTGATTCTCTCCTTTGAGTGACTTATTTTGCACATTTCCTTCTTCTAACAATCAAAACTTCTGAACTTCCTCATATCCTTGCACACCTTTGACTCAATTTTACCAAAGTAATTGGCAACTTGGTGATTTGTGCAATCATTCTGAAATGGTGATCAGTGAACTGTACTACTAATGAGTTCTTGAGCACGTTCCTGCATATACAGTATATGAGAGCTAATTGCATGTTAAATGTTTGTGAATTGAATATGACTATTCAGCCATCAAAATATCATATGAGAAGCTCAAAAAATACAGATTCTGGAACCTTGAGCAAATGAAAGTGGAGAGGCTCAGTGGGTCAGGCAGCATCCACAGATAGAAATGGTCAGTCAATGTTTCAGTTTGGACCATTTATCAATAAAGATCTACTCCCTCCAGCTTCTCATTGTTTCCACAAACTATCATTGTTAATTCTTTTATATTTTATTTTCTGAACAGTTTAATGGTTTTAAAAAGAAACACTTTGATATATCACCAAAAGTCATATCAATTCCCTTTTCACTGCTGTTAATGTATGAGTAAAAGGCTGCTAATCTAATTAATTAAGTTATATTCTTTCATTTCAAGACACTGAGATGCAAGAATAGATCAGAAGCTGGCTATCCAATGGATAATAATTTATTGGCAACTCCACTAACTATCAGGTGTGCATTGGGTATGCAGTTCCAACAAGTCTCAAGAAAGTTGACAGGGCAGCCTTTGCGATTAGTAAAAAGCCTATCCCACCAAGACCACCTGCAAAAATCACTCCTTCATGCACTCATCCCTCCCCATCAATTTCCACCCTGGCATCTTCCACTGTGGCAGCAGGAGGTGCAACACTTGCACCCACACCTCCCCCCTCACCAGGGTCCGGGGCTTCAAACAAGCCTTTCAAGTGAAGCAACACTTCCTCCTCCCTTCACCTAGCCATTCCTCCCTCATTCCGTTCTCTACCTATCACCTCCTGCCTTTGCAACCACACCTTTTGCTCGGACGCCTGCTGACATTTCTTCAAAACTTAATGAAGGGCTGAAGTCCAAAACATTGGTTGTGCATTTTTACCTTTGTTATATAAAGGACACGGTTTGACCTGCAGAGTTTCTCCAGTGTTGTGTGTTTTGGTGATTAGTATCAAGTTCACCATCCCAAATGTTCACTCTCTCCACCAGTAATGTATCATGATACAAGCAATGAGAACATGGAGGAACTCAGCATTCATGGAGAGAAATGATTAATTGATGGCCTTGACCTGAAACTTTGACTGATGATTTCTCGCCATAGACGCTGCCTGACCTGCTGAATCCATCCAGCTTCTCAGCATTTGCTCATAGATTCCAGCATCTGCCGTTCTTGTGGCTTTCTTTGTATATCATAATAGTAGTGTGTACCATACAAAATATCTTCACTATATTTCACCAGTTCATCTTCTTAGAGTCTCCAAACCATGTGTTCTTTTCTATCTAGAAAGATGAGAGCAATTATGAACACACAATAAATACGTGGCTTTGACATGCTGTACAGTTCCCATAACATGAATACAAAGAAAACAGGAGATCAACTACTAAAGCAATAAAAATTGCAACCATTGCTTAAAAACCATACCTTAAAACATATTTGAATGTATTTATATGCAAATTGACTGTCATGTTTTTCTACATAATACATGAAAGAGTCTGGAAAAACAACCACCTGAAGAAACACACAAAGATCAGCATGTATAGAGCCGTTGTCTTACCCACGCTCCTGTTTGGCTCCGAATCATGGGTTCTCTACCGGCATCACCTATGGCTCCTAGAACGCTTCCATCAGTGCTGTCTCCGCTCCATCCTCAACATTAATTGGAATGACTTCATCACCAACATCAAAGTACTCGAGCTGGTAGAGTCCGCAAGCATCGAATCCATGCTGCTGAAGACCCAACTGCGCTGGGTGGGTCACGTCTCCAAAATGGAGGACCATCGCCTTCCTAAGATCGTGTTCTATGGCAAGCTCTCCACTGGCCACCGAGACAGAGGTGCACCAAAGAAGCGGTACAAGGACTGCTTAAAGAAATCGCTTGGTGCCTGCCACATTGACCACCACCAGTGAGCTGATATCGCCTCCAACCGTGCATCTTGGCCCCTCACAGTTCGGCGGGCAGCAACCTCCTTTGAAGAAGACCGCAGAGCCCACCTCACTGACAAAAGACAAAGGAGGAAAAACCAAACACCCAACCCCAACCAACCAATTTTCCCTTGCAACCGCTGCAACCGTGCCTGCCTGTCCCGCATCGGACTTGTCAGTCACCAATGAGCCTGCAGCAGATGTGGACATACCCCTCCATAAATCTTCATCCACAAAGCCAAGCCAAAGAGAAGAGAAGACATGAAAGTTTAAAAGTAGTTAGTTGGCTGTGGAACATTTTTGCCTAGTACTGAGTTGTGAATGTTTCCTATCTAAAAACAAGTTAAAAATTAATGTTACAAAATCTCTATCATTCTTCATATTATTATATTTCATACTTCTTTTTTTAAATTGAAGAAGGTGATTTCAACCCATTAGCTATGTGCTAGCTCTTAGAGTAATCCCATTAGTTTGCTTATTTTCCTATATCCGATTCCCCAGGTTACTATCAACTTCCCCCAAGGTGTTCTCCTCACCTACAGACAAGAGGTAATTCATAGTAGCCAAATAACCAACTTATCTTGATACCTTAGGATTACGGGAGGAAAGCTGAGCACCTGGGAATAGCCACAAAGTAACAAAGAAAATGTCCAAACTCCACACTCATATAGAGTCCAGGTGATACTATACCTGGAATATTGTGTTACAGACCTCCTTTCATCAAGGATGATATACTTGTGAATGGACGATTGTAACAAAGGTTCACCAGACTGATTCCTGGGATGGAAGTAGTAGAGGTTAAACCAGTGATTCTCAACCTTTTTCTTTCTACTCACATACCCTATGCTATAAGTGCTCTGTGATTAGTAGGGGATTGCTTAAGATGGTATGTGAGTGGGAAGGGAAGGTTGAGAACCACTGCATAAGACCCAATTGTTAAATATTTTGAAATATTTTGCTTGAGGAAAATTGTCATTGGCCCATTTCCTTTGGAGTTATGAAACCGTGCACATAACAAGTCAATTAGGTACGATTAAAACAGTGGTTTTCAAAATGTTTCTTTCCACCCACATACCATTTTAAGCAATCCCTTACTAATCACAGAGCACCTATGGCATTAGGATACTTAAAGTGGTATGCGACTGGAAAGAAAAAGGTTGAGAACCACTGGGTTAAACACATTGGGCCTATACTCTCTAGAGTTTAGAAGAATGAGAGATTATCTCAGTGTAAGGTCCAAATGCCTTACTGAGGTTGGCAGGATAAATGCAGATAATATTTCCCCAGGTTGGCATACCTATGACCAGGTGTCATCTTCCCAAAATAAGGAAGGTACTGTTCAGGAAAGATAGATGAAAAAAAAGGTTTGCCTAGAGAATAATGAATCTTCAGAATTCTTCATATAACAGAGCTGAGGAAGTGATTGTATTCAAGGAACAGATCAATAAATGTTTGGATAGTAATCGAATCAAAGAATATAAGGCTAGTTGCAGGAAAGTGGTACTGAGGTCAAAGATCAGCCATGGTTTAATTGAATGGTGAAGCATACATGGTGTAGGAGAAATGCATAGCCTACCTTCCATTTGTGATGCTATTTTGTTTTAAATTGTGTGCAGTATCTCAGGCCATTTCCTTTCAGCAATTCATCTGGCCAATGTTTTCAAACTTCATGTTCCCCTAGCCAGTCCTATCATTCCTTTTTGTCTGAAGTACTCCGAATTCTTCATGCAGAACCCCTGATGAAAAATCTAAATAAATTAAGCTCTTCAGACTAATTATTGGAAATGGATGCATCTGCTTTAAGGTTTAATTTTAAAATGCAACATTTTGTGCCATTTGCTGGTAATTGAATTCCTCTGAAGTAATATTACTGAACAGCAATGTTCACTCTACTTCCTTTCTCTGTGCATGTTATCTGATGAATAGTTTGGCTTTGTCTGTGTGCTGTGATGAAATGCTTTGAGAGGCTGGTCATGGCCAGAATTAACACATAGCTAAGCAAAGTTCTGCACCCACAGCAATTAGCCTATCATCACAATCGCTCCACAGCAGATGCAATAATATTGGCTCTCCACTCAGCTCTGGATCACCTCAAATACAGCAACTCATACATACAGCTGCTCATAGACTCCAGCTCAGCCTTCAACACCATTATTCCCTCAGTAATGGTCAACAAGCTCCAAACCCTGGGCATCCACAAACCCCTTTACAACTCGATCCTTGACTTTCTCATCAGAAGACCACAGTTGAAAACAATGTCTCATCCTTACTGACTATTAACACAGATGTACCTCAAAGATGTGCGCTTAGCCCACGGCTCTACTCACCATACACCCATGAGTGTGTGGCCAGGCACAATTCCAATCCTGTCTACAAATTTGCTGATGACACCACACTTGTTTTCAGAATCACAAACAGGAATGAGAAAGTGTACTGGAGGGAAATAGATCAGTTCGTTGAGTGGTGTCACACCAACAACCTTGCACTCAATGTTAGCAAAACCAAGGAGATGAGAGTGGACTTCAGGAAGAAGTCAGGAAAACACAATCCTGTCCTTATTGAGGGTTCAGTAGTGGACAGGGTCAAGAACTTCAAATTCCTGGTTGTCACCATCTCCTAGGATCTGTCCTGGAGCCTCCATATTGATGCAATCATGAAGAAGGCTCACCAGGAGCTATACTTTGTGGAGTGTTTGATAAAATTCTGTATGTCACCGAAGACTTTTGAAAACTTCTACGGGTATACTGTGGAGAGAATTCTAAGTGGTTGCATCACTGTCTTGTGCAGAGGTGCCAAATGCTCAGGACAAGAAAAAACTCCAGGGGGTAACTTGTGCTGCGACATCACTGGCACCAAGCTTCACTCCATTGAGGTCATCTACAAGAGGAGGTGTCTTAAGAAAGCAGTCACTATCCTTAAGGACCCCCCCCCCCCCACCCATGCTCTTTTCATTCTACTACCATTGTGAAAAAGGTACAGGATGCTAAAGATGAGTACTCAGCGACACAAAGACAGCTTGTTCCCCACTGCCATCAGATTCCTGAAAGATCAATGAACAAAGACACTGCCTTACTTTGATTTTTCGTGCACTATTTTTATTTATTTATTGTAAGGTGGCTTATATGAATGTTTGCACTGGGATGTAGCTGCAAAACAAAGAATTTTTTGACTTGTTTATGACAATAAAATTCTGATTCTGATTCTGATATATGTGTTCCCTGTCGGTCTGCAACCCACCTAAAATAAACTGTGTGGTCTCAATGTAACATCCGAGATGAGAATGGCCACAAACCGCACAATGTTGCTTTCTTTACCAGATCGACCCCTGTTCCTGTGAAGAGCTTCAGTGTGCCCTTCAGACAACATCAAAGGCATCCACACAATAGTGCTGTTTCACCTCCTGGCTGTGAGCAATCCTTGTCATCTTCTTCCCTACATCTTCCTCCAGCTCATGAAGGATACACTTCATTTTGCCTCAACTGGAGTGAAATTTTGAAAGGTGATTTCGTTTTTTTTCTTTCCAAATGATCATGTATCAGATTATTTTAAGAGGACCTGCCTAAATTAGAAAACCTAATATAGAATCCAAAAAATCTCCTTCCTCTGACAGAAAGAATTATTGATGGTACTTAGCATAGTTCTAGCGTAATGCAATCAGGCTTCTAACTACAAAAAAAAAACAATTTTTCTTCTTTACCTTCTTGTCTAAGGTTACTTTAATGTCACTCAGGCACAGACTTCCATTCTATTTTCTGCAGTAATTGAGTAAATAGATGAGCAGAGTTGGAAGTCACCAGCAATCTTTTTTTCTCTCACCCTATGAGTCTCACAGTTTTCCTGTCCATGACAAAGGTCTGCTGGGTAAATAGTTGTCATTGAATTACCTTTGAAAAATGTTTGTGTTTATTGTTCCATTCACTGAAGTGGGCCCTTTGTGTATTCTTCAATCACGCCATTTTTTGAAAATCAGTTATCCTGGAAAATTTAATGTCAACCGTATGTGTGCATATATAGGTACATTTGAAAGGGAAAAGTGATTATTTTGTTTGCAAAAGGAGCATTGAAGGTTAAACTTGATGTCCTTAAAAGTGCACGAATTGTGATCTGCCATTAACCCACCCATGTTGCAATGCATAAAACATTAACTTTTAGGTGCATGGTCATTTCAATGATGCAGTATCCAAGCATCACTAACGTCTCTGTCCATTGATTTGTATCTCAATGGGTGACCAAAACTGTATCTGGCTATCTCTAGATGCTATAACTAGACAGCATAGTCTGAAAGGTGAGAGCCCATGGGAACATTGGATTTGGAGAGGTGGAAATTTGTTTTTGTGATTAGAAGTTGGAGATCAATGAAATGCCACCAGGATTGATGCAGGGACCTTACTGTTTGCTACATATTAAAAGGGTTTAGATCTGAATGTAGGAGGTAAGATCATAGATGGCATAAAAATTGGTGATATAATGTGAAAAAGATTGTTTTAAGATGCATTTCAATGTTGATGCAATTGGTTATATAGCAAAGCGATTGCAGATAGAAATTAATCTAGGTAATTGTTTTTGGGAAGGACTAATAACAGTAGGACAGAAACCATGAATGGTAGAGAGTGAGGGAGTATAGCAGAACAGAAATACCTCAAGGTTCAAGTTAAGGAAGGCCAGAAGATGGCATTATTGGTAGATGAGGTGCAAATAAGGCAAACAAGAGATTTGCCTTCATTAGTCAGATATAGGATATAAAAGCAGAGATGTTGGAGAAGAATTTGTATTATTCATCCATACTATTATTAAAAATCAGGATTCATTCACAATAGTTAGTCTTTACTATGTCACCATACACTTGCTAACTTTTGCAAGCTTTGCTTCCATGCATCACTGCAATATGTTCCTATTTCAGGCAAGGGAAAGCAGCACAGAGCCAAGCACACAGCAGAGATTAATTGGAGGTGTCAAGATTGACAACATGTCTGAGCTCCTTTCAAAGTGATGGTCCTGGCAATTTTGTGGAAGCTGAGTGCACAGTCAAGAAAAAGGCCAAAACTCTTACACCTAAATCTTCTCAGTTCAAGCCCTTCCTCAAACTGTGATACCTTCTGACCTACAATCTGCATATAGATACCATATGCAAACAACATACAACCCTGAAAATATATCAGCATTCTTTCTTTACTGTTTGGAACAAATCTTATAACTTACAGGGCAGTGCGAGCACTTTCACTTTCTAGAAGAGAGAAAGAGCAGAAGAGGGGGAATGACTTGGTTCTTCAACAAAGATGAGCTGAAAGATTTTCTTTTATGTTGTATCTATTTCATAGTGTGAGCATCCTGATCTTATTTTTATATCATACATTACAATTTCACCCCTTTTCCTTACAGAAACTTGACTAAACAGCACAACAAAAGCAAAGAGTCAACAATAAGGAAGCTAACACTATGAGTTCAAAGGCAGTATTACAGATACTCACACTGAGTGTCATTTGGAGGACAACATAGAATTGGGATGGTTTTTGTGGTGAAACACTGTTTTGTCTAGGACAAAGTTGAAAGGATAACCCAGGGTGTCATCTTCCCAAATAGGAAGTCTCAGTCGTACATTTTCTTGAGATGAGCTTCAAAAGAAGGCTATAGGTATGCACAATGAAATGCTTGGCATATTAACTGAGATCATTGTCCAGGAACATGATATGGTTTCATATAGATATTATGCAGTGCCTCATAGCAATATTTCTAGCATAGAAGTAGTAGCAAACTCCATCAACTCATCACCTGGAGCTAACTATGATACAGAGTCTGATGTCAATCATGCAGGTTTCATTGCAGTTCCTACAGTAAGTCTGAACTCACCAGTGACTGGTAGTTTCTTGCAATATTACACTGTAAATCCATCATTCTGCTAAAGATTATAGTGTACAAAGGGGCTTGCACTTTGTCACAGAAGTGCATCAATCTATATTTCCAGGTGAACACCAGTGGCTCCAGTGGAAGCTCAAGTGTGCTTTCCACTCTGCTTTCATATGTCACCATACACTTACTAACTTTTGCAAGCTTTGCTCTACCCTTGCCCCTGTGATTACCTGTTTTTCAGACAATACAGGCTGCCACTATCCCCCTTTATCAAGATTATCCTCCAAAGCAATCATGGCAAGTGAAGTTAGCAAATTTCCATTGAAGGAGCACCAGGGAAAGCAAAGTTATATAGAAGGCAGATTTGAACCATAAAGATGAGTATTGCCTTGTGTAAAATAAAGTAATTAGATATATTTAAAATGTGGTATGGAATGTTTGCTTTTGTTCAGTTCTTTTTAAACTGATTCTTAAACATAACTCTGGAAAAATGTTGCAAATGTCCGCCACTCAGGTCTGAAAACAATTAGGATTTATGTTCATGGTCCTCTCAACAGGTTTTGCTGGGTGCAGTGTTCCTTGTTCTGTACTGACTGAATATCATTTTCTTACTGAAAGGCAGACATTCTGGAAGCTATCCTTGCAATCGTTAAAGGCATCTTGGGTGGATAGGACTTCCTGCTGAGAACTGTTGCCCTCCCTATTTTTCCTCATCCTCCCTCCCCCATCAGCTCATCTTGTCATGTTTTATTCCAGGGACAATATCTAAAAATGTACAAATGTCGAGAGCCACGATTTATTCAAGTCAGCAAAAAACTCTTCACCTCCTGTCATACCATTTCCTGTGTACTTTTATGTATATATATATATTTTTTTAATGTCAGAAACCATTACCCTTTTTCTTAAACATAGTTTGTGCAAGACTTTCTTTGATGCAAATTTAAATATATTTTGCAAGTTCCTCGTGATGGTATGAAAGTATATGTTGCCATTTCAAGAATGAACTAAAGTAGTGTTACATTTGAACATACTTCCCATACATGTGAAGAATTGTATTGGCAGAGCTGACAGACCTAATTTCCACGGCCTACTGTGCGTCACTTTGTCTAAGGACAGTGAAACTTTAACTGGGTGGGGTTAATGAGAAGCAACCGAAGCAGCAACACACTGACACTTTGCAACACAAATCTTAAGTAATTGGTGCATTTTAAACTACTAAAAGTTGTTTTAACCCTCAAGTGAATTTATTAATTTCAACCCAATCTTAATTTTGATTTTCGCAGACCACGTACTACACCACTTTAATGTTGCTTTCTTTAATATTATTCTTTGGTTTTCTTATGTTTTTGTTATTTTCCTACCAGTCACATAAAGAGTAAAAACAATCTAAAGAGTGATTTTAGAAAAAGGGAGATGGACGGGTTGAAGAGGTGGGATAGAGGTGAAAATTGATGGAAGTGAAAACCAGGAGAATACAAACCAGTCCTCATCAAGAGGACAGTATTGGAGAGGGTAAAGAACTTCAATATCCTGGGTATAAACATCTCTGAAGATCTATCCAGGGGCCTTCATATCAATGCCATCATGAAGAAAGCTCGCCAGCAGCTATCTTTGCTATATAAAATACACTGTTTGACCTGCTGAGTTTCCCCAGCAGTGTGTTTTAACTTTTGCAAATTTCTCCGAGTATACCAGGGAGCATTCTGATGGTTGCATTACTGTCTGGTATGGAGGTGCCAATGCACAGGACAGGAAAAGGCTGCAGAGAGTTGTGAACTCAGCCTGAGCCATCATAGCATCAGTCTTCATTCCATTAAGGATGTCTAAAAAAGGCAGTATCTCAAGAAACCAGCCTTTATTCTCAAGGACCCATACCATCAGGAAGGAGGTTCAGGAGCCTGAAGACAAACACCCAATGGTACAAAAGCAGCTTCTTCCCCACTGCCATCAGATTTCTTAATGCACAAAGAACCACAGGCAATACCTCACATTTTCTCTTCTTTAGCACCAATTTATTTTTTTTAAATATTATTGCATTTAAAAATAGCAAAGAATGCTGCAAAATTGCAAATATCATTTTGCATGCTCGTGACAATAAATTCTGATTCTGAATTGCATAACAAACCGAATCCCCGCACGATGAGTGGCAGAAATAAAGATACCCTTGAAAAACAGTTTGCTAGTCACCCGGCTCTCCACAGTCCTTACAATGTGAATGAGTCAACAGCTCTTTTTATTCTTGGGAGCATTCATGTGTGCAAGAGGACAAAGAAGGAGGGAAAAAATTATAAATTAGATGACAATGGGTTGGGGTCCATAATTCCTTGCACGATTTTGCAATAGGATGAAACTTTTGTTCTTCCCAATAAGAAAGTCAAAGAAATGAAGTTTCACCTGCTGTGAATGGTCATTATCATGTCAGTAACTGATGACCATTCCTTTCAACCCAAGGAAAAGATGTGGTTTTGAAAGTTGGATATATGCAAATCCATGTGAGAAGAAAGTAGCTTCAAACAATGCTTTTGTTCATAAATGGAGGTGTGAGCTGTTATAAATCCCATAACTCTTACAATGACTTCTAGACCTCTCAGTGCATTCTATCCACGACAAGTTCAACAACCTGAAAGTAGATGGTCTGGTTATGATTACACTGCTGCTTGTGGAGGCTTAATGTGTTGCCTTTCCTGTATTACAGCAATGATTTCAATTCAAAAGTATTTCATGGAGTGTAAAGTGATTCAGAACAATCTGAGGTCATAAATGTAAATCTATCTCCAATGGCTCTTTGTTATCTAAAATATCCCTCTGGACATTTCGTCCCCTTCACTTTTCTCAGATCAACTCTCTCCCCTGCCCCACACCCCCTGTTGTGCTTTCACTGACCTTCAGATCTTCACCTCACTAATCCCAACTCAGCAGAGGCCTCAGCCCCCATTCCCTTAACCCTTCTTCCATTTCTTTTGTCAAGGGTATTCACCATGAACCCTTTCAACTATCTACAGTAGTCCTAGATGCCTCTCTCTGCACACTTACTCTCTCTAGATACATTCATTGTTCACTGCCAATCTGAGGCTGCCTATATTGGCTTTTCCATCCCCACCCCTCCCTCTCTAACCTACCTACTTCTTAACTCACAACACTCCATTCACAAAGAATCAACCCCAATTTTATCATCAAACCTGCTAAGCAGGATGATGCTGTTGTAGTATGGTAATTTTACCTCTTTTCTCACAGTGACCAGAGGTCAGCCCTCAGATGCTGCTTCATACCCCCCCCCCCCCCCCCACCTTTGGATCATGACCTCACTATGGAGCATCAGGCCACCAGCCTCCACACTCTCCGTGATTTTTGGCACCTTCAAAAATAGTTCAACACCAGACACATTTCCCTCCCCATTCAGCAGTTCATATGGGACCACTTTTATACTTTATTTTTTTTCTCCCTGTATTGCAGTTTGTTTACATTTCTTTATTTGTTTTCATGCGCAAGTTGAGTACAGTTTTTCTGCACTCTAATAAGTGGTAATTCTGCCTGGCCCACAGGAAAAAGAATCTCAGGGTTGTATGCGATGTCATGTGTGTACTCTGACAATAAATCTGATATCTGACCACTCCCCCTGTGATGCCCTACTGAACTCTTCTGTTTCCATCAACCCACTCCCCTACTTACAGCACTTTCCTTTGCAACAATGGGCGAATGTAATAATAATGTGTTCAACCAACCAGGGAGCCAGGTGTTTCAAGATGAAGCAGTGATACACTAGCAGTTCTTCCAAAACTAGTGTTCTGCATTCACTGTTCACAACGTGCAATCGGCTACTTTGGAGAAAACTCAAACACACATTGTGTAAGCACTTGGTAGAACACTTGGGTTAGGTCTACTGTGGTGACCCTGACTTCTACTTTAATTCATCAGCACTTTCTCAACTGTGGTCTCCTGCACTATTGCAAGGAGGCCCAGTGCAAGTTTGAGGAGCCACACGGCACCTTCCAACTGGCACTTGGTAGACTTATAGACTGAACATTAAACTCGACAAATGCATGCAACTTGATTCTCTAGTCTATCTGTGAAATTGGCTCAGTCATCTAATTCACAAACTAGATCCTTTGTTTTTCCTCCTTTGGAAATGGAGAATATGCCTGACCTGCCTGCCAAGTTCTTGGTGCTCTACATGTAAGCAATGTCTATATTCTGTTCTCTACCTTCCCACTGTCCAACTGTGCCCATTCACTCATTGTCGAGATAACCTTGTTTACAGCTTATCCCATGGTCACCTCCTTTTTACCCTATCAGAAATACCCCTACCAAAGCATTCCAAATTCAGGAAGAAGGTCTTCAGTTCCAAGATGTTTCTTTATTTTAACTATACATTTGCTCTTCAGTGCAGAAAACATTTGATATTTTGTGATCCTCCGAAAAACTCAAGATATTTTTTTAAATATACTCTTGCAAAAACAAAAGCACAGGAACCATGCTGAACTCTACTATACAGAACAATGATCAAAACATATACATCACAAACATATTTACGTAGAAGGCAGTTTTGGTCTCAAAACGTAAGTGAAAGTAATATTATTTCTAAATCGTACAGTCTGGAATAAGATGCTTACTGATAAGTACGAGTTAGAGAAGGCGAGGGCCTTTTAAGGATTGATTCAACAGAAAATGACAGCGACTCTGGGGGTGAGGCTTTTGCCCCTACTTGCTTAGAAACCATCAAACTGTTCACGTATCTCTCGGTGGAACTTTTGTAGGTCTGGTTTTCCTTTATAGAGTGCTCTCTGTATTTCCTGGCCGCCCCTTCGAGGATATCTTTACCGATGAAAGATTTCAGCTGGGAGGCAGGTTTCTCGCAATGCTGGCCACCGGGCTGTGTCGGGAAGGGTTGGCTCGAGTTCAGTTTGACTGGAAATGGTGGCTGTGAGTTGTCTTTGGTGGACTGGCTATTCGCTGGCTGCAGCGGAGGTGACAGGTGGCCCTCGGAAAGCTGCGAGGGGCCTTTCTTTGGTGGAGAGAAGGCCGAGCGTTCACATGGCATGTCTAGCGGCGTCTGGTGCAGCGCGGTCACCTCTCCAAGTTCGTCCGTCGCCAGCTGCAGGTCCGGTGCTTGCCTTTTGGGGGAATCCTGCCCCTGGGTGAGCAAATGATCTTCCGGCACTGAACACCCGTTAGGGTCCCAAACAGCTGCCGGTTTGAGACTCTGGGTGGTACCCTTGGCATTAAGTAAATACTGCTGATATAGAAGGGCGTCGCTGATGCCGCTACACTTTGGCCAGACCATCAGCCTGGGGGTCAGTGGGTACTGGCGATAGGTGGTGGCAACGCTTACGTTGGAAGAGATGAGTTCCACTGCTCTGTCCGACCCCGAGTACTGCATGGTTAGATCGAGGCAGGACGGCATCAAGTTGCAATGCTGGGGAATTTCTTTAGCAGGCCGATCAATCTGTGGGGCTGTGTAATTGGACTTGCAGGAATTGTATTCGACAGCATGCACCATACCGTTGGGAAGGAAAAAGGCGGCAGCCGCTTGGGCAGCCTCAATCATCTCTCTCTCCTTGTACTCTCTCTCCATCATAATGCTCTCCAACTCCTTATCGGCGAAAGCACGCCTTTTTCGCATCCGGTCACTAACTGGAGGGGGCAAAGGTGGGCTTCCTCTCATGTACGGGTCATTCTGGACTGGTCGATAGCCTACAACACAGGAGGAATCAGAAAGGTGAATGATTGGCAGCAACTGAAATGTGGGACGGGCGAATATCAAATTGTTGAAGGAACAACAATAAGGGTGTCCAGTGCGGCTGAAAGGAGTTACCTGCTCTTCCAAGCGATGTTGTGAGACGCATCATAAATCTACAGCATCTACATTGCAGCCGGATACTAGTTGAACTAAGGAGTGGCTGCACTGTTAAGGACTGCAAAGTCATGGCCGAATTTGTTGAAACACATCAAAACCAACAGTTCCCCATCTCTCAAACCAGCTACTCCTCAAGTTGCAGGAAGTGAGGCCGTTTCTGTTTCGTTGGCATGGAACCCCGAGAGGTACAGAGAAAGGACCATTCGGCCTCTGAGTCCGTACCAGCCATCATCCACTTTTAACGCTAACCCTCAATTCATCCTATTTTTAAATTCTCCTTTTATCCTCCTCCACACTCTCCAGGTTCCACAAGAGAGGCGAATAAATCATATTGGCCCATTAACCTAGCAACCCGCACGTTGTAGGGATGTGGGAGAAACCCGCACGGTCACCAGAGAGGACATGCAAATTCCACACCCAGGCAACTCCAGAAGTCAGGATTGAACCCGCGTCTCGGGAGCGGTCAGGCACCGCTCCCACGATTCAAAAGCCTCCTCTGCCGGAGGATTATAAAATAAAATGCACCAAGCGGTAACGTTTCTTTCACACAAAGTCGACGCTAAACATTTGGGAAAGAAGAGCCCTGCATCCTCGCCCCGACCGCCTTAGATTGAAGTGGTTGACCACACTGGTGGATAGGAAAAGGGTGCCTTTGACAGCTGGGCTAATCATTTTGAGAAAGTGCAACGAAATAAGTTTGCTTTGTGTGTACTTGTGACATTGCCGCAGCATTCTGAATATTAACACAAACATTACAGGGCTTTTTTTAAAAACTTATTTAAAGTGTTTCGGTTTTACTGACCGAAAATGTCGACAACAAGTCACTCTAATGAAACTGAACGTATGTTGCTATATCCTAAATGTATTCACCTCATTCATCCATGCTCCTTCCTAGTGTGTTGGAGCCACTTTTCTACGAAGGTGTTCAGGGAACATTACCTCCACTTTATCCTGATTCCCTGCCTCAGAGTTGTATCTTTTGCGTGTGTTAGTTACTTCGTACAGCTGAGGTTCTGTTAGATTTGGGCAGTAACCAAATGAGAAACTGGAGTTTCTCCATGGTCAAGAGTGATTTTACTTTTTATATAAATAATGGGTTGTAATAACCACGTGTAACCTCGTTCGAAGAGAAATATATCGAATCTATCTCGGTTACTGGCTAATCCTTCACACGAAAACGAACCAAGTTTTATTTTGCTATGTAACAAACCAAACATTAAATATATAGAATGAATCCTTTCTTTTTTTTTGGATTAAAATGTCCAATCCTGTCTGTGTCTCGCCTGATCAAATTAACAGATTGTTCTTCTTAGAACCAAAAATATGCTTCAGCGATACGGAACGTTGACAAGACGACAAGGGAGTATCATCGGCCGCGATTTATTCTCTTTAATTTTAATTCCTCGTTATTAAGCACGGCCTTCAATTGCAAAAAAATAGAAACTTTTAATCGTTTTCTTGCAGTGTTAAATTAGCCCTCCCTTTCCTGTCAAATGACAACCATCGGAACAAATTGGTTTAGGTCAGTTGAATGTACAGTGCTGCATCCTGGAACCAGTTCTGATTTTTGTTTTCTGAATACGAAGTTAAGATACAGTATCTGCAATGATTTTGCCGCTTTATTAATAATTATATCGCGTAGAAGTACGAAGCTAACGCCAATCGCAATAACTGGCCAGTTTTAATAAGTACTTTAGATATTAGGCTTCAAAGGAATCCAAACTGTACTCTCTTGCAATAATTTAACGTGTAATAATTAGATATTTCTGGATTATACTGATTTAGACAATATATTTCCTTCCTTGTTTAATCATTTTTTTTTTGTCTGAATTGATGTCACTGACTGGTTCTGCCGATGTGAAGACTTATACCCAAAGGTCCATCAGAAAGGATAACCTCGTTCTTCAATAATTGATTTAAAGTAACTCCCAACTTTTGAATAAATATTTAAAAGTTACCTGTTAAATTATAACAATTTCAGTTTGTAGAAAGATTGTCCTATGTGGTGGGTAACTGAAAAATAATTCAACAACGCGCCTTTAAGGTTGCGTGTTTGTCCGTTCAGTTTATGGGATACCATACGACAAATATACTGTTTCACTAGAATCTCTCCCAGCCCTTCCGGAACAACATCGTAAGCACGTTTGATTTGATTGCGCTAAGAAAGGGGTTTAAATCTTTATTCGAAGTTTTGTTTAAACTACTTTAACCGACTTTACACCCCCCCCCCCCACCCCCGCCATGAGCAGCAATAGCAGTTGGAGAAACTAATCGTAGGACCTACAAAAATGAGGAAAGCATTCATTGAAAAGTTTGCTAATTCATTTGCTTTAATTCTCGATTTAAACAGTATTGAGAAGCTCCTATTACCTTCGAACGAATACAAAACGTGCTGGTGTAACTTTTCTCACAACTCCCACTCCTCTCAGAATAAAACAATTGATTAACCCATCTGCCCCTCACTCTCATTTACCTGCCATCTACACTTCGTGGATTAAAACACCAGTACTTTCGTTTCAAGGATGTTGACCGAATTCTTGCGCTTACCTTCTAAGATGCTTTTAGCCAGCAGGCTCGGTGTCCTCAGGTGCCTCTGGTACACGGCCCTGCGTTCTGCCAGGTTGTGTTTACTCAATAATCCTTTCTTATCCTTCAAATAAACAGAGGTGGTGAAAAGAAAAGACTGTCAGACTTGGCGATAACAATATACAGATGGATCGACTGAACGAAGGAATGATCTTAATGGAATCTTTCGCTGGTGCTGAGGACAGGAATTACATTCAGTGAACTCCAGAATCGAATCATTACTGCGATCTATCAGTGCTCGGGGTGATCGAAAAGGTTGAGCAATTATTGTCAGTTTCATGTAATTCGGGCTCTGAAATATTTTGACCAACTGCCGAAACGATGTTTATTACTGAACTGTTCCAGGGTCAAAGTTTACATCAATCAATTATGTTTGAAGGCAACAAAATAAAACACACGTATTGCTCAACTACTTTTCTTGCAGCAATTAATTTGAGCAGCGCAGATTCAATGAGTGACCCTTTTCATATACACGTTCTAACATTGAGTGAGCCATGTTCCGATCAAACCGCCGGCAGCCGTCTTCAGTCTAGCGCTATCTGCCTTGTATAGCAGACCGCTTTCAATCGGACAATATATAATAGTTTGGTATCCGTTGTCAAAATTTCTGCTACTGTGAATAGCTCAGCGAGTAAAAGATTTCCTGATTTCCAAAAGGCATAAAATTAAAAATGACACATTATTTTCAACATTTTAAAAGTAAGATTGGTGTATTATTTTTGGTTTGTAAATTTTTAGAGGAAAGGAGCACCACGCAAAGGTTTGGGCACTCCAAGTGATTTGAGCTCTCAGATCAATTTTTACCAAGGTCTCAGACCGTAATTAGATTGTTCACAGTCATCGTTAGGTAAGATTACAAAATTTCAAAGCTTTATAAATACCCTGACTCCTCAAACTTTGTCCCAACTATCATGGACTCCTCCAAGCAGCTGCTTCAGCGCTCTGAAAATTAAACTAAATGATGCCCACAAACCATGAGAAGGCTATAAGAAGATAGCAAAACCTTTTCTGGTGGCCGTTTCCTCACTTCGTAATGAAATTAAGAAATGGCAGTTGACAGGAATCGTGGAGGTCAAGTTGACCAAGAAACCTTTCTGAGAGAACTGTTCGTTGGTTTGCTAGAAAGGCAAATCAAAACCCCCATTTGACAGCAATGGACTTTCAGGGAGATTTAGCCGACTCTGGAGTGGCGGTGCACTGCTCGACTGTGCAGTGACACCTGCACAAATATGGCCTTCATGGTTGAGCCATCAGAGAAATCTTTCCTGCGTCCTCGCCACAAAATTTAGCATCAGACATTTTCAAAGGAACATCTTAACAAGCCTGATGCATTTTGGAAACAAGTTCTGTGGGCTGATGAATTTAAAATAGAACTTCTTGGCCGCAATGAGCAAAGGTTTGGAGCAAAAAAAGGTGCAGAATTTCATGAAAAGAACACCTCTGGAACTGTTAAGCACGGTTGGAGGTCGGGGGGGGGGGGGGTCGATCATGCTTTGGGCTTCAGTTGCAGCCAGTGGCACTGGTTGAGGGAAGAATAAATTCTATTAAATACCAACAAATTCTGGAAGCAAACATCAGGCCATCTGTAAAAAAGCTGAAGGTTAAAAGAGAAAGGCTTCAACAACAGGATAATTATCCTAAGAACACCATCAAATCCACAATGGACTTCCTCAAGAGGTACAAGCAGAATGTTTTTCCATGGCCCTGACATAAACATCATCGAAAATCTGTGGATAGACCTCAAAAGAGCAATGCATGCAAGATGGCCCAAGAATCTCACTGAACTAGAAGCCTTTTGCAAGGAAGGATGGGCGAAAATCCCCCAAATAAGAATTGAAAGACTCTTAGCTGGCTACAGAAAGCGTTTACAAATTGTGATGCTTGCCAAAGTGGGTGTTACTAAGTACTGACCATGCAGGGTGCCCAAACTTTTGTTTCGGGCCCTTTTCCTTTTATACTATTTTGAAACTGTAAAAGATTGAAAGAAAAGAGGAATCTTGCTAAAAATATTAAAGAAATGTGTCATCTTTTACTTTATGCCTTTAAAAAAAATCAGGTCAACTTTTACTCGCTTAGTTATTCACAGTACCAGGGGTGCTCAAACTTCTGCATACTAAATGAAATGGCAAGTCAAGATATATAACGTCTGTACTAAACAAACCTGATCTTAATGGGAAATCTGAGTGAAAACACATTCGTTCTGTTGAGTTTCTTATACAAAAAAAACATTCCGGGAATGATCTTCCTGCCCTTGTAACACAAACACATCACAAACACTGCTCACCTCAGTTGCCTGTTGTCTCCTGAGCGCCACCTGAGCTGCCATCACCCTCTGCCTCTCCACAACAAGGAGGCAGTTGGCACACTGGCAGTCCCTCCACCGACAGAACCGCTTGTGGCCTTTCAGGCAAGACACCACCCCATGATTTCTACAACGGGCACATTTCGGGGTTCGGCTCAGTTTCCTCTGGTCTCCGTTGGTCCACGTCTGTTTCTTGCCGGTGTCAGTCGATCCATCTTCCCGCTGGCCTGATACCACTTCGGGGGAATCGGCCACATCTTCATCCTCCACTTCCAAGCTCTCCACGTCTATTTCCACCTCCAGTCCCTGCTGATCAGTACTTTGCATCTCGACCTCAACCGACTTGGACTTGTTACAAAACAGGGCTGAAAAGTGAACTCCTTCCCCCCCCCCTCCCCCCCACTTTCTCTCCCTTATGGGTCAATTTAAGAAATGGCGAGAGTCGCAACCGGAAATGTCTTGGTTGCTGGAAAACAGAAGGAAGGAAACATCATCAATTGGAACATCATCACCCGCCTGGCACATTTACTCAGGTAACAAGAGCACCCAAATTGTTCAATTGTAAATTGTCACCTGAACAGCCACCGAGATAATCTCAAAGCAATTAAAACATGTATCGCTCATTTTGCCTTTCTTTTTAACTTGTGTAATGGGGTGAGAGAAATGTGAGCACCGACGACACACTTAGAGCGATTTCACGCTGCGGTGAAATGCCGAACAACCACGAACCAATAGATTGCATTACTGATATGATCTTAGCATATACTACCAGGTGTCCATAAAATAAAACACTTCATTTTACAGGTTACATCGACTTGAAACAATTTTGCAGCGATTCAATTGATCGTTTCAGCGAAGTTGCGCTGCTTCAGTCTAAACTTTCACGATGATTGCAGATAACTTGCACATCTGCATGCCACACAATGGCTTCATTTGTATTCTCCAAACCAAAGAACACATTTACCTGCAAGTTGTTTGCGCTGCCCTTTACGTTGTGAGTTTAGCGCGGGAGCTAGTTTGCCTGGCTAATATGTCCAGAAGAGATTTGTTCCGACGCTGTCAATGAGCTCCGGAGCTTTAAGGGAAACCCGGGCGGCTCGTCAATTACCTGCTTGTTAATATCAGCACGGGGGTCAAAGGGGACGAGCTCGCCGATTGGGTAGCCCACAGGCAAGCCGACTTTGATTGGCTGTAGGCTGTTCCTGACGAGCTCGGAGAGAATCAATCACATTGCCCTGGTTTCCACGGAAGATCTGTTCAAATATAGAGGGGAAACTATACTGGAGAGATCATCGAAAGAAATGAGGCCATTATTTAGCGATGTAGATTTAAATAGAGGTAAACAGCAAGCTCGTTGGGAAGTGTATTCACAAGAATTATCAACAGTATGATAATGAGTTTTAAAAGTGTCTTTTTAGTTAAAAAGAAACAAAAATGAGGACTCCGAGTTATTTTCATAATATCTGCACACGATTCTCAAATATAAATATCGGAAAATCGATTGTTATTTTCCGTAAATTTGAGTCCCGTTTACAAAAACTGTTGCTATGCATCAATCACAGGGGATATTTTCGATCACCGATACTGAAGCATTTGAGGTTGGATTTCATGCTTTTTTTTAAAAAAAAAGATCAAGGGGGTGTTAAAACACGCATTACTTAGATAGCGGGAAGCCTGAAGGAAATTATCCAGCTCGTGTTCTGTGACTGAAAAGAAAAAAAAACATTTTAATCTCGGGAAACTTATTTTGTGATTGCGAGAAGATTGCCAGGGTGTCGTACGCTATAAATTATCCTTTTTTTTTAAGTTCTACCCCTATTTCAGGACGAACAGTAGTGCATATTAGAGGAATCACTCAGTGATTACAGTCTTCAAGGACTGGAGTGCGATAAAGGGCGTGCTTGTATTAGAAGCAATTGTCGTTGGTTACCACATTCCTGAAACTAAATTATATATTGGAAAATATATAATTTTCATCTCTTTTCGTCGCATTATTGACTTGAAAAAATAATATTGTTAAAATAAGCAGTGGTTTTTCTTTAAGGGCGAATAAGGTAGACATTCAGTACATCGACTTTTATTATCACCGGAATCTTTGTAAAGGTTCATTTTAAAAATATTAGGAATTACATTCCATTAAGAATTAAATCCAAGCCGCGGTGCATTTTATGTTACTCGGTTTACAAATCCAATCCTTGATTCCAGAAACCAGGCTCACACTGAACGTCAGAAGAGAAGATTAGATTCCAACTGAAAAGGGAGTCGGGATTGCATTCAATACAAAGAACCAAATACAAATGGAGAAGTGATTTAATTCATTCCCTGCGCTTTCACTGAAAGGTCCTGATCAATTGTTCAAGTTACCAAGAGATCTAAGATTTGGGAAGATGCAGTTCTTTCGATCTCGTAGTATTTAAGTTTTTTTTTAAATCAAACCTAAAATGAAAATCTGACATCAACAAACAGTTGACATCTTACTTTACTAATTGGCCGGGTTGAATAGAATTGCGCATTGCCGCTTCGGGGTAAATTATTCCACGTTTCCCATCTTGAGGAAAATATTAAAGAAGCATTTAGAAATCTTCATCGTAAACGAAAACATGAACGAGTTTCGCGTATTCTTTCATCGGGGTTAGGAAAGCGTACAAATGTTTAATTTAATTTCGCGAGTATTTTTACATTTAGAACGACCTGAAAAGAATGTTTCTAAATGAGCGAATTGTCGGCGTGTGCATTTCCAATAAAGAAAATGACAGGATCATTATCGAGGCTGAATAAGGGTTGTGGCAAGTAGCGGCATATGCGAACTCATCCCTAAAGGGAAAATACTAGAAAGGTTGAACGTATTGAGAACTATAATCTTCTCACAAAATAAGGATACACGGCAATAATAAAAAAATATATCGTTCATAATTCTGGGGTAGAGATCAGAAAACTTCCAAGGAAAAATGATGGTGAGTTTTGAAATCATCACGTCGGCTTTACCCAAACACCTACCTCCTCTGACTTACTCCATCTACCACAACAAAAGCATCCATCTTATGTTCTTATCAGTATAAATATTTTCTTTATTCTAATGATTAAAAAATGGATATCAAGAAATAAATTAGGGATAAATTCTATTAAATAACAGAAAATAATTATGAACGATTCGAAAAGAAACAAAACACTGGCTACATTAGCTTCGGTTTTAGCCTTCACATTTGGCTCTCTAAATAGTGTGGGATAGATTTGGAAAATCCAGTAAAACGTTATGCTCTTAAATATTTTTTTTTAAACACGATTTCTTCCAACGCGAATATTGTGTTGAGGGCATCGTACAGCTTAGTGGGTCTATGGTTCTTCCGATTTTTGTTTCTCTCAATTGAGCTTGAACGCAGCAAAGTAGATAATTAAGAGATGGGAAAGATTTAATAGTTGATGACCGCAAGCGTCTGATTCAAATTTCAAGTGAATTCTTCAAGTGAAGTAGTGAGATTTAAAGATAAAATTCGGGAGGAAAACTCGTGGAAGGGATTTAGATTTACGCTTCATATTCCGTAATGAATGTTTTCTTTCACCCCCCCCCCCCACCCCCGCCAAAAAAAAGTTGATTCACTGACCCTACTGTGCATCAGACATTTCTGTTATTGCGTTGACCACACTTCCTTTGGCACAGGATTAATTATATTAGTAACGCTCCTTTTCTAGTCTGCGAGAGGACAGAGAAGGGGACCTTTGTAATGAACCTGTATGACTACGTTGACTCGCTTTACCTTCACTTCACACCATCTGATGTTGATGCGGGCTGCATACTAAACAACTCAGTAAAATGTGGCGTGCATACATCATGAAAAACAGACTTTCATAAATCCCCCAGCTCACAATAAATATTTTCCACTTTAAAATAAAATGTTCAGTGTGAATGATTTTGAACCACAGCAGCTTTCAGGAACTTGAAAGACGTTTTGCCCTTCTTTTTGCTCCTGTTTAACTCTGGGGCATGACTAAAATGTAAACACCGAAGGAATGCGCCGTTTTACCCCCGGGATTTGACTTTAAAGCTAGAAGCATGACCAAGGACCTGTTACGTTAAGGGACAGAAAAGGTCTTTTTTTTTGTAAACCGATCCCAAATAACGAAGCCAAACACTTGTCCCAGAAAGTAAACGCAAAGTACATCTGAAGAATTTTTTTTACAGTGCATAGAAGAAATCGGGCCCAAATATTTTCCTCGATTAATTAAATTAGGCTGAGATGATAATTATCCGCTTCTCCTGTACTCGCTGTTTAATCGCTCGACCTCTCTTGTGTTTGTTTAGCTCGTTTCTTTCGTGCCATTTGCACTCACACAAAAAAAAAATTAGATGACCGGACGATGACCGAAATGGCAAAAGTTGAGTGGGGAGTGAAGTGGCTCACATTTGTGCCCGCCGTTTTAATGCAAGGTGGCATATCCACGCATAGCAAGTTCTCACTAACAGTAATGATAAGAGCCAAGTAAACTGTTTAAGTGGCATGTGCTGGGCAGGAGCGTATATAGATAGCTTTTAATAGGTTGTGATAAATATACCCCAGTGACTAAAATAGGTGTGAAGTTACCCCTCCAATTAGAAGAGACATGAAGTTGCCACAAAAGCTCGAATGGATTTTGAAGTCAGTTTGCAGGTGTAAGGACTGACCCTTTCACTTGAGCTCCGATTTATTAGTGCGGCTCGCAAAACTGCTACCCTGGGTGCAATTTGCAAATGAAGAATGCTTTGATCTTTCCTCACTGCCATTTTTCAGTGCAGATTATATTGCCAAACTTCAGACAGCCTGCAGCCTTTTTTGAGCTAAAGTTTACAAGCTAATTTGAAACAAATTGTCCCGCATGAATTCTGCAGGTAAGCGGGAAGAGTTCTATGATTGAACTCACTACGAGAAACAGATACATTCCAAGCAAAATCTGCTAATCGAGGTCCATTTCCGTTCTTGCGTGGCATTTATATTTCTGGAGATAAATCATGTAAATATCGTTCGGGGGTGATGTACTTGCAATGTTATTTCCTGCATTTGGACTTTTTTTTCGTCGGCCGCTGTGTTGAATTTCACCCGCACAAACTGACATTCGACAAGAAATGAAATCTAAATTCCACTGAAGAGTTATTGCTAATTCGACGGTAGTTTGCGTTTCAAGGTCTTGTTCTATGCAATTGTTTGATTAACCATATTGCAACAAAGTCGTGTACAATGTAAGTATTTCCGCCAATCACCGATGGGGGTGGGGGGGGGAGGGGGCGGGGTAGTGAGCATCATCCATTTCATTCCATAAAAACCAAACGTGTAATTTGAAATTTTCCCACGACTTGGTCAGATTTGGTTTTGTCAACTCATTGATGAAAACATACTTTCATTAAGCATTATGGAAATACTGTTTCAAGCCTGTAAACACATAATATCCCTTTAAATTTACATCCTGATAACCACCATTATTCATTTTATATCCTTCATGGAAAGAGAAAATAACCAAAAAATAACTGGAAACAATATGCTCAGCAATGCGACCAGCGAATACCTACCGAGCAAAAAAAAAGTAATTGAATTGTTTAATTTCTTCCGATGGAAAATGCAAGTTGATTTATTTTCTCAAGGCAGAAATTATTTTACTCTTTACTAAACAGATCGAGCGAGTCTCGACTTTTGATGAACTTGAAAACGTGTTTCACTTTTGAATGTAACACTTCTCAGTTGTTCTATGCGTATTATTACTTTTAAAAGTATTTAAAATAAAGCTCATAAAGTAAAAGTGATTTAAATAAAGCTCATAAAATAAAATTCAGAGAAACTACGATAAAATCTCCAAGACATAAGCACAAGCCGTTGTATGCTAATGTAAATAGCTATATGTTTCTTTACAGATGTAATGCTTTCACTTCACTATTCTAGTCTGATACAGAAATCATCAGTTTCCACCTTAACTCTTTCGGACCATATCCGCTGTTCGGTCGAACCATCCCCTTAACTTTGTCAATGATCTCCTATCCGGCATTTAACGTGCACGGTTTTTAGCGTTCGTCTTCAGTGGCAAGCGTATTCCATCAGGGGCCGCTCTCCTCAAGGCAATGAAGAGGACAAGCTGTGATCGACAGTTTGAGAGCCCCAGAAGGACAGACAAAAGGCTACGACGAGTTTTGCTTCCAATTATCATACTGATTTTAGTATTTTGGATATGAATTGAATTTGGGGAAACGATGACACTTAATACACAATTATCTGTACCATTAAATATTTCCTTTAGCTCTTCCCAATAAAATCCCATTTATTCTGTGCTCTATCGTTTTATTGTGTTGTTTATGGTCGAATTATTTTCATTCCGAGAGCAAGTTTGAAATTTACAATGAACAGAATCTAAACTGTGGGTCTGATGTCGGATTATCGTTCTGTTTTGAGTGGTTCAAATGTGAAGTCGGTTGGCGTAAAATTATGGCGAATGATCGAAAACCCAGAGGCTCCGACGTTTCTAAGGTCTTGGCAGAGCAAAGTCTAGCGCAACAACAACTGCCAGTTTGGTTCGGGAAATTACTGATGAAAAATGAAATTATTTACACACACCTGTAAAGTTGTTTGCCGCACGATTCAAAAGTGATGACGAGTCACTTTAAGTATTATTAACAGTCAACATTTCATGATTCGCTGTCAAATTAGTAAAATTTCAGATGCCTTTTACACATTGCATTGGTCAGCTACATCTGATGATAAAAATGTACGCGAAGTTTGGAAGTCAGGGCAAATGTGCCATTCAGCCTAAGCATCCAGTCAGTCTCATGTTCATGTTTAAAAAAAATTATGCCCAATATTTACGAATTTTCACAAAATGATATTTTTTTCGAGTGCCGAATGTATCTCTTTTTTTTCCCTTTTTGATAATCTAAAGGAAATCTCAAAGTAATATCCCAAAATTGGGTCTCAATTTAAAAAAAAAGAACACTAGCTCTGGGCCGAAATGGCGTTAATTTGATCCCTGTCGAGAATCGAAAGGGTGCGTGTTAAAGAAATAAAAGCAGCAAGATGAAGTTCGATGGGCATTGCATGGAGAGCGAAGAATAATTTGGACACAGAAGTTGGAGGATCACAGAGAACCGGGCAGCATCTATGGCTAGAAATTGTCAAGGACCCACAGTCTTTAAAATCCAATCCCTAACACAAAATTTGCAAAATTACTAGAGATGCATTTACGACGGCCCCATGAGCTTTTCATTCCCGTAGCACCTCGCCACCGGGTGTAATGGAAAGTAACCCGAGCTGGGTGATTGTGTTAGGGTCTGCAGCTATCTCTGGGCTCGCTGACATTATTTGCGTGATGGATTGATAACACGTGCATTACTGAGTGTTCCACCGATGCCAGAGGCTGTCAGTCCATCACTTACACCGTGCAAGTTGTTAAACAATGTTTATTCTAAGTAACTGATCAATAGGCTAATGGGTTGGGCTTTGTTAAAATTGAATAAGGACGATTAATTAAAATGAAGAATTGCTCTGAAGTGGTCAAATGATGGAAAAAATTGAAAGGAATTGATTTTTATTTAGGGGGAAAAAACAAATCGGGACAGTAAAGAACACCATAATCGAGGGAAATCGAATCTTATTATAAAGCGAGAATTATGTGCATTCTTGTAAAGATGGAGTAGTCGATTGAAGTTCTCAGTAATAGGTACAACATGCAAACGTCCTGGAGAAACTCGGCAAGTCACGTAGCATACATGAGAAGTAAAAGGTATTCAGTTGTTTCGGGTCTGGGCCGTTCGTCAGGAATCTGAAAAAGCAGATAGACGTCTGAAAGAAAAAA
This sequence comes from Narcine bancroftii, assembly GCF_036971445.1. NCBI lineage: Eukaryota > Metazoa > Chordata > Chondrichthyes > Torpediniformes > Narcinidae > Narcine > Narcine bancroftii. The sequence continues at coordinate 58,045,425 of NC_091469.1, forward strand.
AGGTGCGGGGAGAAGCCCCCTCCCCTCCCCTGCTCCCCCCTCCCCTGCTCTCCCCCCTCCCCTGCTCCCCCTCCCCTGCTCTCCCCCCTCCCCTGCTCTCCCCCCTCCCCTGCTCTCCCCCCTCCCCTGCTCTCCCCCCTCCCCTGCTCTCCCCCTCCCCTGCTCTCCCCCCTCCCCTGCTCTCCCCCTCCCCTGCTCTCCCCCCTCCCCTGCTCTCCCCCCTCCCCTGCTCTCCCCCTCCCCTGCTCTCCCCCCTCCCCTGCTCTCCCCCCTCCCCTGCTCTCCCCCCTCCCCTGCTCTCCCCCTCCCCTGCTCCCCCCCTCCCCTGCTCTCCCCCCTCCCCTGCTCTCCCCCCTCCCCTGCTCTCCCCCCTCCCCTGCTCTCCCCCCTCCCCTGCTCTCCCCCCTCCCCTGCTCCCCCCCTCCCCTGCTCCCCCCCCCTCCCCTGCTCCCCCCCCCTCCCCTGCTCCCCCTCCCCTCCCCTGCTCCCCCTCCCTTTCTCCCCCCCCTCCCCTCCCCTACTACTGCCGTTCCCGCGAGGGCTGGATGGTCTGGTCTAAACCCTAATACTTTGTCTCACCTAATGCGATATGTACAACTTTAATACGGAGAGCCAACCCGAACTATCAGCCACAGGGGCCTGGTCATGTTAACCTGCCTTCACCAATGATGCTGGTCCCGCAGTGCGCACGGAATCCATCGGGCCTGTCACGCTCGCGGAGGCTCTTGGATAAAGTCCCCGTGTCTTTCTCTCAATTTTTTCCCCCTTGAAATATTTATCCAAATTTCTCTTGAACGGGACCATCATCCTTTCGGGCGATGCTTTCCAGATCTTAATCTCCTGTGCGGTAAACAATTTCTCCCTATTCCCCTCATGACTCTGCTACCAACTTATTAAAAGAAACTTATTCGACTAGTTGCTATTCTTCCGTTGCTTCGACTTTGCCTGCAGATATTTGCGCGTGATTGGTTCAGAGGAGAATGGATTGATTTCTTTAAAGATTTCAGTTCCGACACTGCAAAAGACCTTTGCTCAACGATGTGACCAGGATCTTATACGTATCTGGAGGGGGAGGGGAATGCCAGCATGGAACCCACGACTTGTAAATGAGACAAGGTGTGAAAATGATGAAAAAGGTGCTAATTGGGGTTTATTGATTAGCTGTGCGGTTGTTGAATTGGGATCTCATCCCATTCCCAACATGCACCCATAAAAATGTATGCCTGGGACTGCAAAATAGTACGAATGGTTTTTTTTTTGTTTTGCAAACACCGGAGTCAGTTACATTTACTGAAAGTGGTCTGTAAATTACTGGTCCACGTCCCACTAATCAGATGGAGAACATGCTGGAAATATTACCAATTACAAGTCAAAAACCATAACTCCTGAAGTAAGCCTCACATCATTTGCTTAAAATGCAAAGCACCGTCAGTTTGGTGGATTTACATTCAATTATATTATAATCTGATCATCTAAAGTTACAGTTTCTTTGCCATTTTCTGGTAAATTTGAAATGATTCTGGCAGTGCGCAGCGTCCTTTCTCCATCAGAACGAGATCTACCTGGGCAGTGCACTGAAGCCAAGTTACGTGGTACTCACGTAGGCAATTTGTTTACGCTACAGTTGACACAGAATCACATGGAGTCTAGTTCACTCCTCTGGGTAACAATATTTGAAAAGATTCAATCAAAGAACCAATTTCCATTCATTAAGTAAAGATGTGCTAAAATTAATTTAAGGCCTGTGAATTACTTTTTGAAATAGAATGCTGTCAGAATGTAGACAATGTTGCAGTTAGGGTTGAGTACAACAAAATCCACAAACAAAAGGAGTCAATAACCATATAAACTATTTCAGTAAAATATTGGCTGGTGGATAAATATTGGGAAGCACACTGAGAAAAACACTTTAAAATGGGGCCAGGGAATCCTTTGCATCATATCAGAGACCAAACAGAGCTTCAGTTGTATATTTTCTTGGAGGGAGTGGGGTGGGGTGGGGGGGGGGAGCTTTTTAAATGGACCAACATTCCACCTTGACTTTGTGATTATCTTTGGGCTGGGGACTTCAACTCACAACATTCTGACTCAAAAATTAACACTATCCATTAAATCTACTCACTGGTGCTATTGATGTAAATTAAAATCCCATCGTTAAATTTAAAAGGAAATTCAAGAACGGAATGGTTGGGATATGGTATGGTACTTGTTAGCATCACAATTAATACAATGCTACAAATACTGGAAATCTGAAATAAACAAAATCATGTAAATACTTAGCAAGGCAGGCAGCTTCTGTGGAGAGAGTTAATCTTTCAGGTCAAAAAAAAAACTCATAGACCCATATTTCCAGCACTTTCTGCTTTTATACGAAAAGAACGGGTTGATGTGAGGCAATAGGTGAAGGAAAAGCTGCATACATAATAAAGTCTTACTGACATTTAGTTGTACTGAATGAGCTAAATGGGCCTTTCTGTGCTGTAAATTCCATTCTCCCTCTGCCCCCAACCACTACAATCAAATGTATGCACCATGTAGTTACTCACTCATAGCCACCAGCTTAAAAACATTGAGGGGAGAGTAAGTATTGGTAAGGATGTCACCCCCCCTGCTGATTCAAAACTTGCCTAAGTTCAGAATTCATAAGTGGGTGAGAAATATCTGCTTGCCTATGAAAACTGCCTGTAACTTCTGAGTAACTGGATCCAGAACTGATGGAAGGTTCCATGAAAAGAAGAATGAGGAACATCGGGCATCAATCTCCACGTGTACAACAATAGCAGCTATGACCCATGGATCTGTGACTGTCCTTTAGGGGAACCTTTAGATGGCTTTCCCTCTCTTGCAAACACCTATTGCAATGAATAGAAACTCCATTAGAACCTGCAGAAGATCTTAACCTCAAACACCACTGGGTTCCCCTCTCTTCGGGCTCAAACACAAGCCCAGGACGCAATAAAGAAAAAAAAGGACCTCAGTGTAGATTACATGCCCCTTCCCTTTCCACCATACCCATCAAACGTTAGACAAATCCTTATTAAATTATGCATTCCTCCATTCTGTGGTGTTGTTGTACATAATGATACGCCTTTGCAAAAAGCCATTATCTGCTCCAGAAATTCCCTGTCAACAGTTGCAGGTTGGGAGGAAAGAGTGTGGTATGGTGTCCAATAATTCTCCACTGTCTGGACTCTGTGAAAGCAATCAGAATAGAGGGCAGTTATTCATATGGATAATTCAGTAATAGTACCTTCAAGGGTTGCTGAAAGCTGTACATAAACACCACAGACTCAATCAGGGTCATTAACTCCTCGCTATCACCCTGAACAGGTGATCCTAACAAATGTCACACTTCACATCTCAGTCTAAGTTACCAAGAGTGGATTAGCAGCGTAAACCCAGGAAATTCCCAGCTGCTATAGTGGGTATCTCTCACCCTCTCTGACTTCCAAGACCAATAGGTTGGTTTTAAGAAGGCTGAAAGAAGAGACACAATCTGAACGGAAGCTTTAAAGGCAAAATAGCGAAAGAAATGACTTCCATCTAATCGTGGACCAAAGGGCTTGTTCCTGTGCAGTGCCATTATATGTTCTAACCTTCTTCTTTCTTCTTTCTTTCTTCTTTGGCTTGGCTTCGCGGACGAAGATTTATGGAGGGGGTAAAAAGTCCACGTCAGCTGCAGGCTCGTTTGTGGCTGACCAGTCCGATGCGGGACAGGCAGACACGATTGCAGCGGTTGCAAGGGAAAATTGGTTGGTTGGGGTTGGGTGTTGGGTTTTTCCTCCTTTGCCTTTTGTCAGTGAGGTGGGCTCTGCGGTCTTCTTCAAAGGAGGCTGCTGCCCGCCAAACTGTGAGGCGCCAAGATGCACGGTTTGAGGCGTTATCAGCCCACTGGCGGTGGTCAATGTGGCAGGCACCAAGAGATTTCTTTAGGCAGTCCTTGTACCTTTTCTTTGGTGCACCTCTGTCACGGTGGCCAGTGGAGAGCTCGCCATATAATACGATCTTGGGAAGGCGATGGTCCTCCATTCTGGAGACGTGACCCATCCAGCGCAGCTGGATCTTCAGCAGCGTGGACTCGATGCTGTCGACCTCTGCCATCTCGAGTACCTCGACGTTAGGGGTGTGAGCGCTCCAATGGATGTTGAGGATGGAGCGGAGACAACGCTGGTGGAAGCGTTCTAGGAGCCGTAGGTGGTGCCGGTAGAGGACCCAGAATCACAGTGCGGCTTTCGCGCAAACAGAGGAACCACTGACATGGTCTTTGCCCTCAGACAGCTCCAAGAAAAGTGCAGAGAACAAAACAAAGGACTCTACATCACCTTTGTTGACCTCACCAAAGCCTTCGACACCGTGAGCAGGAAAGGGCTTTGGCAAATACTAGAGCGCATCGGATGTCCCCCAAAGTTCCTCAACATGATTATCCAACTGCACGAAAACCAACAAGGTCGGGTCAGATACAGCAATGAGCTCTCTGAACCCTTCTCCATTAACAATGGCGTGAAGCAAGGCTGTGTTCTCGCACCAACCCTCTTTTCAATCTTCTTCAGCATGATGCTGAACCAAGCCATGAAAGACCCCAACAATGAAGACGCTGTTTACATCCGGTACCGCACGGATGGCAGTCTCTTCAATCTGAGGCGCCTGCAAGCTCACACCAAGACACAAGAGAAACTTGTCCGTGAACTACTCTTTGCAGATGATGCCGCTTTAGTTGCCCATTCAGAGCCAGCTCTTCAGCGCTTGACGTCCTGCTTTGCGGAAACTGCCAAAATGTTTGGCCTGGAAGTCAGCCTGAAGAAAACTGAGGTCCTCCATCAGCCAGCTCCCCACCATGACTACCAGCCCCCCCACATCTCCATCGGGCACACAAAACTCAAAACGGTCAACCAGTTTACCTATCTCGGCTGCACCATTTCATCAGATGCAAGGATCGACAATGAGATAGACAACAGACTCGCCAAGGCAAATAGCGCCTTTGGTAGACTACACAAAAGAGTCTGGAAAAACAACCAACTGAAAAACCTCACAAAGATAAGCGTATACAGAGCCGTTGTCATACCCACACTCCTGTTCTAACCTTAATGGCTTTGAAAATATACCACATCACTGGTATACTTCCAAAGCACTGAGAAGGACGGAAAGAAACACATCTGCCATGATCTGAATGGTGGAACAGACTCAATGGGCTGAATGGACTAATTCAGCTCCTAAGTCTGATAGTCTAATAAAGATTTGTAAGACCTCATGTATCTTTTAGAATCATCACCATTGCTTCTAGATTGGGTGCTTTAATACTTGCAAGAGCTAGTTACTGGATTAGCTGTTAACTGCTATTGACATCTCACTTGAGGTCATTTGATAACATAATATCATTGGTCATAATACTAAAATAAAAAGAAAACTTTTAAAATAATTACAGTTTGTATGCAGAGTTAAATCAAAATATCCCATCAGTCTTGGATATTTTTCACTCCAGTGTACTTCAATTATAGAAAGCATTATTGTGCAAATAATCGACTCCAAGTCCATCAGAACAGGGGAAGAGAGGTAGACTTTCAGAGTGACCTGCTTTGTTAATATGACTCTACCTGGTCCTGCTGTGCACCAGATAGACCAGAGACAGATACACAGTAGCATGAAACACCTTCAATATGTTAATCATCTTTTGCAGGGGCATTGGAAGGAAATGCAAGCAGAAATTAAGGAGCGTCCTTAGCAGTAGTAGGAGAAGAATGAAAACTCTGTTTTAAATGTCTCAGAAATCCAGTGAAGAAATTTGTCATTCCATTAACAGTTTATTAATGCTACACCATCACTAGGATTTAGTAGTGTCCTCTAAATAGTTTTTTTGCTTGCATATTCTGTGTGTTTATTTCTCCCTACGACTAGGAAGTAATCCAAAACCAGTAGTACAAATTAGATTTGGTAACACCACATCATTCTAGAAGGATTTAAACTGACACCTGTTATATAACTGTATCTATAATCTGTAACTGGCTAGAAACTGCTCCCAACGATCACTTTTCAAGCCAATGAGTAGGGTATAAACTGTAATTTGAGGAAGCTTCATCAGGTTAAACCATTTTGTGCTTTATGGACAAATGTTCTGAAATCCAGCGCAAAGCTACAAAGTGCTGAAATGAATGACCTTCTTTCTGTGATTGGAAAACTTGGGGAAGCAACAATGTAAGTTTCCCTAGTTGTATACAGACAAATAGTGGGATTTTGTTTGATCTCACATGGTTCCGTTCATTGCTTGCTTTTATTTTTAAGTTACACATTGATTTGTCCTGCACTGACAAATAATGTAATGTTGAAAATATTCACATAATAACTTGGTTTAATGTGCCAATGCACATTTTAGTTAATTTGTGCTGTTTGTTTTTTTATATAAACATGCAGCTGTGTGATTCATTGTAAGTAATTCACTTATTTGAGGGGCCACATTGTTAAATTAGATAGCCAAGACCATTCTGAGATAGGAAATTAAGCAATAAACCAAATAGTTAACCAGTTTCATCTGGTGCTTCAGAAGGAATTATTTTATTTCTGAAGGTCTTATTCAGAGTAAGATATAAAAATTAATATTGTGGTATTTTGTGGGTTGTTCAACAGTTCAGTTCAAATGTCATTATCCACGGTCGAAAATGCGAGCTGACCTGCCAATGCAGTGAGAGGAAATGCCCAGCCTTTCACTACCAGTCCACTGCTCCTATCCCATCACTCAATAGGCACCCACTCTCACGAGAGCCCAAACCCCCAAATAACGGTTGAAGAACTAAGTGGTGTGATCCGCCACATGACCACCCTCTTCCCCCCAAGAACCAAAGTATTGGAGATGGTTAGGTTGTCGAGTTGAGGGTTGTGATGGTGGACGCCTTCTGTGGTGGGGTTGTGCCACCTGCACTGGTTGGTCAATGTGCTGGCTTGAGACAGTCCACAGAGACAGTCCCAAGACTGGATTTCAGAACACTTGCCCATGTTAATGTTGAAAACTGTGGCACTGTTTTATAGAACTCTAAAGGGACCCTCGTACGGCTTTTGCAAAGATATACGGTGGGAATCTTGGTGAAGGAAAACATACTAGCAGTCCTAGAGGTCAGGTGGAACATACGTGGTTGTGAGACTGTGTCGGGATGTTAGGACAGAGAAAGTTTGCCCATCTTTTCACGGCGATACATCAGCATAGTCCACGCACAGTTCTTGATATCCATGTGCTAGCTGGGATGAAGTACCCTGGTACCGTACGCAGATGCCTCAAACCACCCAAGGAAGTTGCTAAGTCCTCCTTTGGGGCAGTGCATTTGATAGAATGACCAATGGCAATTCGACCATCCAGTTTAGGCCTGTGAGCCATGCCTTGAAGGATGCCTTCATGTGCTGGTGAAAACGTTCTACTAAGCCGTTTGCTTTTGGGTGGTAGGCCATTGTGTGGTGCAGCTTAATGCCAAGCAACCAGGCCATTGCTGACCATAGCCCAGAGGTGAACTGCACACCTTTGTTGGAGGAGATGTCTGCTGGCAAGCCAAAATGGGCTATCCAGTGGGCAGTGAGTGCACGTGCACAGGCCACAGTGGAGGTGCCTGGCCATCTTGTTAATCTGTCCACAATGGTGAAAAGGTGGGTGACACCTCTGGATGGGGGCAGAGATCCCACGATGTTGATGTGGATGTGGTTGAAACGTCGGTATGTCGGGGCGAAGTTCTGCAGTGGCGCCTTAATGTGTCACTGAATGTTGGACAGGGGATACATGCTCTGGCTCAGTTACCAACCTGTTTGCGCAACCCATGTCATATGAACTTAGCTGCAATAAGTTCCCTTGTTGCCCGAATGGAAGGGTGAGGTAGGTCATGAACCATGTCGAACATTCAGCATCCCCAGGCAATGGCGATGATGGGTCTTGGCTGTCCCATAGACACATTGCAGTGGAGTGTGGTGTCAGTGGGCATAAATCTCACATTCTCTAACTTTAGGTTTGAAATGGCAGTGCAATAAGTGAGTATCTCCTCATCCTCTAGCTGGGCGGCTGCCATGGCTGTGTGGTTGACACCTGGGACCGAGGCATGGATGGCATTGATGGCCGTACGGGATAATGCATCTGCGACCTGGTTGCTCCTGCCTGCAATGTGCTGGATGGAAGTCGTGTATCCGAGATGTTGGTCAGTTGGTGCTGTTGTCAGACTAACCAAGGATCAGACACTTTAGCAAAGGCAAACATGAGTGGTTGTGGTCCGTGAAAGCCACAAAGTCCCTGCCTTTGAGAAAATAGCAGAAATGCCGGATGGCGAGGTAGAGAGCGAGGTGCTCCCGGTCAAAAGCACCATATTTCTGCTCAGGGAGTCTCAGGTGACGACTGAAAGAGGCGAGGGCCTGCCAACTACCATTATCAGTTGCTCCAGCACTCCACCCATGGCTGAGCCAGATGCATCGAGCAGTCAGTATGTTGGACCATAGATGTTCCTGCATTGTTGCCTTTGCCAGCGCTTCCTTGGCATTGTTGAATGCAATCGTGGCTGCGTCAACCCAAAACAGCTCTTTCAGCTTGTTGGCCAGGATCTTAAAAAACGGTTGCATTATCCTGGTTGCTGCTGGCAAGGAACGGTGATAGAAGTTGACCGCGCCGACAAACTCTCAGAGTCCCTTCACAGTAGAGGGTTTGGGAAATGCAAATGGCTTCAACCTTGAACCGGAGCGGGACTGCTCCGTGCTAGTTGATATGGTTGTTGGAGGTGAGGCCAAACTGACTCTTGGCAAGAATGATTGCCAGCCCATTCTCATCGAGTCTCCGGCAAAGCTGTTGGATGTGTGTGTGGTGTTCCTGGTGAGAGTGGGTAGCGATGAGTATGTAGTCAAGGTTAATGAACACAAGGTTGAGCCTGCAGCCTACTGTGTCCACAAGCCTTTGGAAAGCTTGGGCAGTGTTCTTGAGGCTGAATGGCATGTCCAAGAACTCAAAGTGCCCAAATGAGGTATGAAAGCTGTCTTGGAGAGGACCGGAATCCAATGGCAGCCGCGTACCAGGTCAATCTTGGAAAGTACCTTGGCAGTGCCCAGGTTTGCCGTGAAGTCCTGGATGTGAGGGACAGGGTACCAGTCAACTGTTGTGACCTCGTTAAGATGGTGGTAGTCCCTACAGGGTCTCCAGCCCCCCAGATGTTTTGGGGGCCATGTGAAGTAAGGATGCCCACGAGCTGTTTGAGCAGTGAACTATGCCCATTTTCGCCATCCTGCAGAACTCATTTTTGGCCAGTTGAAGCTTGTCAGGGAGTGGCAGTCTAGTGGTGGGGATATGGTACTGCATCCCATCCTTAGGACTGGCCATTGTGAACTGGGGAATTATGATGGGATCCTGGCATATTTGTTGTCAGAGTAGGTCACCGAGCCGAGGTAGGGGGCAGTCAATTTGACATGGCACAAAGCGATTGGTTCAAATGTCTTGGAATTGATGAGATGTTATCCTTTCAAATTGACCAGCAGGGAGTGCGCCTGGAAGAACTCAGCACCCAGCAGCGGTTGTGAGATATCAGTGATGGTAAAGGCCCACATGAATTGGCAGGAGTTGAAGTTGAGCAGGATCATGTAGACCACATATGTCCTGATGCTGCTGCTGCTGGCAACAGTCAGGGCAGGCCCTTTCTTTACAGAATGAATGTCAATGCTCGAGGGAGGGGGAAACACACTGACCCTCACTCCTGTGTCAACAAGAAAATGCTGCCCGGAATGGCGATCCCAGATATAGAGGAGTCGATCTTTTTGGCTGGATGCCATTGCCACTGCTGACAGCTGGCCGAGGTGTTGCCTGGTTCCATGCAGGGTGGTCGGCATTGGCGAGCCGTGGAGCCCCTTCTTTGGTGGTAGTAGTACTACCTGTCCTTACTGTGGCTGTTTGAGGCTGACGTTGCTGTCATCTTCTCCCTGGAGCTGGAGCTATCCATATCACCTGGTGAGGCACAGCCACCACCCAGTTGATGGTTGCTTTCCCCTGCTGTTTGGCTTGCCATAGTATGTCTGTATGGGCTGCCAGCCGTTGGGGTAAGTGAAATCGTCATCTGAGAAGAGAAGGCTGATGTCCTCAGCAATTTGCTCACGAAAAACCTATTTGAAGAGGAGGTGGGTCCTGTGTCCATCCATCAGGGTGAACATTTTGTTCATGAACGTGAACAGTTTGCGGTCATCTAGGCCATCCATGTGCAGCAGTTTTGCTGCCCTATCATGGCGGGAGAGACCGAATGTATGCTTGAGATGTGTTTTGATCCCTTTGTACTTCTTGTTAGCTGATGGCTGGTGAAGGTCATCGATGATGTGCCCGGTGGTTTCCTGGTCCAGCACACTGACTATGTAGTAGTACTTAGTGGCAGTTATCTTGCGTATGTGGAATTGGGCTACAAGTTGTTCAAACCATATTTAGAAGATAGGAGCAGGAGTAGGTCATTCGACCCTTCGAGCCTGCTCCGCCAGTTGTGATGCCTATAGGGTGGGCAGTTTGAGTGAAACTGTGTTTTGGCTATTTGGATTGTCTCCTTCCAGCATTTTGCAATCCAAAAGAGACAATTTAGGATCATTGGGATCACCATTGTAGTTGCTTGTGGGTTGTACAAGCACTGAGTTTAATTGTTTAATAATTCAGTTCAAACATTTAAGTTTAATAATTCAAATGTTGTTATCCATGGTCGAAAACACAAGTTGACCTGTTGACTCAGAGAGAGGAAAATCAACTGCCCAACTTTATGCTACCAGTCTGCTTCTCCGAACCCATCACGCACCAGGCACCCGCTTCCCTAAGAGCCCGATCCTCCGAATGACGGATTGAGAACTAAGTGGTGAAATCTGCCACATGCTCTTCTTAAGCCCTCATAAAGACCAATAATTCTTCATAATTTATAGACAGTCAGGATTCAACATTATCAATGAAGAATACATATGAAGATCGAAACATTCAAATTAGGTGCTGCATGTCTCATGTGGCCCCTCAAACTTTCTATGGAGTTCGCTAAATTCATGGCTCTGGTTGCAACCTGAACCTCACATCCCCCAATAACCTCTCACCCACATGTGGCTGAAGAATCTACTTAAATTGACTTAGAACTATTCTATTGTGCTTTGTGAAAGAGTGATCCAAAAACTCATTACCTTCTGAGAGAAAAAAGTGCCTCAACACTGGCTTATAAGTAAGGCAGTTTACACAAAAATAGAAACTAGATCCTTCTGCACCTCAATGCTGTACAATCTCACTATTTAAATAACATGCTTCTTTTATATATAACACAACAAAATAGGCATGTTATGTCTATTTAACAGATGCTTGCCCAGTCAATTCACCTATCGATGTGTGTGTGTGTGTGTGTGTATGTGTGTGTGTGTGTGTGTCTCTCTCTCTCTCTCTACCTTTCTCATGTGTTTCTCACAAATTATTTTCCTTCCTATATCTTGTTTCAATGGAACATTTAGAAACCATACTTTAATTCAAGACAATTATGTAAATTGTAATTTGTGAACCTAGCACTGGTGCTGTTGTACAGCCTTTCTTAATAGTAAATAAGCTTTACCAGTCTACCTATTGCTACAAATGGTTACATGGTTACCTGAAGTTGGGCAGGTACATTTGGAGTAAAGCATATTTGATGGCGCCATTGGGTCTGATCTGCCGGAATGTGTAGTGTCTGTTTCACTAAGAGTATTGGTGCCTGCATTTTCAATCAGAGCAAATAAATATTAAATCAGACAGGTGAGAGAGTTCAGTGAATGGCAGGATAACACTCCGAAATTCCTGGTTTAGGGCAGGGCATGTTGGAATTTATGTTTCTCCTGGGACAGGAAATATGCCAAGACACAGAGAGAAAAGACAATGCAAATTTCAATCAATTTCAGAGAGACTTAAGGAGTTGTGCCTATGTAATTGTCACTTATACAAGTGATAAAACTAGTTAGGACAACATCATTTGCCATCTGACCCCAAGAACGTGCTTCATTGTGTAAAAGTTGCAAATTGCCAGTACCATTCATCACCTCAGAAATACTTTGTTAAAAAGAGACCCAACCTAATTGGAAATCAGAAGCAGGGCCAAGGAGGTGCAAATCTGGATATCTCAAACTCGGGTTCACTGCTGTACAGCAAGTTGCATGGCCAGAGGCAGTAACATCAGAGGAGATGGCGAGAGCCATGGCCACTCATTGTTTCTGAAGCATATGTGCCAATCAATTGAACTTTGAATTTTGACCTTGAATCTATAATTCATGTGAAGGAATTTGGCCATGCTTTCAGATTTATTGCAAGCTTCAATCTTTCACACTTGATCCAACTTTATAGGTAACAAAAGATGAAAAAAAGTAGGCCACATAGAGAACTGAATTGTTTAATGCCCAAGTGTGAATTCATCAAATATTCCAATGATTTTATTATTTGTTTTTTCAAAAGCATCATAAAATTTTTATTTATCTCCAGAGAACCTGGATCTGTGATGTAGATTGGACCGGTGAAAAATATCGTAAACTTCATTGCATCAAAGTAACTTTTCCTCCAATCCTGAGCTTGATATGACAACATTGTGTTTATTAGGATGGACTACCATTGTGACTACAACAAGGGTGGTACAATGGGGGCGAGGCAAGATGGTGTAGGGAACAGACGTGCCTTCCAGACCTCTCCTGACTCTGATTTATTGTTTTGTCTTTAAGTGCCCGTTAAAGTTCTTTTAAAAGTTTATAAATAATAAGAGGTGTTGGATTAGTGCCTAATGGTTTATATGCAAAAAAAGGTAAAAGAAAATATCAACAGACTGTTAAAAAACTACATTTTCCGAAATTGTCTGAGCCTACTTGTTTACAAGAAGCCAGTTCTCAACGTAGAATGGATCCAGAAGAGGACGTGCAGAGTTCGGCATTGAAGCTTCGTTTTAAGCCGGTGAGGCTCTCTGAAGGTCGCACTCAACAGCTTTCAGACCAAGGGGCTGGACGGGTGCCAGTGTTTCGCACGGTGGCCACTGCAGGTGTTGTTGCTGAGGCTTTGACAGTTGAATCAGCTGGGGCGCCACCAGCTGGAGAGTTAAAGAGTTGTCATTCGACTGCTATAGTGGTGGCGCTGCAAAATGCATCTTCAATTACAACGGTTTTTCCAGACATCGATTCAGTGAAGATGATTAAAGAGATTTGGCTTAAAGATAACCCTGATCTTCAGTCTCCTGGCATTGCTGGGGGGGACTTTGAGAGGGATTTTTATACGAAGTCAAACTGCTAGAAAAGATACTAAATTAAGGGAAGGGACAGAAGATCTCGTGGTCTCTAAGGAACAGCAAGACCCCATTATGCCTGAATCTACTTCTGTTGAAATGTCTGTTAAGGATCTTGAAGATAAGATATATTCTGTATCGAGTCACTTAGCTAATTTTGTGAACCTGTTTATTTCCAAGATTAATGCGATGGCGGAAGTCATTAATGGAGCTTTTAAGCTTGAAACCATTGAAAGATTTGAAATGTGTGATCAAGGTTTAGTTGATGCACAGGATCAACTGCAAGATGAAAATAGAATAATTGAAACATTGCAGATCCAAAATAAAAATTTAGCAAAAAAGTTGATTATTTGGAGAATCAATCTAGACGGAACAACGTGAAAATTGTTGGTTTGCCAGAAGGCATAGAAGGACCAGATCCAAGAAAATTTTTTACTGAATGGATTCCACGAGTGTTAGGACAGGATAAATTCCCTGAAGGTTTAATACTGGAACGTGCTTATAGAGTTTTAAGAAGAAAATCTTTTTCAGGACAGAATCCAAGATCTGTTTTGATCCGTTGTTTAAACTATTGTGACAGAGAGACAATTTTACGTACGGCTATTAGAAATGCCCAGCAAAATAGATCTCCTTTGATGGTTCAGAATAATCCTGTTTTCTTCTATCAAGATTTGAGTCAAGAAATTATGTTTCAATGACGCGAATTTAATTCGGTGAAAGAATGGTTGTGGAAAAAAAGACATAAGGGAACATTCAGGTATTCTGCAGTACTGAAGATTTTTTAGGATGGAAATTAGCCAAAGTTCTTTGACAATCCTAAAGAGGTTATGGACTTTGCTCAGACTCTACCAATCATACAGTTTCAGGAACGATGTAGTCCTTTTAGGTCTCCAAAGAGAGTAGAGATGTAAGGTGGGATCCAGTTTTTTAAAAGAAATGGAAGCAATGGTGACTGAAGTGGTAACGTTGATTTAAAAAAATAAATCTTTTATCTTTTTTTTGAGAAGAGTTTAAATAGTTTAAATAATGATGATAGTTTAATGAAATGGGAGTTGGGAGAGGGAACTGGGTGGGCACTAGTTTCCAGAAGTCATCAGCTACCTGTGAGTTATCTCACACCCAATATTTTGGGGGAGTTACCGCTTTGGGCGGTTTAAACAGGAGGAGGTTGTTGTGACCTCCGACCAGTTTTATTTTCTTTTTAATTTTTTGGTTAAGAAGTGAAGGGTTTTTTATTATTATTTTTTTAATAAATAATTTTTTTTAACTCTTTGTTTTCTGATTGTAATTGAGAGGGAATTAGGAGGTTTTTTTCTCTCCTTTTTTTCTCTTTTTTTGGGGGGGGGTTTCTCTTTTTTCTTTCTTTTTTAAGAGGATGATGTCACAGAAGATAATAAGTCAAAAATTGAGGATGTTGAATTAGATGAAGAGGAAGATGAGGGGAAAGGTGATAAGAAGAAAAAGAATAAAATTTAAGTACAAATACATTGAGGGAGAAGAGTTTAATAAAATTAAGTTAATTTCAATAGAGAATTTTGAAGATGTTATAAATGAAGAATATGAAGAATTTTATAAGAGTTTGAACTTTTTTCTTTTTTTTCTTTTTTTATATAAGGGGAGGGGAAGGGAATAAAAAGTTTATCTGATTGTTTTTCTAAGGGATGTTTTTGTTCTCTCAATGAGTTATAAAGGAAACTTGGTATTAATGGAAATTCTGTATTTATGTATTATTAATTATGATTTTTTTGAATAACAGATATGTGGTTGATATATGATTTTAATATTTGAACTTAGTTTTAAAGTGGATTTCATTTGTTAAATACATGTATTATGTTTGATTTAAATATATGTTTAAGGGTATTATTTTAGTATTGATATTTTTTTTTGTTGTTAGTAATTTTTTTTGTTGTTAAGTTTTATCCTTTTTTTGTAAGTGGGGTTTTTTCTATTTTATTTACAATATTGTTAATTAATTCTTCACTCTTTATTTTGGGGGGGACGGTTGGACTAATTTTAAATTAGATGATTAATGTTGTGTTATAATTATTGGGGGGTTAATTTGTGTAGTTTAATGATGTAGTATTCTAATTTTTATTATCTTATTTTTTATTATTTCTTTAAATGTAATTTTTATTTTATTCATGTCATAAAATTTTAAATAAAGTTTAAAAAAAAACAAGGGTGGTACAATGATGCAAATAATCCATGCCTCCTGAGATGGGGTCGGTGTGATCCTGACTTTAGTTGCCATCTGTATGGAATTTAGACATTCTTCCACTGTCTGCAGGGTTTCCCCTGTTGGGTCTAGTTTCCTCCCACATGCCAATGATGTGCTCTCGGGTTAGTGGGGACTATCAAATATCATAAATTGCCTCTAGTGTGGAATCAGCAATAGGATACAAGCAGAAAAATGAGCTGAAAGGCCTGTTTCTGTGCTCTATAATGCTTGAGAAATTTACATCAGTTGCTCGAATGGTACTGGTTAAAGAGTATTGGTTATCAATGTTCAGTAGGAGAATATAACTTGAGAAATTAAAATATCTTTAAATCCCAAATGTCAACCCATGATCTTGCAGTTTTACCAAATTGCACGTCGAACTTTCCAACCTAGTTTCAAGATCCTCTTCAGATAATCCCCTATGAGCTGCAACCCTTTCATTCTGTGTCTTTATACCAAGCTTACTAACGCGTGAGTGAATCTAAAATGAAGTAGAGAAATATTTGCAGATATGCTTGAACTTGTCACTTTCTCCAAAACACATAATTGGTTGAAATCCTCTGGAACGTTGGACCACAGTACAGTAGCAAGCATTACTGATATTTTAGTAATTTGTCCTAAGTATGGTTTGAAAATAGTACAGAATATTAAGACAACGGGAAAGTAATGAAATGTACTGATAGGGTGATATTTTGCATTATTTTAACAGTTAAAAACTCAAAGGATTAGACATCCATTATCCTGCAAACATCCCAGTGTTTAACAATACTTTTCTTGCATTATTTCAAATAATAAGTTAAGTACAGTTTTTTTTTCATTCAAATGTAATTAAATTTACAGAACATTCAAGGCTGTAAGAAGTAGATATTCCGAATTCAAATTACATTAACAGCTGAAAAGTAGCAGTGATGAAATTTAGAAATCATTAAAATTGTTATAAGAGAAAGAAATCTGAGAAGTTTACAAAAAAAATCATATTTCCTCGTCCTAAATGAAGTATTGTTTTCAACACTTTTTTGAACTTTTTTCTTTCATTTTGGTTTCAGTTTTTTAATGCACTGACCACCTGTTGCTCTTGATCTTTGGATATGTACCAAAATATCTGGTTTATAAGAACAAATTAAAAAAATACTTGTTCAAGCATTCCTCTCATTCAAGTGAATAGGAATAGGAAGAATTTTTTTATTTGCTACTTTTTTAAAAACTTAAGTCTTGCTCAAAAAGACTGATGATTTCATTTTTGTTATCTGCAGATCAGAATTACCAATATACAGTATATGCATTGTGTGACAAGCCCAGAGGACCCCAAAACCCAGCAGCAATAGATATTTACCAAGATAAATGGTTATTTAAACAAAAATTGCTTTTAATTATCTTTAAACATTAAAATAGAATCAAACTTTAACTTATCTCTGTACTTATAGTATACTCTATACTAACCCAAATTACCCCTCTTCTAATTCTAAGCGCATGTGTATGTAATGTGTGTGTAAATTTAAGAAAAGTTCTTTGGTTCACAGTTCAATCTCACTTCTCCTTCTTCCAAGTTCTCTGGTTGCAGGCAATCACCATACTGTGCACAGAATTTAACATCTATAAAGTTCAGCAGGCTTGGTGCTTGAAAGGTAAATGTTTACCACTCAGGAAGGTTCTTGTAGGGTTTGCAGAGAGAGATATTTGTCCATAACTGAGGTACCACCATTAGTCACCTCAATGTCTCACTGATGAAACTTGCCCCATCAGGGTTTTTCAGATGGTAACCTCTTTATTTCAATTTACAATAGAACTCCTTCTGTTCCACTTATTAAAAGAGAAACATCAGACAGATAGCACTTCCAGCCATTCACTACTTTTGGATCTTTTCATCAGTTCTTCTTGGATTGCACTGTTCAATGTCCCACACACTGACTGAGAGAGCTTGTCCTCTACCTCTCTCTCTCTCTCTCTAACTGAAACTCCAAAGAGAGCATGTGACTCATGTCTTGCAAAACCCTCACCTTCCTGAGCAAAACAACAGGAGTTATTTCTTCTTTCTAGTTGTTATCTTAGGTAAACAATCTAGAATTGACCTTTTTTTATTTTGCAGAAAGAGTACTGATAGACTGCATGACTCCAGCAAGACAATGGCCAAACATTTTATGAAGTCAGTTCAATTTAACATCTACTTGTGAAAGGTGCTTACATTCTCCAAAGATCTTCAGTATTTCCTTAGTCTTTCAAATAAAAATATATGCTTTAAAATGTGTGAATGTATGTGACCTACTCTAAATCTTATAAATTCTCCCCAAATATTAATATTGTTACACAACAATCCAATAGTGAAGTCTCTTGAGCACTTTTACAAGCTCTTGCAAAAGCTGTGAGGCCCCGATATGTCTAGCATTGGGCAAAGCTCCAGTATTTCAAATAAGATCTGTTTTAAAGTGTTTGCATTAACCTACTCTAACAAACCCTTCCCAATTTATCTCCCAAAAACATATCTATATACTCTGTCACAATTGGAGTTAAAAAAGAAAATCTGCAAATGCTGTGGACTAGTGTAATAAACAAAAGTGCTGGAGAAACTCAGCAGGTCACACAGCATCCAGAGAAAGTAAAAAGCAGTCAACATTTCAGGAGGGCTAAGGCCAGAAACATTGATTGCCTTTTACTTCCTATGGATGCAACATGAGCTTGTGAGTTTCTTCAGCATTTTGCGAATTCCAAATATGCATTGGTTGTCTTTTCTATTTAAAATGTAAACCTGATAGCTTGAATCTTTGAATTTAAAAGCAGAGATTGGGAATTAATCATTATTCCAATACCTCACTCTTTAATCGGGGCTGACACTCCTTCCAATACTAAGGGAATGCTGCATTATTGAAGGCATTTCCTTTCAAATGAACCATCAACCAGTAGCTTATGTATCTGTTCAAAATGTTCAGTAACACAACCTGAAAGACAACAAGAATTCTGCACAATATTCTTTAACTCAAAAATGAATGAATGGCTGCTCATTTTAAATGTGTTTATGTAGAGTCTTGTATCTTCACACCAAGATATGGTTAGGTTCTACACAAATACAAGAATTTTACATGAAAATTTAACCTTGTGACCAACTTGCTACCAACCATTTCAAATCTAGATCCTGTATCTCAGAATCACTGTCTAGTTAATCAAAACACAGCTGCCATTTCATATCCTTGGTTAATTCAAGTTTGGAAAACTATAATTAGCCTATCATTTCTGAATATGTGTTTATATAAACAACCTGCAACAGACACGTCTTCAAAGGTAGTATCACTGGATTGGTCTGTTTTCAACAGAAATATATTTATTTTGTACACACAATATACCAGGAAATGTTAAAACTAGATCCTAACTTTTTAATTTTTTAATGTGTTTGCTTTAACCAGCAACTTGATATTTTACTAAGAAATGCAATTACAGATGATCTTTTAGTCACTAGGATTGCATGAGTTAAACATGTATCTGAAACACATTAGAACATTCCTTTGACAGATACGCTGTAGGGCAAATTGGGAACAAATCCTTGGATGTTATGAACACAGAAACTGCAGATGCTGGCATCTTCCGCACATAATGAGCTGCTGGAGGAACTCAGTGGGTCAGGTAGCATTCACAGGTAGAAATGGTTAGTTTTGGAGACTAAAGTATAAAGGAGGTGATGTTAAATGAATAGGAATATAAGGGGGGAAAGCAAAGGGCCAATATTCCTGAAACAATATTTATTTATTTATGTATTTTAAATATATATATATATGAATACTTGTCTTGCATATGTATTGTTTGCCTGTATGAATGTTATGTCAGGATGTGTGTCTGCATATTTTCACTGAGGACTGGGGAACGCTGCTTCGTGCATTCAGGTGATAATAAACTTGATTTGACAATAAAGTGTCTCTTGTGAAGTTGATCTTTATGTTGAGCAGGCTAACACTGATATAAAATTAAATCTTTCAGTGGAATGTGTCGGAGTTTGTAATGACAGAATTCAAGGCCCAAGTAATGAATAACTTGTACATGAATTCTGTCTTTCAGTTGTAACCCTTTGTCTCCTATTTGGGTGTGTGAATAAAAACTCATGATTAATACACTAGATGGAGCAGTTTCTTTTCCTGTGGCGGAACATATCCCACAGAAAAATGCAGTTTAATTTTGACAACGCATCCACATAACAAGAATAAGACGCAAAAGGTCACTTCACCTCTCAAGCCTGCGTCAGCATTAATAAGATCGTGGCTGATCTGATTGTGACCTAACCTTCTCATTCCTCATTCCCATTTAACCTTGCCTCCCTTCTTTACTGAGTATTGTCTCTGCTTAAACATATTCAAAGATTTTGCTTCCACCAGCCTTTGAGGAAGAGAGTTTCAAAGACAAAGAGAGAAAAAAAATGTATTTTAAGGTATCTTAATCTTAAACTCCTAATAATTCCTGGAGGCTTGAAAACTTACTTTGATAAACCCCAGTACCAAGACCAAGACACATTTGCTCCCTGGCTTCTCAGGTCGACTGCTCACCAAGGGTCGGCTACAGGAACAGATAATGAAGCATGTGACTGGACTTGTGGCTCCTATCCTTCCTAAGGAAAGTGTTTGGAGCATTCGTTTGACTACTAACTCCATTTTGAAGATGTGTGGGTTGACTAATGTAAATTGCCTGTGTAGATAATTGCTAGAATTAGAATGGATTGTTGAGGGAATTAATTGGATTAGTCTAGCATCAGCATAAGTGGTGAGCAATGGCCAGTTTCCAGGCTGCATAGCTCTATGGCTCATTTTAGGCTGGTCCAGGAAGGCAGTCATCCCAAATGGAACATTGGGCTAGTCCAATGGTTCTCAACCTTTTTCTTTCTATTCACATTCTACTTTAAGTATTCCCTATGCCAAAGGTGCTCTGTGATTAGTAAGGGATTGCTTAAGGTGGTATGTGGGCGTAAAGAAAAAGTTTGGAAACTACTGTTTTAATCGTACCTAATTGACTTGTTATGTGCACGGTTTCAAAACTCCAAAGGAAATGGGCCAATGACAATTTTTCTCAAGCACAATATTACTGTAATAATTGGGTCTGAAGCAGTGGTTCTCAACCTTCCCTTCCCACTCACATACCTTCCCTTCCCACTCCCACTGTACTGGCCCAGAAAGCTCAATGAATCCTTGGACACCCTGTCTCGGGGGACATGTGCCAGTGCACAGATGAACTGCACGACTGCCTCTGCCATGCAGGGATCACCCATTTTTTTCATCAAGGCCCATAACCTCCCCAACTCCATTGAGGACATCAGGATCATCACCAAAAATTGCCGGGTCTTGGCGGAGTACAAACTGCACTTCTACCAGCCCAACCAATCACACCTAATCACTTGCCCCTTTGAACATCTAAGTATGGACTTCAAACGGCCCCTACTCTCCATAAACCGCTAAGTGTACTGAAGTGTACTCATCGATGAGTACTCACGGCTATCCTTTGCCATTCCCTGCCGAGACATGACCGCAGCTTCCAACATCAAGGCTCTGAACAATCTGTTCACCATTTTTTTATACCCCTGCTATGTCCACAGTGATAGGAGTTCGTCCTTCATGAGCGATAAGCTGCATCAGTATTTCCTGTCCAAGCATTGCCTCTAGCTGGACCACCAGCTATAACCCCAAAGGGCCAAGTGGAGCAGGAGAGTGGCACGGTCTGGCCTTAAAGTCCAAGAACTTCCCCAGTCCCCCGCTGGCAAGAAGTTCTCCCAGAGACGCTCCATGCTATCCGGTCCCTCCTGTGTATGGCCTCCAACAAGACACCTCATGAGAGACTGTTTACATTCCCCAGGAGATTGGCATCAGGAACCACCTGACCCACCTGGCTGACATTGCCCAGGCCAGTCCTACTCCACAGGCACGTGAGGACACATAGGTCTGACCCTCTGGTCGAGAGGGTCCTACTGCTCCACACGAACTCACAG
The DNA here is from genome assembly GCF_036971445.1 of Narcine bancroftii. Classification (NCBI taxonomy): domain Eukaryota; kingdom Metazoa; phylum Chordata; class Chondrichthyes; order Torpediniformes; family Narcinidae; genus Narcine; species Narcine bancroftii. The sequence continues at coordinate 58,066,825 of NC_091469.1, forward strand.
TATGCCGATTTGGCATTTCCAGATGGACGTGAGGACATGGTTTCTATTCGGTTCCTGGCACATGTGGTAGCATCTGGATCCACCCCCCAACCAGCTGACAGGCACATCCCCAACCCCTAGCACTCCAGGGCCCAACTTCCTAACCCCCACTACCCCTGCCAATCTGACAGTCAACACACACATCCCCACACCTCAGATCCAGCCAATTACTTCCGCCAGGCCAACTGGGATGGATCAGCTGAAATCGACGGAGACTGCTATGGACCCTTGAATGGGGACTTGCCAGTCACAACACCAAAGACCAGCAGATAGACTGAACTTACAAGGGGCAGCTGACCACACCACACACCCCGGGACTTTCTTTTTAAAAGAAGGGGTGAATGTGGTGAAACCATTATTGTACATATTCATCATATGTAAATCACATGACCTATCCTGATTGACCCTGCTCTCACTGACCAGCTTGTGACTCCTCCCCTTTCTTCCCCATAAAGGCTGTCATGCCACGTCTTCCCTCAGTTCGAGTCCGGGTCAATGTGAGCGACCGACACAGGGATGTTGTCTATCTCTTGCAAATAAAAGCCTTCAGCTTCAGCTACTTTCGTACATCAATGAATGGTGATTGATATAGTCAAACTATTGAACGCTACACACAGCTGGATACGTACCTCCTCTCTCGCATTGTGGATCTGGTTAACCAAATTGCCCAGTATCATGTGTTCTCCACAATAGACCTGAAATCCACTTACCACCAACTCCCCTTAGGGTTACTTCAGTGTCACCAATGGCATTTCCATCTTCCAATGAGAGATTGACCGGATGGTAGACCAAAATGACCTGCACACCACTTTCCCATATCTGGATAACGTCGTGATCTGTGGCCGGAACCTGCAAGACCATGACACGAACCTTCAGAAATTCATCACCACTGCCAAATGCCTGAATCTGAGCTACAATAAGGATAAATGTGTTTTCCACAGTACCCGACTGGCAATCCTTGGCTGTGTCATGGAGAAAGGGGTCATTGGCCTCGACCCCAACCGCCTGCGACCTCTGCTAGACCTCTTCCTTCCCCACAGCCTCACGGGCCTGAAAAGGTGCCTGGAGTTCTTTTCTTATTACACCCAGTGGGTTCCAAATTATGTGGATAAAGTTTGCCCCCTTATCAAGTCCATTTCCTTCCCCCTTACAAATGAAGCACAGACAGCCTTCTTCCATATAAAGGAGGACTTCGTGAAAACCACAACATTTGCGATGGATGAATCTTCCCCATTCCAGGTGGAGAGCGATGCATCCGATTTCACCCTGGCCACCACCCTTAATCAGGCAGTCTATCCCATTGCCTTTTTCTTCCGTACCCTCCAGAGCCTTGAAGTCCAATACATCTTTTATAGAGAAGGAGGCTCAGGCAATAGCTGAGGCAGTACGACACTGGAGGCACGACCTGGACGGTAGTCATTTTACCCTGCTCACAGACCGATGGGACATGGCATTCATGTTCAACAATAAACAGTAGGGTAAGATCAAGAAAAATAATATTTTGAGGTGGAGGATTGAGCTCTTCACCTATAACTACGACATCCTGTACCAGCCAGGGAAGTTCAGTGAGTCCTCAGATGTCCTCTCACGAAGGACATGTGCCAGCACACAGGTGGATTGTCTCAAAGTCCTCCACAACGACCTCTGCCACCCCAGTGTCATGGGATTTTTTTTCACTTTATCAAATCTCAGAATCTGTCATACTCCATTGGGGATGTCAGAGACATGACCAGGGACTGCAGGAACTGTGCAGAGTACAAACTGCACTTCTACCAACAAGACAGGGCGCACCTGATAAAAGCAACTCCCCCCTTCAAACACCTGAACATGGATTTAAGGGCCCCCTTCCCTCCACCAACCACAATATACACTTCCTCATGGTTATCGGTGAGTATTCACGGTTCCCCTTTGCCATCCCCTGCCCTAACACCACCACCATCACAGTCACTGGGGCCCTGTGCAGCCTGTTCACCTTGTTTGTGTACCCGTCGTACATCCACAGCGACCGGGAATCCTCGTTTATGAGCGACGAGCTGCACCAATTCCTGCTGGCCAGGGGTATCGCCACCAGCAGGAACATGTGTTACAACCCCTGGGGGAATGGACAGGTAGAAAGAGAGAGAATGGCACCGTGTGGAAGGCCATCCTACTTCCCCTAAAGTCCTGGGGACTGCCTGTCTCTCATCAGCAGGAGGTCCTTCCAGAGACACTCCATGCCACTCGATCTCTGCTATGTACTGCCACTAGCACTACCCCTCACAAAAGAATTTTCTCCTTCTCCAGGAAGTCCATGTCGGGGATCACACTAACCAACTGACTCACGACTCCAGGGCCAATCCTGCTATGAAAACATATGAGGGACCATAAAACCAACCCCTGGTCGAAAGGGTTCAGCTCCTGCACGCAAACCCCTAATACGCATACGTGGCCTATCTAGATGGGTGTTAGGAAACGGTCTCCATCCAGGATCTCATGCATGCGGGGGCCCCTGAGGAGTATACCCACCAGGCAGCACCCCCCTTCCACGGACATGCAATACCTACTGTTGCATCCTCTCCTCACCCCCAGTTACTCCAGCTAAGCCGTCATGCCCCAGCAGGTCAACTCAGTGCTAGAGTTCTGGAATGAGACAGTAGCCCCACCTGCAACCCAATAACAGGCGCGCCACCAGTCAGTACGGAAGATCAAGCCACCAGACCGGCTTAACCTATAAGACTTTGTGCCCCACGTCACCCCGCCAGACAATAAAAATAAAGGGGTGAATATGCTGAAATACATAACTGCTGTATTCCTGATTACCTGGTTCCACCCTGTCCTGTGACTGTACCTTTGGCCCCTCCCTCTTTGACCTTGTGTAAAGCCTCTAACACTTTGACCCCTCCTCAGAAATCCCAGAACACGGCACAGGACGAGGTCCCTGTCAATTGCGAATAAAAGCCTGTAGATCAGTGACTCAGCCTCAGCCTCTCGAGTTATTTACTGTGTGTCAGCCTGTGAACCTGACATCAGTAGTAGGTAAATTATTGGAGGGTGTTCTGAGAGATTGGATTATACAAGTACAATAAATCTTACAGAGTTTTTCGAGGAGGTTACCAAGAAAATAGATGAGGGAAAGACTGTGGATGTTGTCTACCTGGACTTTAGTAAGGCCTTTGATAAGGTACCACATCGGAGGTTATTTTGGAAGGTTCAGACACTAGGTATCCATGGAGAGGTTGTAAAATAGATTTGAAATTGGCTGAATGGGAGAAGACAGAGAGTGGTAGTAGATGATTGCTTCTCATACTGGAGGCCTGTGATTAGTGGTGTGCCTCACAGATAGGTGCTAGGACCATTGATTTTTGTTGTCTATATCAATGATCTGCATGATAATGTAGGAAATTTGATCAGCAAGTTTGCTGACAACACTAAGATTGGAGGCGTTGAGGAACGCAGAGGAGGCTTTCAAAGTCTGCAGAGGAATCAGGACCAATGAGCAAAAATGAGCAAGAAAATGGCAGATGGAATTTAATGCAGACATGTGTGAGGTGTTGCATTTTGAAGGGACAAACAAAAGTACAACATACATAATAAATAGTAGGGCAATGAGGAGTTCAGAGAAATGAACGAATCTGGGAATACAGATACATAATTCTTTGAAAGTGGCATCACAGGTAGACAGGTTTGTAAGGAAAATTTTTGGCATCTTAGCCATCATAAATCAAAGTATTGAGTACAGGAGTTGGGATGCTATAGTGTGCTTGTATAAGACATTGGTGAGGCCAAATTTGGAGTATTGTGTGCAGTTCTGGTCTTCAAACTACAGGAAGGCTATCAGAAAGATCAAAAGAGTGCAAAAAAGATTTACTAGGGATGTTGCCATATCTTGAGGAGTTGAGTTTACAGGAAAAGATTAAACAGGTTAGGACTTTATTCCTTGGAGCGTAGAAGAATGAGGTAAGATTTGATAGAGATTTACAAAGTTATGAGTGGTATAGACAGAGTAAATGCGAGTAGGCTCTTTCCACTTGAAATGGGAGAGATGAATGAGAGGACATGGCTTTAGGGTGAAAGGTGAAAGGTTTAGGGGGAACATTAGAGGGAACTTCTTCACTCAGAAGGTGGGAGTTTGGAATGAGCTACCATCTGTCATGGTAAATGTGGGCTCACTCTTAAGTTTCAAAAATGAATTAGAAAGATACATTGATGGGAGAGGTCTGGAGGGTTATGAAATGGGTGCAGGTCTGCAGGACTAGTGGAATGATGTTTTGGCACAGACAAGAAAGGCTAAATGGTCTGTTTTCTGTGCTGTTGTTTTCTATGGTTCTGTTGTCCATTAGCCAGGCTGATTCTCGCAGCAAATGGCTCAGAGGTGTATTGGCATAAAATAAGTTCTTCTGTTTTGCTCCTTTATATCTGAGGAGAATCAAGAACATGCACAAAAACCTTTGTTCTCCCCTGCCTAAGTCATCGTCTCCTTTTCAGACAATTAAGACAAATCCACCAAATGACAAAAGTAATCAGTCTCTGCTTATGTTTTATTATGACTAGAATTCTGATTAGCCCAGGATTTCCACAAATAGGAGAACAGAAGTTAATGCTAACCTATTGTATGTTTCTGTTACCCAGATTATCTACAGCAGGCACCTCAAGGCATTGTGCAGATGCCACCAACACAATCCCTCCCCTCAACATCCTCACTAGAAGTGGAATCAAAATGAAATCATTATCATGCCCCATGCTAACTCCCAGCAATGAGGCATTTGTTAAACTCGGGGGTAAAACGCAGGATTCAGTTGACACCATGGTTAAGTGAGCCCTTGATGAAGGGCTCAAGGCTGAAACATTGGTGATGTATCTTTACCTTTGCTACACAAAAGGCATTGTTTGACCTACTGAGTTTCTCCAGCATTTGTTTTTTTTTCATTTGTTAAACTCGATTGGCCATGTTGGACAGATCAGCTCATTTACATGTCCAACTGTCAAACAGATGTTCTCTTCCAAGATCTGTCACAGGAAAATTCAATGATGTTCTCAAATTCTATTTAAAAAAATTAAGAATTCCCACTAACTCCTGGGAATCTCTAGCACATTATTCCTCATAGCTGAGAAGGAGTACTGAGCTTCAAGTATTGGAAGCACAAAGTGGCCCTGCACAGGTGACATGAGGAGCATACTGTCTCACTTATTTTTCACTGGTCTGCCTTGTTACTCATTTGAGTTCTCTGTGGAAGAGTCTGACGTTTCACATTAGCCTCATCTATCAATTCCACAAACATTAGCAAAATCAGAATGGAAGCAAGTTAACCTCATTCTTGAGGTTCTACCAAAGAAGGTGATTTCTACAGATTGAGGCAAAGGACTGTCCAGATAAAATGTCACTGTTAAATGATCTGGGATACGATAGTACTCCACCTCAAAAAAAAGTGGCAGCACTTTAGAGCTGCTACCAATGCAGACCTGGGGAAACTTCCCCCACAGGGACCTACTGCCCAGTTCAACTGCCAACAGCTCCCTACCAGCTTTGAATGGCCTGTTAAATGGAGCTAAAAGTGTTTTTTTTTCTAAAATCCTGCAACTGCAGGGTCTTGTCCAAAGATGGCCATGCCTGTGTATGGCAGCAGCCAAGCGGGGTTGCACACTTCAAGTGTGCAATAGACTGGTGCAGGACACCAGTAACCGGGAAAACATTATTGGGAAAGAGAAGCAGAGGATACACATAAATGGTGGACTGTAGAGGACGTATGGGCGAGGAACCAACACAGGCCACAGGCTACTGACAGTTTGAGGTGGAAGGGCCCACATAGGTGATGGGCCACAGGAGATTGGCTCATGAGAACCAGGTATTGGAACCAATATTCAAGCGGATACTGAGGGCAAGGAGGGCTCTGGAAGGACCCTGGGCACAAAAGACTTCCTCATCATGTGGAAGATTTGAATCTGAGCTCAGGTTGTTGACGATTTGAACTTAACTGGAGTCTTGTGTGGCTGCAAAAGCTGCGGGAACACTAGAGACGGATCCACAGACACTCGATGACTTTGGGGGGATTCTCTTTTGCTTCTCTTTCTCTGCCTGTAAGGGGTACCGGGCAATGCTAATGCTAGTGGCAAATCTTTATCTGCCTTATGGCAGACTAAATGCAATTTTGTGTAATATTACATTTTTGTTTTATTACATGGTATTTGATCTGATCATATGCCAACCTTATGACCCCAATTGCACTAAATCAGTCCATATCCCTGCTGTCAGGGGCTGACTGTAAGAATTCATTTTCGAGAAGAAAGTACTGTTATTTTTAATGCAATTTTTAATTCATTATTTTAATGCCACAATTAAACATGTAAATTGATTCTTAAAATGTCAGTACAAAGTTTATTTGGTCAGTTGGTGAGGCACCAACTTTTAAGTTTAACCTGTCACATTTTGGTCCAGTCCATTGAAAAATCCAAAGGCCACATAGTAATAAAATTAATGTGCAAAGTTTTCAAATATCCATTTGCAGGAATTTAGACATGTCAGCATTGTACAAAGTTCTCCAATTGTTTGCCAAACATTTCTAGGAATCACCTGGAATGAAGATAAACCTGCTTCATCAAAGTTAATGCTAAAAACAAAAGTAGTGTCACTTTGATTCTTGAAATGTTGCAGTTTCAGCGTGGTTGTGCATATCCAGTATCCCTCTGGATAATAAATATTGCATGTAGTAGAACATGTGTGGCAAAAAATGACATCAAGCTTATAAATGCCATTGGTTCAACTCCAAGTGGATCATTGGTGCAGTACATACAGTAAGTTACAGAAAAGAAATAATATACCCTGGCAAAGAACTGGTCATCTGATTCACCTGAATTCCAAGTGAAAACAACAATTATCTGTGTCACCCAGAGCTGTCTTCTTGGCCCTTCTTATTTTTCATCATGGAGTTCTCCAAAATTGAATTAATGGACAGTGAAATGAGACTCTGAAACAATGTGAAATCATACAATGTGAGCTTATTTCTGTGAAACAACAAAAGGTTAACTGATGAACTGGTAGTGAAGAAAAGAATAGACATAATATTTATAGAAATATTCAATTAAATTTAATTCGATTGAGAAATATGTTGAAAGTGATGTCAGTAAACATGCAACACATAAATAACAATTTGCAATATACATCATGTTAAGGCAACAGGAAAGGAGGAAAAGGAAATTCGGAGTTCAGATTTATTATCAGAGTACATGCGTGAGATCACATATAACCCTGGGATTCTTTTTCCTATGGGCTTGTGCAAAATTACTACTTATTGGTAATGTAAAAAATAACTACACAATTCACAAGCAATGCACAAATTGACTGTGCAATACTGAGAAAGAAAAAAAAGTTACAGTTAGTATTAGATTAAAGGAAAAGGTTTATAATGTTGACAACAAAAGAATTTAACCTGAGGATTGGAGAAGTTTTCAGAATTCTTCAATAAGAATCAAAGCATTGATAAAGAAAAAGAAAGTTGAATATAAAACTATATCACCTAGAAACATTAAAACAGATTATAAAAAATCATCTAGATATATATAAATGAAAAATTACAGACTGAGACAAGAGACATTATACATTAGAAACAAGGAAATTTCAGAAAAATAAACAAATATTTTGTCTTGTTATGAGCCCAAAGGACCCCAAAACCCAGCAGCATCTCATCCAAGTATAATTTAATCTCATTTGGAACACACCTTTTAATTTCCTCAATTAATATCAATTCTCTCAATCTGTCAAAATCATTATTTATTGCTTTTTAGGCACACCAACGGTTAAAACATACAGATTTTCTCAGAGCAAAATCTATATAAGATGATTCCATGTTTTCACCAAACTCCTAAATTTTTGTCTATATGCTTCTGGAACCAACTCTTGAGCTTTAATACTACTTGTTTAACAGTATCATAGTTTGCCACTTGCTCTGTAGTCAAACTAGAGTATGTAATTTTTGCTTTTCCTTTCAATACACTTTGGAGCATAAGAGGGCATTTTTCTTCTGGCCATCTTGAGCTCTCAGCAACCTTTTCAAAAAGTTGTAAATATGTATCTATATCTCCCTCATCAAAAGAAGGAACTAGATTTATCTCTCTACTAGCCAAAAACCTCTCCTCGGGAGTTACAACCTCAATTCTCTTACTTCCATCCATCTCACTTTTTAACCTCTCCAATTGAATCTGTCTGTCCCTTTCAATTTACTTGCTCCATTTTTCAGCTCCCTCTACCTCATATATCCTCTATTTTTCAGCCTCCAACACCCTCCATTTTTCTCTTTCTCCTCCCACACTCTGTTTTTCTCTTACTTCTTCCACCCTCAATTTCTCCAATTCCAATTGTAACTAAAAATATCTATCCTCCAGAAAATTATCTAAGTCTTTCTCAACAAATTTTCCCTCACCTATATAATATTTCACTATAATCCCCTGTATTTATATTTTCTGCATCCAATGCTTGACTTCAGTCAGCTTTAATGCTTTAGAAATAACCATCAGTTCCTCTTTTCTCTTGCTCTGCAGCTCTGCAGATGATGGTTGTAACAAAAGTGTATCAACATCTACAAAAACTCCAATTTTCAATCGGAAAGGATAATCCCCATAAAATGATACAAGCTCAGAGGATCCCAAAACCCAGCAGCAATAGATATTCACCAAGACAAATGGTTACTTAAACAAAAGTTGATTTAATTATCTTTAAACATGAAAACAGAATCACACTTTAACTTATCACTATTGACTTAACTAACATAACTTAACCCCTTTCTAATTCTAAGCATCTGTGTAAGTTCAGAAAAGTTCTTTGATTCACAGTCCAATCTCACTTCTTATTCTTCCAAGTTCATTGGTTGTAGGCAATTCTTATACTGTTCACAGAATTTGACATTTATAAAGTTCACCATGCTTTGGTGCTTGAAAGGTAAATAGTTACCCCTCAGGAAGGTTCTTGTTGGTTTTCAGAGAAAGATTTGTTGTTCCAGGACACCCACAAATGATTCCCTTTTGATCAGCCACTTCAGTGATTTGATGATGAAACTTGTCCCCTTAGGGTTCTCCAGATGATAACCTCTTTCTTTCAGGTCACTACAGAGTGCATTTTTATTTCTCTTATTTCAAGTGAAATATTAGACAGACAGTCCTCTCATCTTGCATGAGAGGGCTTTGACCAGGCTGAACTAAGCACTAACATCAGGTCTTCCAAATGGGGTTTTCCACAAGCTTCACAGCTTGACCTGTTCCAGTTTCAGTTGCTACTGCTGACTGTAACACTGTAGAACTGATCCCTGTCTCTGTCTCTGTCTCTCTCTCTCTCTCACAGAAAGAAAGCCTGTTTTACTCTCTCTGCTTGAAAAATCACATAACCCTCTAGAACAGCAAGTTCCCCTCCAGACAATCTGCAGCTTCGACAAGCTCTTTCACCTGTTGCCTTTTTGTAAACAACAATCCATTAGTGAAGTCTCTTTGGCACTCTCCACAGCCTTTGCAAAGACTGTTGGCCCCAACATGTCTAGCATGAGCAGAGCTCCAGTATTTTAAATAAGATCTGTTTTAAAGTGTTTGTATGTGACCTACACCAAAAAAACATTTCCCAATTTATCTTTCAAAAACATATCTATATCCTGTCACAGTCTTCACAGTAAACCCGGTCTAAAGTTCAAGGCAAAAATAAATAAACAAAGAAGCAATTAATGGGGCTGCAAAATGATTACTCCTTCAGATCTGATGATCATAAAGGATTCCATCACACTGGTCACAGTCTTTTCTTGTACTACCTTTGGGCAGAAAGTATAAAAACCTGAACTTCTGCACCTCTAAGTTCAACAATGATAATTTTGCCAGTGGCTATCAAGGTGATGAACCTTCTGAAATTACCCTAACCCTAACAATAAACTAGTCCAGAGTCACCAAAATATCTGCCTGCTCTGTTAAAATTTCATTCTTTTTTGTACTAACTGAGAATATTTCTTTATATCCTTTTACACTTATTATCTCCTTTTATGTCTTGGCATACTATGGAAAGTTAATTCTAGATGGTATAGCTTGGCTGCTTGGCTGCAGCAAATAAGAATTTTGGTGCATCTGTTCATATTTGAACATCTAATAATGTTAAATGTTTATCTCATTTCATCTCATGCATCATGGCTTCTGAAATGTGGCCATGGAAATAATTGTCTTTATTTCCAGAAACTCTGGAATGGTTCCCATAGGCAGGAAATTAAAATGCATTATTTAACAAAAGGAGAGAGAGAGAAAAAAATATGAACTGTAGACCAGGTAGCATCTTCTTTCTTTCTTCTTTTCTTTGGCTTGGCTTCGCGGACGAAGATTTATGGAGGGGGTAAAAAGTCCACGTCAGCTGCAGGCTCGTTTGTGGCTGACCAGTCCGATGCGGGACAGGCAGACACGATTGCAGCGGTTGCAAGGGAAAATTGGTTGGTTGGGGTTGGGTGTTGGGTTTTTCCTCCTTTGCCTTTTGTCAGTGAGGTGGGCTCTGCGGTCTTCTTCAAAGGAGGCTGCTGCCCGCCAAACTGTGAGGCGCCAAGATGCACGGTTTGAGGCGTTATCAGCCCACTGGCGGTGGTCAATGTGGCAGGCACCAAGAGATTTCTTTAGGCAGTCCTTGTACCTTTTCTTTGGTGCACCTCTGTCACGGTGGCCAGTGGAGAGCTCGCCATATAATACGATCTTGGGAAGGCGATGGTCCTCCATTCTGGAGACGTGACCCATCCAGCGCAGCTGGATCTTCAGCAGCGTGGACTCGATGCTGTCGACCTCTGCCCATAAAATACCACAATGGTACAGAATCTTTCATCCAAAACCCTTGGGACCAGACACTTCTACGCATTCGGAATTTTTCAGATAATGGTGGTACGTCAAAGTATTTGCACTGATTTCAGATTCACACAAAACAAAGACACACTCCAAATAGAAGGGTCTCTGGATGGGGTGTAGTTGTGGCAATGGTGCTGGATGGGGGATTTGTAGTAACACTGGATGGGGGGGTTGCAGCAGCTTTTGTTAGGGGTGTTTGCAGTGATGCTGGACAGGGAGTGTCTGGGCTATCTATGACTAATTGGGTGCTTGTATTTGGCAAGTCGGAGGTACTGGACACTGTTTTTCCACTGACACCTATAAAGTAAAGATTCCCTAGGGTTTTACTAATTACTGACACAGACCGACATGGGATATTCAAGTGTGAGTTGAGCGTGGGTCACGTCGGATCATGTTTGTCGCCAAACATGAGCTTCAGTGTACAGACGACATCCATGGAAAAAATGTTCAGTTTTCGGTTTTCAGAATATTGGATAAAAGATTATAAAGGAAGTGGTGTCGAACCATTCAAAATACAAGCAGTATTGCAAATGATCAGTGTAAATATACACAAGGGAAATAACTTTTGATAAAAGCTGTTTGAGTTTTTGAGATTGTGACTAGTGGAACAGATAAGGTTAAATCAATAGATGTGGGAATTTGGGCCTTCCAAGATGTTTTGATAAAATGTTGCACAACCAATAATATACAAAATTAGAGCGTTCAGTATTGGGGTCAATATACTGATGTGGGTGAGGGATTGGTTAATGGATATCAAACAGAGAGTAGGAATAAATTGGCCATTCTGAATCTGAGGGACTGTGATTAGTAGGGTTCTGCAAGGGTTGGTTTTTGGGTAACCCAGAGGAATAATTTGGATGAGGGGATCAGGTGTAATATATCTAAGTTTGGTGATGACACAAAACTGAGAGTGAATGTGGGTTGAGAGCAGAATGTAGAGAAGTTTCAGGGGAACACAGTTAAGTGTGTGGTCAAGGACATTGCAAAAGGAATATAATGTGTAAAAATTTGAAGTTATCCACAAGTGGAAAAAATAGAAAGGTATTTTTTTAAATTGAGAAATCGTATCGTGTAGGTGTCCACAGTAACCTGAATGTCATTTTTCACGAATCACTGAATGTTATCTGGAAAGTGAGCAGTTGGCTGTCCAATTCAAATAAGCTGTTAAAAAAGGAATGGGGAAAAGTATTCTCAGTAATGCTCTTTTACATGCAGTCAGCATTTTCCAACTAATGCAGACAGAATTCACATACACTGTCTTTGTGCAATTAAATCCATTTTACGTCAATAGTATCTGTTACAATTTGAATCAGCTCTGATATTCACATGCTATCCTGCAACCAAGAGTAATTAGGACAGGAAGTGATGCAGAAAATAATATTTATACAATTAAAATAAAGGATAGGAATTAACAATGTAACAATGTGCAACTTATCCATGTCCATGTCCTTGTGCAAATCTCTCCTTTCTTGCAGTTCTATGTGGTGCACTCCCTGTGACTCCAGCAGAGGTAGAAGCAGGCTCCTCAGATGCTGTGCTGACGGCTTGGTCAGATCTTGACTGGTGTCCTCTGGATTGAAATATTATGAGAAATTTGTCTTACACAGTTCCTCATGCACCTTTGCAAGGATAGGTTCAGCCAATAGAACATAAAGCAATATGAAGTGGCCTGCATGAGGTGAGGAGTCAACAACTGAGAAGCAGTTTTTACTATTATCTCTGTAGTGACCACCCAATGGCCGACTACCTCCTGTTTCTGACGTCCTTCACCGTGAAGTGCTTTGAAAGGTTGATTGTGGCTCATATCAACTGCAGCCATCCATTCAATCTTGATCTACATCAATTAATCTATTACCGCAACAGAGCTATAACACATGCCAACTCCTTGGCTCTACGTTCACTCCTGGAACATTTGGATAACAAAGGCACCTTTGTGTGTCTCCTGTTTATTGCCTTTTGCTTCATGTTCAACAACATGATCCGAACAAACTCATCTCAAGACTAAGGACTTAGGCCCCACTCTGCATCTGGGTCCTCGACTTCCTGACCTGCATACCACATTCAATAAGCATTGGCGACATCACCTTCTCCAAAATGATCCGAACATCATTGCAATGCAAGGCCGTGTACTCAGCCCTGTACTATACTCTTTGCGCATTCATGACTGTGAGACTAAAACTGCTCCAACTCCATCTATAGGTTTGCTGATAACACCATCAATGTAGGCAGGATTTCTTACAATGAGGTGTAGGATGCCAATAAAGAGTTACATATCAGGGCAACAAGCTCTTCCACAATGTCAGTAAAATAAAGGGACAGGCCATTGACTTCAGAAAGCAGGGTGAAGCACACGACCCTGTCAGTATCAATGGTGCTGGGGTGTTGATGGTGAAGAGTGTTAAGGTTTCAGATGTAAATATCAACAACTACCTGTCCTGGTCCTCTATGTTATAACGGCCAAAAAAAAGCACACCAGCACTTATATTTCCTCCAAAGTCTGAGGAAATTTAACATGCCCCCAGTGCCCTTTGACAGATTTTATAAATGCACCATAGAAGGTATCCTGTTCAGATGTATCACGTCAGGAGATGCTCCTCTGCTCAAGACCACAAGTAACTGCAGAGAATTCTGAACTCAGCGCAGGTCATAATGCAAACCAATCTTCCCTCTATCTTCACCTCCTGCTGCCTCAAAAAAATCAGTTAACATATTCAAGGATGTGCCATCCCAATTATACTCTCTTCTCTCCCTTCTCGCCTGGCAGAAGATACATGACGTCGAAAATAAAAACCTCAAGATACATGGATAGATCCTTTCCTGCTGACATCAAATTCTTGAATGGTATATTTAATTGTAATTTTCTCTTTAACACAAGATCCTATACTTTATTCTTGTGCTATATATAAATTGTCTTGCTTGGATTGCAAAACAAATACTGCATCTCTGTACACATGAGAATAATCAATTCAATTTGGTCTACTCTGTATGATTCATCTCCCACCTATCTCCTTTGCTTTCTCTCATCTCTTTCCCTTTGATATCTGCCATTCAACTACCTCTGTCCATTATCCTTTACCCCACTATCCCCTGTCCATCCCCTCCCATTTTGTTCACATTATGCTAACTATCTCTCCTCTTTATACTCAGTCCTGATTAACGGTGCCAGCATGAAATGTCAACTATTCTTTATTTCCCACTCAACCTGCTAAATTCCTCCTGCAGATTATTTGTTGCTCCAGATTCCAACATCTGCAGTCTTTTAAGTGTCTCCAATTCAAGTAATTGTTTACTGCTAAGAATTGGCTGGAGGACAATGAGTTACAGATTCTTCTTTGGCTTGGCTTCGCGGACGAAGATTTATGGAGGGATAATGTCCACGTCAGCTGCAGGCTCATTGGTGGCTGACATGTCCGATGCGGGACAGGCAGACACGGCTGCAGCGGCCGCAAGGGAAAATTGGTTGGTTGGGTTTGGGTGTTAGGTTTTTCCTCCTTTGTCTTTTGTCAGTGAGGTGGGCTCTGCGGTCTTCTTCAAAGGAGGTTGCTGCCCGCCGAACTGTGAGGCGCCAAGATGCACGGTTTGAGGCGATATCAGCCCACTGGCGGTGGACGATGTGGCAGGCACCAAGAGATTTCTTTAGGCAGTCCTTGTATCTCTTCTTTGGTGCACCTCTGTCACAGTGGCCAGTGGAGAGCTCGCCATATAACACGATCTTGGGAAGGCAATGGTCCTCCATTCTGGAGACGTGACCTACCCAGCACAGTTGGATCTTCAGCAGCATGGATTCGATGCTGTCAGCCTCTGCCATCTCGAGTACTTCGACGTTAGGGATGAAGTCATTCCAATGAATGTTGAGGATGGAGCGGAGACAATGCTGGTGGAAGCGTTCTAGGAGCCGTAGGTGATGCCGGTAGAGGACCCATGATTCGGAGCCGAACAGGAGTGTGGGTATGACAACGGCTCTGTATACGCTAATCTTTGTGAGGTTTTTCAATTGGTTGTTTTTCCAGACTCTTTTGTGTAGTCTTCCAAAGGCGAGAGTTACAGATTAGTGAGAAGATAAATGGCCAAATTCAATGTATCCCATCTTCCTATGTAAGGTGACACCCACGTGCTTAAAGCTCTCATCCAAAGATTGCCAGCAATACATATGATTAGAACATGGCAAGAAATTAATGGATGTATAGGAATAAAGGTAGGGATATCAAGAAAAGCACCATTGTTATTGCCTATGAATGTGGTCAATAGAATATTAAATTTGTGGGATGACAAAAATATAAGATAAGGGCGCACAAAATCAGTGAACCGGTGTGAACTTGAAAGGCCACCATGGCCTTTTTCTGCTCCGTAAATGGTTATATGGTTATATGGTTAAATGACAACGCTCTACCATGGCCTTGAGCTACATGATTTGAGGCTCATTGCAAACACCATTGGCTGAAATGGAATGCTTGTAAGTACCTCTTCTGCAGCTTATTGTTGACCAAAGTGTGGAGTTGTCTGAGAAGTTATTGTTGTCATTATCATACACAGCCCTTGTTACTGGATGCAGGAAGATAATTTGTGAAGAGACATGAATAAGTACAGCAAACGCAGAACTAGTTGAAGTTTCAAAAGTCATGTGATTATGTTTGCCAGAATCTTCAAGCTAAAAATGAACAACCTGTGGTATCTTTGCAAATGCATGAATCATTAACAGTCACTGGAGAGGCTAAAGAATCTCAAATTGCTTTATTTATCATATACTAAGTTTATCAAAGAACCTAAAATGTTCTCATTAAGAAGCATAGAATATTTTCAGCTACAAATCAGCCCAATGTATTTGTCAGTGGCCCAAATGAATGTATACGTTTGGCTACAAATCAGCCCAATGTATTTGTCAGTGGCCCAAATGAATGTATACGTTTGGCTACAAATCAGCCCAATGTATTTGTCAGTGGCCCAGATGAATGTATATGTTTGGTGTGGGTCTTACTGTTGCTAAAATGACTATTACTGAACCTACTTTAGGCCCCTCCATTTTATACAAAGCTGGTTCTCCTGCTATACTGGGTGAAACTTGGCAATAGTTCAACTCCAGAATAAACAATTTAGTCATCGAATCTTTTTACAACAAACTGCCAGTTCTTTCTTTGAGAGAATGCAGTAATGATCTCACAGTTTGTAATCCTTTTGTGAGACACATCACAGACCAGAAGCACACAGGCTGCAGCCAACAGCAGAAAACTAGTCTGAAACTGAACAAAACCTATCCCATGGATTAGCAGTATATGTTAAACTATTCATAAAATTAATAGTGTGTGATTACACAGCAGTATCTAATTTTACTATTCAGATTATTAGTATAAACCACTCAGACTTTACTCTTATAGTTTATGATGGCATCAGAATTCTTTGGCTGTATTGTTTTACACTTAGCAAGGAGGCCATTCAATGTTGAAAGATGAAGGAACATTAAAGCATGGATTTTAACTGCAAGTCAGAAAGCCAGGATAATGGTGGGGAAAGGTGGTTGAGAAACTGATAAACTTCTCCCCTTGCCCATAATGGGGGTGTTGGGTTTGCCCTGCTGAACATAACCAATTGGGCACAAAGTGATGTGAACAGCTGCGAGAAGGAATAAACTGTCTGATTATGCTTTGGGTAGGTTATACATGGAGGACTTTATACAGGAGAAGGCGAGGTTCTGTAAATGCATGCGGCAGAAGAGGTTACACCGATGGAGATTGGTGTGGCAAGGTTGAGCTGAATGGAATATTTTTGTGTTGTGTATCCTTCACAATTTTTCACAAGGAAGGGATGAAGGTTGAGTATCTCATGATTTTGTTCAGGATGATAATAGCTGAGAACTATAAAGACGGGTTGTATGTAACTGCATTGCATTTTAAGGCTCCTGCTAGATCTCTTGCACTAAGAGAAAAAAACTAATAATCTACCCAAAGCAAAAACAGAGGGAAAATGCATAAAATGGTGAATTCACCACTAAATTAAATCTGTTTTCTGTAGTTACAATAATTTATGAGAGGTTGAGAATATATCAAATTAAAGTTATTCAAACAGAATGCTGAGATTAATTAGCTGTATCGTATCAAAATTATAGATGCTACCCAAATTTTAATGTTTAGCAATGATGGTATGAAGCTTGCAGTCAATATCAAGAGTTGGATCCACAGTGGAAAACCAAATCAAGGAACCTCCTTGTGTTGGAACTTCTCAAAATTACTTGTATTGTTAAACTATACCAAAATCTGAGACACTCTATTGTCAGCAACTACATTGGTAATTAATGCTGTTAATCCCTCTGATGAAATTGTCACTTGATAATCTGCTACCCAAATGATTATGTACTGAATTAAAAAGAGCATTCAGATCTCAACATGTCAAGTCATGAAATCAAATTCTATAAATGTGGTCATTTATAGGGCCACACTGTTAACCCTGCTGTTCAGCCAAAAGTATTGAGCAGTTTGGTCAGTTTTCTTAGGAAGTCCTTGTGGTCAAGAATTATTTGTTTCTACTCCAGTTCTTTGAAATTTAAGGTTGCTGGTGAGATGAATATAGGACAGTTTTTGCTTCAGATGAAACAGAAGATGTTTGACAGGAAAGGTGGATGGATAACATGAAAGAGAGTGGCTTCTTTCTACCATTTGTGCAGTTTTAATCTGAACTCTCCTTTCCTTTTTTGAGCAGACATGGGTCAATAAGGTATAATTTTTTAATGAACGTTCTGAGTACATACTTAACTCAATTCCTCTATCCACCAGGTTATCTCTTACTGTGTCAATAGCTTGGACAAAACCTCCTGTTTCGGGATTTTGGGTTTATGATTGACATCATAAACCCTGCAGAATTTATTGAATGACAACTTTGTCTGACTGGTTTAATGTATCCTAGATTATATACCTTAAATGGACGGGAGGGGTGAGGTAGGGAGGGTGGGATGGGAGGAGGGGGGGGGGGGGGGGGAGAAAATGGCACTGTATATGTGTGAAAAGGAAAAAGTGTGTACCATGGTTAACGTGATTTATGGTGTGAAAAATAAAAAATTTAAAAAAAAATAAACCCTGCAGAACAACTGGTGTGTCTTTGGATTTTGATGCTGGGGTTGTGACTTGGGAGAGAATATTGACATCAGTTTGCTGATCTAGCCAATGGGTTTCGCAGAGACTGTTGAGCCCTCTGGTGCTTGGTGATGCTTGATCGAGATGGTCCTTGACTTGGAAGCATAGAAGAGTGCAGAAACCATGAATGCCTGATAAAACACAAACTCTGTTCAGGATTTGGTTCTGATCTTGAACACATTTCCCTCAGCTGTCCAAAGACCATCCCTGCGACTAAAGATGATGGTGAATTTTGATTGAGAGTTAACTCTGGAAAGATGGCAGAGTGCCAGAGATTTGGATTCACAAAATAAAGGAACAGAAGAAGGCCATTCAGCCCATTGAGTCTGCTCCACAAATCTCCCCTGAGCTAAACTGTTCTCACATTTAGTTCCAAGTTCAGGCCTTTTCCCCATATCTCTTGATACCTCGACTAATTAGATACCTATCAATTTCCCCCTGAAACTCTCCCAATGATTGTGCCTCCATGGCTGTATGTGGCAATGAATTCCACAAATCCATGACCCTCTGGCTAAAGAAATTTCTCTTCATCTCTGTTTTAAATGGGTACCTTCTAATTCTAGACTGTCCCCTCTTGTCCTAGATTCACCTACCAAGGAAACCTTATTCACATCTACTCTGTCCAATCCCCTTTCAGCGTTTGAAATTTTTCTATGATATCCCTTCCCATTCTCCTCTACTCCAATGAATACAGTCCAAGAACTGCTGAACATTCCTCATATGTTAGCCTTGCATTCCAGGATTCAAGTTGGTAAATCTCCTCTGTACTCTCTCCAACATCAGTACATCCCTTCTAAGATAAGGGGCCAAAAATTGCACACAGTACATTAAATTAGGTCTCACCAGTGCCCCATAGAGCCTCAACAAAACTACTTTACTCTTATACACTATTCCTCTTGAAATGAATGCCAACATAGCGTTGGCATTTTTTTTACTGCGGATCCAACCTGCTGGTTAACCTTAAGGTTATCCTGCACAAGGACCCCCAAGTCCCTTTGCACTTCCGAATTTTGAATTTTCTCCCCATCCAAATAATAATCTGCTTGTTGATTTCCTCTTCCAAAATGTACAACCATACATTTCTCAACATTGTATCTCATCTGCTATTTTTTTGCCCACTCTCCACCTAATCTAATATCTTTCCTGTAATTCCATGGGCTCTAATCATATTAAACAGCTTCTTATGTGGCACCTAATCAAAGGTCTTTTGAAAATCCAAAAACACAATATCCATAGCCTCTCTCTTGTCATCCTACTTGAGATTTCCTCAAAAAATCCATAGATTGGTCAGGCAGGATCTTTCCTTCATGAAACCATGTTGGCTTGGACCTATCATGCCAAGCACCTCAAGGTATTTCATAACCTTGTCCTTGAGTATTGACTCAGGTAACTTTCCTACTACTGACATCAGACTAATAGTGTAAGAAAAGCAATCATACGATCCGCAGGAAGAGATAAATAAGTCAAATCTATCATAGGTAATCCAAAAATTGCAGTAATGGGATGTGGTTGTAAATCAATATTCAAAATGGTAGATATAATGGAAAAAATTTCCTTCCAATAATTCTGTAAAGAGGGACAGGACCAAAACATATGTGTAAGGGAAGCTATTTCCAATTGACATTTATCACATATAGGATCGATATGAAAATATCTTACACTAATGGCTAGAAGATCTATACTATTGAATTGGAAAGAGGTTAATCCTCCCACTGTTTTCCAATGGTTTACCCAAACTATACTATGTTTAAATTTAGAGAAAATTAGAAACTCTGTCTATAAATCCCCTTCTAAGTTTGAGTTAACCTGGCGACCATTTATTCATAACATAACAATTACAGCACGGAAACAGGCCATTAGGCCCTTCTAGTCCGCACCGAACCAAACACCCCTTTCTAATCCCACCTCCCTGCACAATGCCCATAACCCTCCATCTTCTTCTCATCCATATACCTGTCCAACCTTTTCTTAAATAATACAATTGACTCCGCCGCCACTATTTCTCCCGGAAGATCATTCCACACAGTTCCCCCTCATGTTACCTCTAAACCTCTAAACCTCTGCCCCTTAATTCTTAACTCATGTCCTCTTGTTTTAAACTTTCCTCCTTTTAACGGAAATAGTCTATCCACATCCATTCTGTCTATCCCTTTCATAATCTTAAATACTTCTATCAAATCCCCTCTCAACCTTCTACGCTCCAAAGAATAAAGACCCAATCTGTCCAATCTCTCTCCAGATGCTTAAACCCAGGCAACATTCTGGGAAACCTTCTCTGCACTCTCTCCACTCTGTTTATATCCTTCCTATAATTAGGCGACCAGAACTGCACACAGAACTCCAAATTAGGCCGCACCAACGTCTTATACAATCTCAACATCACCTCCCAACTCCTATATTCCATGCAATGATTGATAAAGGCCAGCATACTAAAAGCCTTCTTCACCACCCTATTCACGTGAGTTTCTACCTTCAGGGAACGATGTACCGTCACTCCTAAATCTTTCTGCTCTTCTGTATTTCTCAATGCTCTCCCATTTACCACATATGTCCTATTCTGATTCTTCTTACCAAAATGAAGCACCTCACACTTATCAGCATTAAATTCCATCTGCCATTTTTCAGCCCACTTTTCTAAGCAGCCCAAATCCCTCTGCAATCCTTGAAAACCTTCTTCATTATCCACTATTCCACCTATCTTAGTATCGTCTGCATATTTACTAATCCAATTCACCACCCCATCATCTAGATCATTAATGTATATAACGAACAACAATGGGCCCAATACAGATCCTTGAGGCACACCACTGGTCACCGGCCTCCAACCTGACAGACAATTATCCACTACCACTCTCTGGCCTCTCCCTTTCAGCCAATGTTCAATCCATTTGACTATCTCAAAATTTATACCTAAAGACTGCACCTTCCTAACTAACCTTCCATGTGGTACCTTATCGAAGGCCTTACTGAAGTCCATATAGACAACATCCACTGCGCTACCCTCATCCACATTCCTAGTCACCTCTTCAAAAAATTCAATCAGATTGGTCAAGCATGACCTTCCTCCCACAAATCCATGTTGAGTGCTCCTGATCAGACCCTGTCTATCCAGATGTTTATAAGTACTATCTCTAAGAATTTTCTCCATTAATTTACCTACCACAGACGTCAAACTTACAGGCCGATAGTTGCCAGGCTTCCTCCTTGAACCCTTTTTAAATAACGGAACCACATGCGCAATGCGCCAATCCTCCGGCACTATCCCCATATCTAATGACATTTAAAAAATTACCGCCAGAGCCTCTGCTATTTCCTCCTTCACTTCTCTCAATGTCCTGGGGAAGATCCCGTTTGGTCCCGGAGACTTATCCACCTTTATATTCTTCAAAAGCCTTAAAACTACACCTTTTGTAATCTCTATATTCCCCATATTTACCCAATTTGCTTTTTTTATCCCACATCTCCCAATATCCTTCTCCTTAGTGAATACCGAAGAAAAGAAACTGTTCAATATCTCCCCCATTTCTCTAGGTTCCACACACAGTTTTCCACTCTGATTTTCTAAGGGACCAATTTTGTCTCTAGCTTTCCTCTTACCATTAACATATTTGTAGAACTCTTTTGGATTAGTTTTCACCCTGCTTGCCATAGTTTTCTCGTACCTTCTTTTAGCTTTCCTAATTCCTCTCTTAAGATTCCTCTTACATTCAATGTATCTTTCAAACATCTCCTTAACTCCATGCTTCTTATATCTAATGTACGCCTCCCTTTTTCTTCGAACCAAGTTTCCAATATTCCTTGAAAACCACGGCTCTCTCAAACCTTTTGCCCCTCCTTTTAATTTATTTTCATTTGTGGTGAGTTGATCTGGCTCTGTTTTCTTTTTATGATTATGTATGATAATTGGGGTGTTAGATGAGATCGGAGTGATCGGCGTGATTTAGCTATATCGGTAGGTATTTTTTTTTAAGTTTTTAATTCAGATTTGTTTTTTCTTCCTTTTTGGGGTTTTTTTTTCTCTCTTTTTTTATATATTTTTATTAATTATATCATTTTTTTAGAGATAGTTCATACTCTAAACTGATCTAAAATTTTTTTTATGATATATTTTTATTCTGCAATATTATTGTTTAATATCTCTGTATTAATTCATTATTTACTATGTATTTTTCATATCTCTTTGAACTGTATGTGTTTATAAATTATAATAATAATAAAAAGATTGAAAAAGAAAAAGACATCAGACTAATAGGCCTATCATTTCCTTTATTTCTGCCTCCTTCCTTTCTTAAACAGCAGAAGTACATTTGTGGCCTTCCAATCCTCAGGAACCATGTCAGAGTCTATGATTTCTGGAAAATCAATTCTAATGCCTCCACAATCTCCAAAGTCACCTCCTTCAAAACCTGTGGGTGCAGCTCATCAGATCTGGGAGACTTATCTATCTTTAGTCCATTCATCTTACTAACCACTATGTCTCTAGTCATCCCTACTGTACTCCTCAATGAAGACTGATGAAAATACTCATTTAGTTCCTCTGTCATCTCCTTGTGGCCCATTATAATTTCTCCAGCATCATTTTCAGTAGGTCCTTTATCTACCTGTGCCTCTCTTTTGCTCTTTATATATTTTAAAAAAACTCTTAGATTCCTTTTGTAAGTTATTTGCCAACTTCATTTCATAATTCATGTCTTAGCATAGTATGGTAATATAATTTATTCTATTGTAGTTAGTGTATCTTATGAACCTGGTTGGCTTCAGCAAGTAACGAATTCCAGCATCTGTGCATTGTACTTATGCATGCAACAATAACCTCAGATTGAATATTGAAGTAGAAAAATGGCACAAATGAGGCTAACAAGAGAGGTTATTGTTGCATGCATAAGTACAATGCACAAGGGAGGGCATACAAGGAAGGAAAAATTAGTGGAAAAACAGAGGACTGGAAAACTTTATAAAACATACAGAAAGAGACAAAGAAAGTCGTTAGGAAAGAAATTATATTACCATACTATGCTAAGACAAAAAATATATAATAAATCTAAAAGGATAGATAAATAAATATTTACATTTGCTGTTTGTGCAAGAAAAAAAATGCCATTTTAGTGGTGTAGACAGCTCTTTTGAGGGTCATTGGTAGTTTGTGGTTAGAGTGGTATGGGGAGGTTCAAGAGCCTGGTAGCTGGATAAAAACTATTCTTGAACCTGGAACTGCTGGAATTCAGCCTTCTGTATTTACTATCTGTGGGGAGTAAGGAGAAGAAGTTGTAACCAGAGTGATGGGAGTCCTTTATGATGCTGGAGGCTCTCTTAAGGTAGCACCTCTAATATATGTCTTCTATATATGGATGTAATAGATTTGGCAAGATTTGTCACTTGCTGCAGCCTGGGCGCTCAAGTTTCCAAATCAGACCTTGATGCAACCAGTCAGTATACTTTCCACAGTACATCCATAGATGTTCGATAGATGATTCGATGACATGTCAAATCTCCTTAGACCTCTTAGAAAGTAGAGGCATTGATATGCCTTCTTAATTGTCTGGATCCAGGAGAGTTCCTCTGGACTCCCAGAAATTTGAAGGTTTTTAAACCTCTTCACTACCATCCCAACAATGTAGACAGGTGTATGGTCTCTCAACTTCCCCATCCTAAAATCCTTCTTGGTTTTGCTAACATTTTGAGCACGATTGTTGTTCTGGCACCAGTCCCTCCAGGTTTGTTTTTTGTCCAGATTGCAGTATCTGCAGTCTTTTACATCCCCATTTTACTGGTTGATCCTGTAATGATCTACCAAGCCTTTCAATTCAAGGGCATTAAGAAAAGGCAATAAATGCTGATCTTACCTGTGATGCACAGTTATGTGTGGAATAGAAATTGTTGAGAAGAATAAATTATATCTGAAAGAAATGTATTGGATAAAATGCTGGGTGAATGTTAAGATACAAGTTGGAAAAATAAGAGAAGATATTTTGATAGGATGAAAATACATATTTACTAAAATGTAACATTTCTAAATAAATAAAGTACACACATCTTTAAAAATAGAAAGGTGGGTTGAAAATATATAACCAAAGTGAAACCTACAATCCCAGAAGAATTCTTTTCAGTTTCACTTTGAGTATGTCAAGTGTAAAATGTCCAGGAAACAAGCACGATCCTTTACTTTAAAAGTGGAAGAACTTGAGTCCAGAAGTTGTCGATATTTAACAGTCAGGAAGACAGGTCTCATTAATGGAACTTGGCCAATTTGTGCTTCAGTTCCTGGTCTTCAGCAGCTTTACAATGATCTAAGTTTTGCTTCTCCTCACCAGAGATCCCATCTATTTTATCTTGGCTATTGTTTACTAATTTGCTTGACCTGGAGGTCTTTAACACAATAAGATACATTACTGCATGTAATGGAAGAAGTCCTATGGTTTTCATTGTAAAAGAGTAGAATGTGACAGGTGAGACTTTAGGCACATCATGGCCACACAGTGATACAGCTAATAGAGTGAGAGCCTGGTATCTTCAACACCTCAGGGTCAATCCTGACCTCCAGTGCTATCCGTGTGAAGCTTGCATGTTCTCTCTGTGACCAGATGGGTTTCACCAGGTGCTCCGGTTTCTCCTACATCAGTATTTATCCACCTTTTTCTTTCCCCTCACATACCACCTTAAGCAATCCCTATGCCATAGGTGCTCTGCAATTATTAAAGGATTGCTTAAGATGGTATGTGGGTGGAAAGAAAATGTTTGAAAACCACTGTTTTAATCGTACCTAATTAACTTGTTATGTGCAAGGTTTCACAACTCCAAAGGAAATGGGCCAATGACAATTTTTCTCAAGCAAAACATTTCAGTATCATTTGGGTCTAGAGCACTGATGCTCAACCTTCCCTTGGCACCCACATACCACCTTAAGCAATCCCTTTCTAATCACAGAGCACTGATAGCATAGGGAATACTTAAAGTGGTATGTGAGTAGAAAGAAAAAGGTTGAGAATCATTGTCCTACATCAAACGGACATACGATTGCTATATTAGTTGGTCACTCTAAATTGCCTCTGTTTTGAAGGTGAGTGGTAGGATCTAGGGGAGTTGTTGGGAGTGAACACCTGTTCATTGTGTTAAATATAAATGAAAAATGTAGATGGATGGGTTAGTAAGTATGCAGATGACATATGGTTCGGTGGAGCTGTGAGCAGCGTAAAGGGTCGTTAAAGAATACAAAAGGATACAGATCAGTTACAGATACAGGTAGAGAAATAGTAGATGGAGTTTAAAATGGATAAATGTGAGATGTTGCACTTTGGGAGGTCAAATGTAAGGGATTGCATACAGTTAATGGCAAGCCTCTTATGAGCATTGGCGTGCAGAAGGATCTGGGGTTTCAGGTCCATAGATCCTTGAGAGTGGCCACACAGTAGATAAGGTGGTAAAGAAGGCCTATAGTATGTTTGCCTTTATTGTGTAGGGTATTCATATCAAAGTAAGGTAGTCATGTTGCAGTTATATTAAACTTTGGTTAGGCCCTATATGGAATTCTGTGTGCAATTCTAAAAATCAGCCCTCTACAGGAAAGATGTAGAGGTTCTGGAAAGAGTTACCAGGATTCAATGCACAAAAACGCTGAAGAAACTCTGCAGGTCATTCATGCTACAATATCTTTGTGTATTGCATTGCAATCACAACATCTACAGACATTCCTGCTAAACTAGATTGACCAGGATGTCTGGATTAGAGGATTTGAATTGTAAGGAGAGGCTGGATACATTTGTGTTGTTTTATCTGGATCATTGAGGCTGAGGGGCAACTTGATAGAAGTTTATAAAATTATGAGAGGCATTGACAGGGGAAGACAGTGAAAACATTTTCCCAGGGTTAAAATGTCTCATCTGGAGGACATGCATTTAAAGTGAGGGTGGGGGGAGAAAGGTCAAAAGAGATGTGCAGGGCTTATTTTTTTAATAGTGTGATAGATGACAGGAGTAGTGGTGGAATCAGATACAAAAGTAGCATTTAAGGGGCTTTTGGACAGACACACGAAAATGTACGTTATGGAGAGTTAGGTATCTTGTGCAAGCAGCAAAGTTGCAGTTTAATTTGGGCTTAATGCTCAGCACAAATTTATAGGCCAAAGGGTCTATTTGTGAGTTGTACTGTTTTATGTTCTAATAAAGTAGAATTCAAGTAAATGAATGCTTGATGGTCTGCACTTCAGGAGGTACTTTAAGAACAAAGAGAGAGCAAGGAAGGCATTTACACTGATTAAACCATGAATGAGAGAATTCAATTAGAATCATAGAATCATACAGTGTAGAAACAGGCTCTTCAGCTTAAATTGCCCACGCTGACCAAAATGCCTCACCTGCCCGGATTTGACCCATATCCCTCTAAAAGCATCCGATCCATGTATTTGTCCAATATTTTTTTCATAAACATTGCAAAGATGCCTGCCTCAACCACATTCTCCAGCAGCCCATTCTATACACCAACCATCAGAGGATGGTATTAAAAAACCCCTCAAGTTCCTGATGAATCTCTTGCCCCTCACCTTAACCTATTCCCCTACTCTGGGCAAAATACTCTGCATTCACTCAATCTATTCCTCTTATAATTTTGTACACCACTTTATTTCCATACACTATTGCCACACTAACATTTCTGCCCAAACCCTCATACACTGCTAAATTGAAGCCCACGGCAAATTGGATGGACATTTTATTCCGTCTCTGCACTCACCAACCAGAGGGCATCTATATTGATCTCCAATTCCCTTTAAATCCATCCCCTGGTCATTATATTTCACTCACCCCAGTCTCCTTTCTTCCATTTCCCCACCCCCTCCTCTTCCTTTTCCTATCTTTATTAGCCCTGTACCCTCTTCTTTCTCATCTGCCCTTCTGCCTGGCATGCACCTATTAGCTCTTATCACTTATCCTGTGCTCCTCCCCTTCCTCTCCTACCACCACCCACCCCCCTCATCTTTTTATTCATCACTCCCGGCAAAGGCTCAGGCTCAAAACATTGATTACCTTTTATTTCTTAAGGATGCTGCATGACCTGCTGAGTTTCTCCAGCACCTTCGTGTACTGTTCTCTGTGGGTGAGTGCCTCCAGCTTCTTATTTTGCTGTTGGGTAACATTTGTCACAGAATATAATTTTGAATCCCTTAAATAACTGACTTTTATCATTTATTCACTTCATTGGAAGCAAGATAACTAGGGCTTATCCCACGTTCCTCTTCCTTTAATCTGGAGGCTCCCAAGTCTTCCTGCAAAGTAACCCATAAATAATTGGGATTCCTATTAATGTCTCTTCAGCATAGTGGGTTGATTTATTGGTTGATCTTTATGTCATTCACCATGTCTCTATCTCTGTCTCTCTCTCATAGAACAAGAAACCGCATTGTTTATGACAAAAAGTCATTGGTCTGAAATATTAGCTAAGAATCCTTTCAGGCAGGCAGATTGATTGCTAGGTCTGTGTACTTGTTGAACATAGAACATGGAATTCAGACAGCAGCTAAGGTACCTTTTAGCTGTTTGGCTGGAGACTTTGAGAGAGAAAAGCAGTACCCAAGTATGAGAACGAGGAGAGAACTTGGAGAGGCAGGAATTATTGCAAGGGATAAGAAGGAGAAACCAGCGACAGAGAGATCAAGATTGAAGATTGAGTGCAGGATTGAAATCAATGATTATCAGGGTGGGTATGAGTGTATGACCATCTTATGCAGGGGTTGTGGGGGGGGGGTCACTTAACAGATGTGTTCGCTTGCTTTAGCTCAACTCCTGGTGGGGCCTGGGAGGTGTAGAATCAATCCTGATATGTGTTGACAATAGCAGACCATGGGCTGATCAAGGATTTTCATTCCTGCAGAAGGTAGTCTGGTTGGGAATGTTTTCTGCTGCTTCTGGCCGGTAAGTAGTTGTGGAAAATCAGACATGCCTCTTTTGTGCAACAGTTCTCACTTCCTTTTGACCAGCTGGGCCCAGCATTAAATAAACTCCCACTATTTGGAAACTGCTCAGTTATCCACTCCTCTGATTTCTCCACTGACCCCAGAAGGGGTGGGATCAAGGCAGGCGGAACTGGGTTTAAAATTTTGTAAATGTTGGCATTCTTCTGACTTAAATTCATCCATTCTGGTAATAAAATTATCCCCATTAATTCAATTTCTCTCCAGTGATGCAATCTGACCTGCCAAGTACTTCCAATGTTCTCATTGCCAACAGTTCTCCCAACTCACCCTCCCTAATCCAGCTCCATCCGTCCATCATCCTTCATCAATCCTGCGTCATCTATCTCCTCCTGGCCCCTGACTCCCCTTTCCCACCCTCTCCTCCACAGACTGGCTGTCACCACAATCAGTCTTGATAATGGATCTCGACCCAAAGCATCACCACCACAGACACTGCGTCTCCTTTGGGTTCTTCGGTTCTTGCTTAACTTTCCAGCATCTGCAGTTTCTTATGTCTGCAGAAACCTGTCCATTGTTTTCTCCTCATGAATCTGACATTTACTAGTGCAAGATGTCTATTTCCTGCTATAGCAAATTAGGTCAGATATTTGTTTGCATGGTTGATATCTAAGTTGTATGTATTATGTGTAATCCTAATTAAAATGTGTGACTTAGAAAATAAAATAGCCATACAAGTTTCCTCCTAATTCATAAACATCTGTGTTGGATTTTCAGATGAGATAAAACACTTAAACTGCTGCCAATTTGCAACCTAATCACTCAATCGTTTAATTCTGCCAGTATAGTTTTGTGCGCTGAATATATTCTGCTTTTTGAGAACTATTAGCTTCCCATTGATTAATGCAGCTGTTAAGTGGAAAGCATCATATCTGTGATTTGAATCTTGAAACTTTTTTTCAGGGCGATCAGAAAATATTGGAGAGCAAAATGAGACATTTTCAAATATCCAAAGTACATTCCATCCTTTTAAATGTAAATGTAAACTCAACATTGATATTCTATTGAATGTGATTAGGAAGGTAAATGCAGATTCACTTCCTCATAATCAAGGATATCGTGAAGGTTCTTTTATTCTTACTCTATGACAGCAATTACTTCCGTATAATGTGTACCTGATTTGTGTTAAATGTGACAAATAAATCAATCAGTCAATGTGAGTGACATTTTATACAAACACATGACTACATCTTTTTCATTTATTTGCACTTTATATTTTGGGCGTGCTACATGTATCTGTCCAAGTGCCATCTTCTTTTGTTTGCAGTCATCGTCACAGCATATAACATGCATTAGAAAGTATAGCTACCAGTTAACATATTCTTCAACTAACACATCTAAATATGGCATATAAACCAGATAATTATACTTTATAACCCTTTGGTTCTTCCTGTTAGGAATATTAAGTTGTGGATGGAGCATACACTCACTGTCTTCAATACCAGATTCAAGTATTTTCCTTTTTATATTCTATTTGGTGAGCATCTGTAACATATCATTTAAGAGGATGAATTCAAATTCAATATTCTAGAGTCTGCAGAATCTGATCTTTCATCATAATCCTCCTCTGTATAAATGGATTGTTTGGTCACCATTGAACAGCCTTCATCTGCAATTGAAAGCCTGGGATCATTAGTAGGATGAGAAGGTAGGACTGGTGAGCTGCGAAAGATGCCAGCTGAAGCATTTGGGAAAGGGGTAAGATACTGGGATCTGAGCTGGTATTGCTGCTGAAGTGTCATGGTGTTCCACAGAGCCACATCATTTGATAAGAATGGGCTTGCCTGGTTTCTGCTCAAGGCGTTCCTCAGAACCAGTGGGTAACGAGGAGGTTGAGGAAACTGGTGTTGCAATGACATGGGCAAGGGGCTTGATATGACATTGGCAGGATCATTAGAGAACCTCAAGGATTCTGGGACCCTGAAGGCTGACCCAACCGACCATTTGGAGGAAGCAACAGGATAGGACCCAAAAGCATGTTCAAAAAATGTCTGCCCATTGGATGATACATTGAAGACATCAGGAGCTTCTGAAGATCTATCAGAGCGACTTGATAGTAGAATCTCAATGGCACCAACAAGGTCACCTCCACACCCTTTCAAAATCAGTTCAAGGACTGTCGGTTTGTGATTTGGGAAGATCTTCTTCAGCACTTCTATAGGAGGTCTGTTACCTTTCAAAGAAAAAGGAACTGGCACAGCTCCAGGTAGACCCTCCATCAGTATTTGGCT
Organism: Narcine bancroftii; assembly: GCF_036971445.1. NCBI lineage: Eukaryota > Metazoa > Chordata > Chondrichthyes > Torpediniformes > Narcinidae > Narcine > Narcine bancroftii. Next base: position 58,096,998 of record NC_091469.1, read on the forward strand.
CTGATCCAGATTAAATTTGGAGCCTTCAGGTACTGTTTCCAGGTTGTTGCCACTCTTCTCAATGGGTAAGCGTTCCTCATCAGCCTCTGGCATTTCAGGGCTGTCGGCCATGTCTTTGACTATCTCTGGTGAATTTGTCGGTCCTGACACTTTTTCATTGTATGTTTCTGTGGTCTCATTTCCACTCTGGTCATCTAATCGTTCATCATTTATATCTAAGACAAAAAAGAAAGAAAGATTGGGCTGGTGGCAAGTCTATATCAGAACTTTGAACACAATAATCAGCTCTGTGATGTGCCAACACTAAAACCACAAGTATGAAATAGTCACTGCACTGAAATATTCTGATTTTTATTTAGAACTAACTAAAGTTTCTACAACTATTAAATATTCAGTTTTGGTTTCTTGAGCTGATTTACCAGTATGGTGTAGTTTACAGTGATACAACGTGGATTTTAAGGCATTGCTTCAATTCATTTTCATTTTCAATAAGTATTTGTTGATAAGACTACCAGATTATTGAAAAGAACTGATGACTTTGAGGTAGAGAAGAAGTATATATTCACAGTGGCATGTGATTAGTTTTAGATGCCCCAACTGGAGACTGGAGGAGGGGGTGGGGTTGCTGGGGAGAGGGAGAGAGAGAGAGAGACAGACAAACAGAGAGTCATATAGTTCTCCAGCATGGAAACAGTCCATTGTGTCCAACATTTCCATGCCAACTAAGAAACTCCTATTGCCTGCTTTCAGTTCATGTCCCTCTAAACCTTTCCTATTCAAATGTAATTGTCTTTGCTGCGCCCACTTCCTCTTGTTCTAAGTGTGAAGAAGGTGCCCCTCAGGTCCCTTTTATGTCTGTCCTTTCTCACTGTAACTCTTTGCCCTCTAGGTTTATATCGTCTTACCCAAAGAAAATGACTGACTACCTTACCTATACCCTCTTGATTTTATTAAACTTTAAGAGATTCACTCTTAGCTTTCTGTGCTACAGAGAGAAAGGTCAGGGCCTTTCTCATAATTCAAGCCTACCTGTCCCAGTAACATTCTCATTAATGTTTTCTGCATTCTTTTCAGCTTAATGATATATTTCCTGCTGCTGGGTGACCAAAATTGTACACACTACTCCATGTAGTTACACCTACATCTTGTACAGTTGTAACAGGACATCCTGCTCTTTTACATTCCCACCATCCTGAAAGAAGGGCAATTGTACAAGCCATTTAACCTTCCAGGCAGCATATCTTTGGCAAATGGGATGAAATTGACACATCTGAGGGAACACATGCAGTCAAAAGGAGAAAGTGTACACTCCACACTGAAAGCTCTGGATAATAGGATCAAACCTGGGTTGGTGGAGCTGGGAGGCAGCAGGACCATTTGCTGCACCAACTAAAGTCATAGTCTGCTATGGATATTGTGTCCTATTTTGCAATAGTGATCATATTGTGAGACTCAGTGCCCTGAAAAATAAAAACAAATGTATCAAAAACCTTCACCACCCTGTCTACCTGTGATGATACTTTATGAAACTATGTAAGTGTACCCCCATGCCTCTTTGTTCTACCACCCTCTCCAGGACTGTGCAAGTCCTGTACTGGATTAATCTATCACAGTGCAATACCACAACCTTGTGTGACTTAAATTCCATTCATGAGTCTGTGACCATTGTTACAAAGTGCCTATATTCTGTTGTAAGATGAGATATCATCCTTCACGGTCCCCTCCACCACAATCATCCACAACTTGTCACCATGAACTTGTGCTTCTACCTCAGAAGCAAACATCAATCTCAAAATGGCCAAGCGTCCTTTCTTCTGTGCATGGTAATCTTTCTTCAGTGGTAACTGAAGGCAATTACCTTCCAGGCTTAAACCTATATAAGACCTGAAATGTTGTGGAAAAATCGACAAAGATGACAAGGAAATGCTTGATTTTGAAGCAAAGAGTACATGCTACAGAAACCATAGAACCTAACAGGATGGTCACAAGACCTTCAGCCCCTGAGTCTCCCATTTACACTCATCCTACAATAGTCCCATATTTATTCTACCTACATCCTTGTAAATTCCCCCAACGTTGTACTGCTCAATTGCACCCTAGGGGTAACTTGCAGTAGCTGATTGACCAATTACCCTCATGTCTTTGGGAAATGGAAATAAATCAGAGCACTCAGGGGAAACCCATGTGATCGCAAAAATAAAATGTGAACTGAAGTTGGCAATCTACCTGCTGCCCTACTGTGCGGCTACAAAAACATATTTTATCTAAGCACGTGCCCTATCTAACATGATGACCTAATTTGAAGATGAGACCACTTGCCTTGAAGGACATGGAGATAAACAATGTTAAGTCCTGGAAGCCAAGTTATAAAAAAGTAAAAACACTTGCATTCATATAGCACCTTCCACTTCCTCTTCAAGCCATGTCTGTATTTTAGAGCCTATGAAATATTCATGAAGTATGAGCACTGTTGCAGCAAAAGACACAGTATTCCCCTGCTTGCTGCTATGCCCTCCCTCCCTTCCCACCTATTACCTCCTGCCTTTGGGACCATGCTCCTTCCCCCAACAATACCACTTATCTTTTTGTTCAGATGCCTGGTGACATATTTTCATTCCTTGATGAAGGTCTCAAGCCCAAAACATTAGTTATATAACTTTATCTTTGTATACTGTAAAAACTTCTCTGTGGATTGTCACCTTGTCGTGGTGGAGATGCTTGTGTGGTCCTGAGATCCCGAGAGCGATGCCATCTGGAATTATACCACCCGTGGTGGTAAGGTCAATGGTGGAACAGGTGGACGAGGTTACTCTGAACTCAACAGCCATGAAGGCAGATGAAGGCTGCAACAAATCCATCACCTCTAATCGTCGTGGTTTCCATGCCATTGGAATTAGTTTGTTGATTTGTGAAGTATCGTGTGCTTCTTGGAGAGCAACATTAAGTACACGTTAAACAAATACACGTTGAAACATCTTTGCTCTGTGGATCAACAGAACGAAGGCCATCATCCTCGACTATGAGGGATAGCCAGGATGACGACGATGACTCTATAAAGTACACTGACTGACCTGATGAGTTTCTCCAGCATTGTGTTTTTACACAATATCCATAGCAGACTTTGAATTTAGGTTGATACATTGATATAGCAAATGGTTCTGCTGCTTCCAGCTCCAACCACCCAAGTTTAATCCTGCCATTCAGAGCTTTAGTTTGGAGTGTACACTTTTTCCCTTAGACTGCATGAGTTCTCCCAGATGCTCCAATTTCAACCCACTTGTAAGTCTAAAATTTCCCATCTCGCAGGAGACTGATAGAGGTTCCATGAAATTCTTTAACTTTGTCTACTCTAAGGAAGACAGAGAGTTGCCACTTTGTCCAGCGCCCCTCACAGAAATGAAGCCCCAGCAAGGAATGAACCCGCGATCCCTGGTTTAATCACCGAGCTATCTAAGTTTGTGGGCATGTAAGAGAGGAATAGATCACAGTGAAATGAGTAGTTGACATAGATTTGAACGCCAGCATAAACCAGATAGGTTGGTTGGCCTATCTGCATGTAATGAAAATGAGAGAACATCAATGTAATAACGTTGAACATCAATGTTCAGTCATTAGATTTCTTACAGAATGTATCAGCCAGAGCAGAGTGAGGGGAATCAGTGGATGTAATATACAGTATTTGGATTTTCTGTAAATGGAATGTAAAGCACATAATGTTAGATGTTCCTTAGAATGGTTTGTTAAAAATTGGAATGAATAATTTATAATTGGATCTTCCATGACCTTAAGACTTCCTAAAACACATTATAACCAATGAAAAACATTAAAAATATGTATTACTAAGCAAAATTTGTAAACCAACCTTCTCTTATGTATACAAAATAAAAAGAGAAAATGCTGGTCAGGTCTCATCTGTGTGAAGAAAAGATAAGTTCAGGGTCATAGGTTCTGCACAAGAAATTCAGGTTGAATCATTCATGCAGTCGTTAGGCTGAAGCAGCCCCGTTAAACGTTAAGGTGATTAATCCAGGAACATTTTTATAGGAATTAAATTCAAACCCAGATGCCTCTATGGTTGAAAACTCAGTTTCTCATCATTGAACCATGCAAACCCCTCATGAGTCAGAATCAGAATCAGGTTTATTGTCATGAACATGTGTCACACAATTTGTTGTTTTCTTGCAGCAGTATTGTGCATGAGAGGTGCAAAACTGCAATAAATTGTGGTCCTGAAAATAGAATATTTTAAAATAAATATAAATAGGTAGATAGATAGATGGATGATAGAGAGAAAAGAGAAAACAGTGGCGTAGCTCTAAAATGCTCATTGCTCATTTAGAAATTTGACGGCTGAGGATAAGAAGCTGGTTTTGTAACATTGGGTGTGTATCTTCAGGCACCTGCACCTACTTCCTGATGGTAGCAAGGTGAAGGATGCTGAGGGTCCCTGATGATAGAGGCTGCTTTCTTGAGACACCGCTTCTCAAATATGTCCTTAATGGAGTGAAGACAAATGCCCATGTTGGCACTGGCCCTTGTTAAATCCCTCTGTAGACTTTTTAATCTTGTAATGAGTCAGAATGCTCTCCACAATAAACCTGTAGAAATTTGCAAGAGTCTTTGGTGACATACCTCCTCAAACCCCAATGAAATATAGTCACTGAGGAACATTCTTCATGATTGCATCAACATGACGGCTCCAAGATGGATCTTCAGAGATGTTGACACCCAGGAATTTGAAGTTCTTTACCCTCTCTGCTGCCGACTCCTTGATGAGGACTGGTTTGTGTTCTCCTGGTTTCACCTTCTTGAAGTCCATAATCAGTTCCTTAGTTCTGCTAATGTTGATTGCAAGGTTGTTGTTGTGTCATCACTTAACTAGCTGATCTAGTCACTCCTGTACATTTCCTCATTGCCATCTGTGATTCTGCTGATGTCCGTGGTGTAATTTGTAGATGCCATTTTAATTGTATGTATCCACACAGTCATGGGTGTAGAAAGACTAGAGCAGTGGGCAAAGCACACACCCTTGAGGTGTGCCTGCGCTGATTGTGAGTGAGGAGATGTCACTGATTCACATTTACTGTGGTTTTCTGATGATGAAGTCAAGGATCCAGTTGCAGGGGGAGCTTCAGAAGTCCAGATTTTGAAGCTTGTTTACCAGTACTGAGGGGATGATCAGTGGCATAGCTGGTTGGGAGGGTGGGGTGCAGGGAGATCTACTGCTCCCCCTGAGCATATTCTTCATAAGTGCTGCCTTTGTGAACTGTGTGCTCACTGCTCAGTCTCCTGTATGTGCTTGCGGGAGTTGGGGTGAGAATGAAGAACTGCACATACACACCCATCCACTCGCTTGAAATGTGCTCCAAGGCATGGTCGGCACACCCTCGCTCAGTAAGTTTAAAAAATCAACAATGTTAAATGTTGCAATGAACTGAGGACAAACTGTTTTATTTGCCCCCAAATGAACTCTTTGCTTTATTCAATAACTTTTGCCCCACATGGCCTTGTTTATTTATGCATGCAGCCCAGCTGAACCCCTAAAAGGGGCTTCCAGCTTGACAGAATCCTCAGTGCCAGTCAACAGGAGGTCCTGGAGTCCATGGGTTGTGCATGGGGCACAGTCCCAGCTCCACTCAACGAGGCACACGTTGGGTACATTGGTGACACTGCTACAGGCTAGGACCAACCATGGCCCTGATCTGTGCTGTCTTACTGTGTCCCTGCTCATTTTCGGATAAAGATATAATCAGGAAGAGGCACGAGGATCAACAGCTCCTATTATCCATTGCAAAACTGATATCAGTCTCAGCACGAACCGGATTTTTTCTAATTTATATAATCACTTACAGAATTAGGCTTCTCTCAGTTTTGAAGGCATTCCTCTTTGCTTCCCAATGCATTTCTCCGTGTTTCATTTGAGTTAAGATTATTATTCATTTCACAAAAATGTTGTGCACACTGTAAGACCATGAAGACACCTGTGGTTTTTGCTTTCCCTTCATTTATTCACAATTCATGTATGTTTAAGTATGGAACTAATTTCAGTTTATCTCTTGTGGAAATTTGTTGACTTTACTTGCATTCCAACAGACTCTGGAGAGGTATTGTAACCCCCTTCCCCACCCTGATACCACCAAGAAAATCAGTGTGGCCCACCATTCAACCACTGACCCACCATATGGTAAATGTCATGGCGCTTATTTTATGTGCCTGCTCCCCCTAACGTTAGAACCTGGTGACACCCCTGGGGATGATGGTGTTGAAAGCAGAGCTGGAATCAATGAAAAGCAGCCTGTTGTACATATTGCTGTTGTCCAGGTTATCCAGGGCTGAGTGAAGAGTCAATGAGATTACATCTGCTGTGGAACAATTGTGGTGGTAGACAAATTGCACTGAGTACAAATCTTTTCTTAGGTGTTAGTCAATTCTGACCAATCTCTCAAAGTATTTCATTGTAATAGATATGGGTGTGAATGAGAGATAATCATTAAGGCAGCTTTTCCTGCTCTTCTTTGGCACTGAAATGATTGCTGTTTTTGAAGCAGGTTGGAACCATCATCTGCAGTAATGAGAGGTTGAAAATGTCCGTGACCACACCAGCTAGTTGGGTGGCACATATTTCCACTACCCTGCCACCATTAGGAAAACTAGACAGCCCCCTAGGGTGTAGGCCTCAGAAGGGCGCAGTTGAAGAGAGCAAATTGTGCCCCAGGGAGGCCGAGAGGAGGGTCCAGAGTCAACGTTGGGAGCTCCAGTCGCCAGAGCCGAGAGCTCCAGTCGCCAGAGCTGGGAGCTCCTGATGCCTGACTCCGAACCTCCCTCTGTCCCCTTGGCCTACCACACATGCACACCAGATTCCATATACAAGTGAGGTAGTAGGTCAAGGGGAGGGTTTGGAGTCAGTGTCAGAAGCTCCAATGTGCACCTTTAGGTCAAAGGGAGTCTTATGTAAGCGTAAATGTGTACTTAGCTGTTTGAATAAGTTAGATATTTACATTTATTATTCTAAAATTGGTATGAGCAATTTATTAACACTTAATCAAGAAAAGTCAGTCAATCCATGACTCGCCCCTTTTTAGAGGATCACGAGAACAGGAATCAAGCAGATTTAAGACCAAGATTGTTAAAGGTAGCTCAGGACAGCTACTTGCTGGTTTCTAATAGCGGAATAACTATCAATATTCATAGATGAAAAATAAATATATAAAATTTTCAAAGAAATCAAATCAGCAATTAATTCATGTTATTTTGTGCCATTATATTAATGATTTTGTTTATCCTAGTTATCAAAGTTTTATAAAACATGAGAACTTCAAAAGGCAAACTAAGAAAAGTATTCTTGAATTTCCGTGTGTAAGACCTTATTGAAATTATATAGTTACATTTTTCTCAGGGTTCTCTATCAATGAATTGCAAGTTCTCTCAGTTGTTGTTGTGTAATCAGAGATACTGTCCTCCCAGGCAGTTCTTAAAGAGACATACAACCAACGTTATTATTGCTATAGTCGATACTGTCTCACAGTGGTGCAATTAATAGAGCAACTACCTCACAACTCCAGCGATCTAGCTTCTGCCCTGAATTCTAGCCCTGTCAGTGGGCAGTTTGCACATTGTCCGTGTGGCCATGTGAGCTTCCTTCCTCTGGATGCTTCAATTTCCTCTCGAATCTCAGACGTGGGCAGGTAGATTATTGGCCATTGCTGTAGTGTGTAAGTGAGTTATAGAATCTGGGTGGCAATGATAGAAATGTTCACCATATATACACATATATTTGAACTTTATTTAACTGATTGATTATTCCAAATTCGTCAGGTGGAATACTTGTTGTGGTTCTGGACATGTGGAAGCTCCTGCACAGTCTGAGTTTTCAGATCACAGTATAGAACATTTACCCTCTCAGCAATCAAAATGTAAAGCTCTCAATTTAACTTATCTGATCTGTTTTACTTTTATTTCTTCTGAAGTCTTTGAACTGCCCTTCTAATGAATTTCTCTATTCAAAGTATTGAGAGCTGATCTCTTTGGTCTGTGCATTGACACTGATGGGCTGGTCTTGATATGATTTATTTTTGGTATATGTACCATACTATTAGCTCAGGTGTCACAGGAAAAGAACATTGATAGCCTCTCTGTGCAGAAGAGACTTCTGTAGACTGACCAAGATGGACGATACTTTTTTGAGAACTGTGCTCTGTTTGCAACACTGAAGGAGAGTGCTTCTCATATAAACAAAATGAAAAATAAACTGAAATAGAACAGACCATTATTGATTGCATTCCCACCACAATTATTTCATTGACCATTTGAGAATATTCCTCATTTTTTTCCTCCACTGAATGGACCAGATTTATTCAGAAAAATGCTTGAGCCCAAAGAAAAATATTTTAGTAAACCAGAAAATATATAATGTAAACATCCAAAAACCCTACACACATTTCTCCTTCAACTCTCTAAATAAATTAAGCTTGCTGAAAATTACACCAGTAGTGCACATTTCAGGCCATGCAACGTCACCCCACATATTCTTCAGATTTAAACTCCATAAACTCATCAACAGAACAACATGGAACAAAGGTCATTTTTGCCTTTTCTTCTTGAGGATCCCAACAAACTTTCACAGGAGATGAGATGGGATAGCAAGGTAAATAAATAAAATAGCTAGTTCTCATTTTTATGGTTTGTCACTTTGCCAATCTAAATATTTTCTTGAAAGTTGTACCCATGATTTTGGTACCATTAATAACATAAGAAGTTTACATATGCATTCAATATCCTGATGATTAAAACAGTACAAAAATATACTGCAATGACCAGGGAGGGACTCTGGGCCACACCTGTTTCTAGCCTATCAGAAATTCTACAAGTACTATTTTAAACCAGCTTTAATTTGATTCCATTTTCAACCTTATCCTGAATCTCCCTGTGTTGGATTTATTTTTCAGGATTGAATAACGGAAACTTAAGTCAATAAACTGTATTTGTAATGTATTTTACGCAGTCAAGATTTTGTTTTAATATTTCTAAATCTTTACTATGATTATAATTAAAAAATGTTAAAGGCAGGTCTGATAAAAGTTGTGAAATGGGTATAAACACATCTGTTGATGTGATACAATGCACCTCATGCATTCACCACAAAGTAACACATCAAAAACTTTTCAATCAAATGGAAACAAAATTCTTCTAATTACTGCTACTTCATACTACTGCTACTATCTAAGTCTAATCTTTAACTAGCTTTAACATGCTGTTGAAAAAAAAATCACAGATCTGATGGGCAGAAGATGTTTCAGTGGTTATCAAAATGTCCCCCTAAACTTGCATCCACCGTAAGTATTCCCTATGCCATCAGTGCTCTGTGATTAGTAAGGGATTGCTTAAGGTGGTATGTGAGTGGAAACAAAAATTTGAAAAGCACTGTTTTAATTGTACTTAATTGACTTGTTATGTGCACGGTTTCATAACTCCAAAGGAAATGGATCAATGACAATTTTTCTCAAGCAAAATATTTCAGTAATAATTGGGTCTAGAGCAGTGTTTCTCAACTTTCCTTCCCACTCATGTACCACCATAAGCAATCCCACAGAGCACTTATGGCATAGGGATTGCTTAAGGTGGAATCTGAGTCTGGGGTGCAGATTGAAAACCACTGTGTTAGATGGACAACAGTCCTGTTTGATGTACCTGTATAAAAAAGCAGTGCTTGTTCAAATGCAGAAGTTGAAACAGAGGATGTAAAGAAGAAAAAAAGAACCTCAAAAATCAAGAACCACTAATACCATCACCCTGCCCCTGTAACCTATGTGAAAGGAACTTTAGAGCCCAGCTTCGTCAAAGACTAGGTGTTGAGAATAAGTTAGGATCAACAACTTACCTACATGCATTCATACACTTCAAAAATGATTCCTGTTCCACCACCTATGGGCCCTCCAAGAATTTATTTTCTCTCTTCTTTCTCACGTATAAACTGCCCCATCATTCACATGCTTGGGGCCAGCCAGTATTCGTGTATTCGTTGATTGCATTTATTTCTATTTTCCTTGATTTATCATACGCTACATGTGAGGATGAGTCAGAATTTTATTTTAGTTATCATCAAGAAGTCTTTATTCTCACCACAAAGCCCATGGTCATTAATTCCATCTCACTGGTGTCACTAGGAGGGTGTGGGGGTTGCGGACTGCTCTGGTTGACATCATCAGAGGGGATGACACGAAAAGGACTGTCTATAAACGTTTTGTGCAGTCTTTCACCAGAAATGTATTATTTTTTTCATTTAAAAATTTCCTGTCATTAGTTATAACAACAAAAACACCTTTCTTAAACCCACCTTAAATGTATCAATATACCTATAAAGCTAAAATTCTATCCTAATTTACTTTATGAACCTTCTAATGTGCTCTGGTCACAGCTGTCATTATTACCCAATTGCAATGACGCTTCAAATCCCGGGGTTTTGTCTGCACGTGCTACAAGCTCATGGTGTTTTCGTTGCTGCTGGTTTTGTTATAGTCACTGCTTTTGTCAAATTTTTTGATATTTTAGCTACAATATTGTGGTAATTAGTATTTGTGAACCTATATCAGTAACCTTTTTTGAGAATGAAGTGGAAATTAAAGGAAGAGAAGGAGACAAATCAAAAGATGGTTTCCACTCAATTACTAATGTAAAAGATGTTACAAAACAATTTTGTTGTTAATGTTCATACAATCTATTACATTTAAGCAATTTACAACTATATTTACACATACTATTCTATATTTTTTTCAAATATTGCTAATTTGTCTTTTTTATTTAAAGGTGCAATTTTAACTTTGCTAGCCGTTTATCTGACTACTATTGCCATTACATTCAGTGATATACGGGAATTACAATTTACAAGTAACATTTAGTACAAAAAAATACTAAGGATTCTGCATGGTCTGGTATGGAGGGGGTGGGGGGTGGGGTTGGAGTGGAAGTAACGCCATGAATTACCGCACTGAGTGACACTAACCCTAGTGACACCACTGTTCCATCTCTATCCCTAACCACTGTCTCAGGTTGATCTATCATTTGCAGTATTAACATTCAAAGATGTCTTAATAGTATTTTAACCCATATTTTACCTTACACTAAGCCAGCTTTTGATGACTTGATGAACCTGCATTTTCTCCGCAAAACCCATTTTCTTGTGATAAGACCACTCAATTGTTTTCTTTTCAAGGTTGCATTTCCAAACTCAAAGAGATGTAAACAATGTTAGTGTTTTCTTTGCCTTAACTTGCTCTATAGCTACCACAAGCCAATGACCTAGATTATTAATTTCAACAATGAGCTAAAAAGAATTTAAAATTGATATGAGATTTTATATTTGTTTAATTTTATTAAAATAAATATTTTTTTATTAACTAATTATACTTTGTGATCGGTTTTAATATTTTGAATTCAGTAGAGCAAGTGGTCTTGTAAATGCAGAACTTTGTTCCAGAGTACACTATATGTTCTCATCATTATCAGCCACATTTCTTGGATTTTGGTCACATAATTCTAATGATAGTTCAATATCACATTAATAAGTTATTTTAATCAGCTTTTATATTTCCTTGACATTAATGACACAATCTTTAACCATCTCTGACAACTTGGAGGGCAATTGAAACAAAATACACTGGATAACTTTTAGGCTGAATTTTGTGGCAAAGTACCAGAAAGACAAGCAAGCTTTGCTTTCACCAGTATTTTAGACTGTGGAACAAAAAAAAACATTCTATTTGGAGAAGTGGGGAGTGAAGTGTAGAGAAATATCTTTTTGTACTTTACATTCACACAAATTGAAGATAAATGTACATCTTTTATGAGCGAGCAAAATCTTTTGGCAGAGAAAAAAAGAGGATTTTATTGGAAAATAAATGAAGAATATTAAAAGATAAATTAAAGGTGAAAACATTTATTGAATGTGAGAAAATAAATATTGTCTTATTGGGAGATGGAAGTTTTCAACCCTTTTGGGTTTGACACAAAAGTTACATACAGTCTTAAGCAGTAGATCTTACACTTCTGAGAAATACCTGGGGAATTATATTGGTATATTGCAATCCAATCTTATATTTTACACTGGGTGGGTTAAATTTGATAATGTTCTTTGAGACTTTGACTATTTTAAGGACAATACTGCACAATATTTTTTTCTAAAAACTGTCAACTAAAGATTCAGATTATAAAATGTGATGGTCATTAACACAATGCAGTCATGTAGATAGTTTACTTCCAAGTAAAAAGGAAAATTGCACAAAAATGGAGCTTTTATTACTAACTAATTTTAGTAAACTTAACATCTATACTTCAACAGGTACATTGGAAGAAATAACTTTGCTGGATCAGCATTTGTCAGTCAATTAATTGAATTGCCAGATTTTAATAAACTTAAATTAATATTGGCTCATGGCATGTTATCACTGTGCTAATGTTTTCTTGATCTTTTGTCTCATAATCTAGAATAGAACAATAATTTTTTAACTGAGTAGTTACAAAGCAAAAGATTGAAAAGAGAGGGGCTCCTTTGCTCAGAAAGGTAAATGTTCTAAAGTGTGAAAATATTATATTTAACTCAACCAGCCAAGGTCACAAAGGGAATGCAATACTCTGGATCAGATCAAATGATCCAGTCATTTCTTAGTTTGATGAAAGAGGGTCTTTTGGTTTTAGTTAATGGATACTCCTGAGAATTATAATAACCAGTTTTATGTGTTTAACTAGGATTTCAATATAGCCGTGTGTAAATCTTTTAAAGTAGAAGATGAAATTCCTCAGTATGTCATTGCTGAGTTCAGAAAAGAGCCTCCTTTCAAACAGATGGTGGGCCTTTCTTTAAAACAACACAGATTTTTTTGCAGTTTAAACTGTTCATTTTTGTATTTTATGTGCTGATTAAAAAGGTGGAAGAGAAAGATCAGTTTTATGATCAAAGCAGTCTTCACATATTAATTTAATTTTATTTCTTCCTTTGATTTTATGCATTGGGTGGATATTCCAACTACCTCTCTGGAAGTAACTGAAAGTGAGATCTCTCACAATGTTTCTAAGTATTATGATTCTTTGACTGTATACATGGATGCCTTCATTTTCCAGTGGATTTTTAACATGCTTTACATTGGCTGTCTCAACCTTGATGAGAGGTTTACATCCTGATAATTATCTTGTTTGTTTTAATTTTATCTGAGTTATTAAAATTACTGAGAGTTTCATATTGATGCGAATGTTTGTAATTCGATGCTTATTCTAATTATAAAGTAGAGTTAGTTTAATCTCAAAATGGAATACATTTTTAAGAAATAGGAACAACCGAGCCACAAACTAAACGTGTCAAATGTTGGATAGCTTGAACAGAACCATGAATCGCGGTTGATCGAGTTTCCCATCAAGAAGTGTTTTGCTTTTCCTACGTTTCTACTTAAACAAGTGAACATGTGAAAGTCTGATAGTATTAAAAATTTTGAAAAGTGTTGGATGTTTCAACCCAGATTAATAAGGAAATATTGTTTGAACGAAATAGTTTTTTTAAAAAAGTAAACTCGAGCTGAAAATTTACTTAGCGATCATATTTGATTCTCAAACTAAATTTCCAGACTATTTTTCAACATGCAATATAAATGAACGAAGTAATATTCTGAATGGGAGAAGGTCGCTGAGGAATAGAACTCGGAGGTTCATTGATGTTTGAGAGAGGAAAATGTAAGCGTGTGAAGTTAATAAGCATTATTAACCATTAAAAAAAAACCCAGCCTATTAATTCTGGATAAATTCCTTGTGACCTTGACTTTTTTTTTCTAGGGAAGGCAACATTTATGAATAAGTGCGGAAACGCCATGGCCCTTGTGATTGATAAGGTTTGGGTTCTTTCTATTTAAAGCTGTTAAGAGAAATGCTGACGACAGACCAAGTCGCACGACATCAATGCAGATATAATTGTATTTCCACACAACTCGCCTATTCCTCGGTAACGTTTCAGTATTGCCTGACCTTTTTTGAAGAAGTTATTGTTATCCTATTTCGATTGAATTTGCACTCGTTTGATTGCGGTAATTTGTTAAGAGTCTTGCAATAAAAGCGCCATTATTAATCATCCGTTCAAATCCAATACTTGCCAAACGTCTCATTTGTTCTCACACCGAGGTGCTTAAGTCTGCCGGTTGTAATCGGACCAGAGTTTCATTTTTAAGTGCTTTTTGGAGCAATCAATAAATCTTTCACCTCCATAATAAATTCACACGTCTTTATTTGTGCTTCAATAAATAAACATTTATATGTACGGTATTTATAACCCCATTCAACTAATCAGTGCATTGCTAAGAAGTGAACCGTTTATTTATTTATATCAAAATTAAATGTTGCAAATTCCGCTGCAAATTCAAAGATTTCGTCTGACCTAAATTATGCTATTACAAATATCTCTCTCCCCGTTAGATATCTGGGATAAAATTTGTCAGAGAATCTCCGTTTGTAAGTTTCATTTTCTAATAATATAATGGAACTAAGGTTGAAGAATAAAGTTAATTAGCTTAATCTTAATCGTTGGACTCATTCTCAGAGCTGCAAATATAGTACCCGGGAAAACATAATTGAACAAATCTAAATGTATATTCGCAAACCAACTATAATGTAGACCCGGTTACCAACTATGATTGCCATAAGTTGGCCATCAAAGACTACCATAAGCGTCTTTAAAACGTGTGTTCCATCGTGCTGTTGATGAGAAAGTTTAATTAAAAGATTACGAAATAAAATTAGTTTACATTGATATACAGATACTGCCAGATTACGATCGCTAAACAGCGATGCCGAGAAAAAGAAAACAACATTGCTGGAATCCTACCGCCTCACTTGCTTTATATTTCTAAAGTACAATACACACGATTGGCTAAACGAGAAATTCCCATTTACTAGCCAACAGATTCCAACGATTGTTACACGTGTATTTCTATTCTATCCCGAGGAATTTAAAAAAAAGATATCACACCTTGAGTAAAGAAAGCACAATCTTCGGGAGTCACACTACAATTGAGAAGGGGGGGCGGGGGGGGGGGCGGTGGACATGGATGGGGAGGGGGTGAGGGTGGGTGGGAGGGAATGGGGATGGAGTGGATAGAGGAAAATCTTATCAACGAAACCGCTCTTAACATCTTCCGTTTAGTATTTAGTGTTCGAAATCTATCAGTCTGGTTCTTGACAGTCAATACAGATTTTTTTTTAAAGCTGTTATATAAAATTATATCTGAAATATCCCAGAAAGTCGTCAAATTATTGCAATAATGACAATTTAATGAAAATAGTTAAATTAGTGACAGACCCGTTCGGGGGAAAAGCATGATCACTCTCTCCAAATTAAACCGGTTAATGAAAAACATTAAAAATGTTTCTAATATTAGAATGGTTTTTTTTTTCTTGCGTAAATAAAACTTACTAATAAATAAATGTATAAATATAATAAATGAACGAGCTTTAAATAAATTGGATGAATATGGTGGATTAATTGATAATGAACAATAAAATTAAATACAAAATTCTAACAAAATGTCATTGAAACGTCAAATGGAGTATTGGGACGGTTTTTCTATTCGTTGCATGATGAATATAATTCAGCATTTATATAAGAAATCAGCTAACAATCAACCACGCAGTTGAATGGTGAAAGGATTAACAATTTGGGAAAAATGTGAAATCGCTATGTTCAATACAGATTTTTTTTGTTGGAAACAAGAATCCGGCCTCTACCTCCAAGTAAACGATCGGGACAAGCAGTGTTCCACTCGGTTAACATAATGACATTTTAAAGGTAACTTTTTTTGTTAATTACCATTGAACGATCATTTAAAATAATTATATTGCTGCATTATCTTGTGTTTAGAATTTTCTTCTGTGTTGTTGCCCTGTCCACATTGCTACGTGCTAAGGAGATTGTGGGGTCAGGCTCAAATATCAATGCCCGGTTAAAATGGAAATCAATTGAATCAAGTTTTTTTTAATACCAAATGTGTAGTGACTATTGTATCCTGGGAAATACGGTGGTCAGTCGCCACACAACGTCCCACAAACAGCAGAGATGATCTGTTTCGGTGGATAATAAATACTTTGCACTACATTTGGGCGAACAACAACGAAAAACAGACCAAGTGCTGTAAATCTGGAATATAAACACAATATGATGTGTTTCCAGCATACTCCGATTTAATGATCTGAGAGAACATCTCGCCTTTTCCAGTTTCTTCCGCCTGAATTGGGCTGCCAATTAAGGAAAGCCGCTGTTGTTATCTCTGGTCTGATCCACCCCCCCCCCCCCAGATTTTGAGTTTAATATTTCAGAATTGGCTCTAACCACTCAAATGTCCCTCAGTTGGCTTATCTCTCCACTTTAATTAACTTTTCCCTGACCATCCCCGTGTCGCCAAACAACAGAAACAAAAATAATGGCAATTAGATTTTCCCCCCAATTATTTCATCTACACTAAATTCGCAACCAATTATTTTATATTTCTGCAGTGACGTTTCGTTATTATCTTTAAGAATATTTTGGTACAAATATAATAGTCTGAACACTGAATAACGCAGTATTTTTCAGTGCCAGTCCCATCCAACTTCAACAGCTCCGGTTAATGACGAGCGTGAAGCAACGCTGGTTCAAAAAAAAAACGCTCATCCAGTAGTTCTGAAAGCTTTGCATGGAGATTGATCCTCGTATTAACGCCGTGATCATAACCCCGTGCAAATATGGACCCTTCAGTTTCAGCCTAGTCCACACCAAATCCTTTACAAATTCATGGTCTGTGTCAGCTCCATAATTCCGTGTAATGTCGCTCCTACGCCATGACCTGCATCGGCGTGCACTAAAAGCATCTATTATTTTAAATTTCAGTTTTAACTTCGTGCATGATGTTTAGAAGGGTTCGACATTACGTGAATACATGTTAAAACCCAATGTCCGCCCGGAAAGGGCGCGGTCATGTCTCCAGTTTAACTTAGACCGGACCCAAGCCAAACTTGGTGTTTGCACTTGTCCGCAGGCTCTTCCAACTTCGCCTGAGCTTGGTCATTTTAATATTAATTAATACAATAATACATTAATTTATAAAAATATCTGTTTTGTTTAAAAGTCAAATTATTGAATAATTTAAGATATTATCCGTGTAAATAAGTGGCAGTTGTCAAAAGAAAGCTACTGAATTACTTATTATTTACTGTCCGTTTCTCTGATTTGTTTCTAAGTTTTCCTTTTACAAACGTCAAGGATTGGGCAGAAAACGCCCCGATTCCTTATCTCTGCCACCAGTCTTGCCTGGGTTTTGTAAGTAGCAGGACAGAGTGTAACCATCGCCAAGACGCCTATATAAAGAGTTGAGTAACTGCAGCCAAATCATCCATCAGAATCGGCAGAAATAACGACGTTCCCTTTAATGAATTAACTCATTTGCACCTGATCCCTAACTTTAATATTACTAATGAAATACGTCGGTGGGAGTTTATTTGCTTGTTTTAGTGTGGGCAAAATCTTTCCCATGATAAGCTAACATTTGTACATGGCATGATTCCAGTCGAAATTTCCCACGATTCTGCAGATCATTTTGGAAGGGGCCAGGGATTTCCATGTATCCTGGTGAGCAGAATAATCGAGCAGACATGAAAACCCACACAGCACCAGAATTAACGAGATTTTGTTGGCAAAGACTGATTCAGAGAAAGAATAAAAATGCGGGTGAAATCTGCAGGAATTGTGTGGAAAACAGGCATTTTATGTTTCTATCCGAGTTATTCCCTGACACAACCGTGACCATTAAAATGCAAGGAATTGTAAATTCAGCCCAAGCACCCGAGATGGCCCGACCAAATATTGTGAGCAATATTTGGAAAACAAAACACCGCGGCTTCAAAAACCTGAAATATAACTAGGAAATTCTGGAAACACTCTGCGGGTCAAACTGTATCTGTGGATAGAAAATTCGTTAAAGTTTCAGTCGCAACCCTTGATAATGTAAAACATTGGTTTTGTTTGCACAGATGTTGTCTGGCCTGCAACATTTTGTATTATCAATGGTGGAAATAGAAGTTCCCGAATAGCACCCCAACAAGCAGAGAAATCTTCCTTCTATTATTTGTAAAATAAATTGAATGGTTTGCGAGTCCGAAATAAGTGTTTAATAATAATTCATTTACTCTTCAGCAGGTTAAATTGACAAATGTATTTGTCGCGGGGTATTTCAGTTCTGTATTTGACCAACATTAGACTGCATCTCTTTTGATACCCTGGATACCAAGGTATCCTGCACTTCGGGCTTGTAATCAAATTTGATCAATCTAGATTGCGGCAAACCCCATCGGTGTTAGAAAGCATAAATGTTTCAACTTGTATACGTTTCGACCGTAGGTTCAACTCCCTTGAGAAATCTTTAGTGACAAAGTAGCCGGATATATGTGCTTATACGTGGAAAACTCACTTCTAGTTTCCATCACTGATAAAGATCTCAAAGTCTCGCCTGGAAAGTTTTGTTTTCAACCCAATCTGTCGTCAAAATTTCCACATATTTTATTTTAACAATATCTATTTATCTTTGAGAAGGCGATGCCGCCCGTCACGTTAAGATTTGATTTTATTCTGATGAGCAAATAGGCCGGTCAGAAGTGCAAATGAAATTACGTATTACTATCGGGCATGATCTCCATGTAAAGTACTGGTCACATCTCCACGCACTCTACCGACTGTCCCATTCTAACTCTACGGTATGTTCTGGGGCAAAAGAGTCAGTGTCTAAAGTTGGAAAAGGTGAAAGGAATCATTATTTTTAAGGGAGCAGAAAATAGATTTTAAAGTGGTGTTGGTTTCGATTGGTGTCCTCTCTTAAGGGTTGCAGTCCGT
The DNA here is from genome assembly GCF_036971445.1 of Narcine bancroftii. NCBI lineage: Eukaryota > Metazoa > Chordata > Chondrichthyes > Torpediniformes > Narcinidae > Narcine > Narcine bancroftii. Next base: position 58,115,887 of record NC_091469.1, read on the forward strand.
TTGCTTACCAGCCCGAGGCTCCTGGAGACTGTGCGGCTGCTCGGGCTCCCAGCGCAGCGCCGACTCGGCGCCTTTGGCATGAAGGTGTCGGGGTTCCGCGGTGCCAGGAGCACCCGCCAAGCCCTGCACGGCTCGGATACTGTCCGGAATGAGGCTCCCGATGCACTCGTTGGCCTGCTGCCTCCGGAGGGCCACCTGTGCTGCCATCACCCGCTGCCTCTCGATAATCAGGATACATTTCTCGCAGGTACAGTCCTTGAAGCGGCAGTAGCGCTTGTGTCCCTTCAGCCAGGATAGGACGCCGTGGTTCCGGCAGCGGGCGCACTTGGGGGTCCTCTGGAGAGGAGGCCGTGGCTGGGACACCGGGCCCGCCATGTACATGTAGGGAGATCCGTAGGTATTCATTTTTCACATGGGCCAGGTGCCTGGAGCAGGAAGGTCGCTTCCTTGCAGCCGCCTGGTTGCTTAGGAGTAAACCCCAGCTTGGGGAACGGGAGAGATCAACAGCATCAAGGGGAAGGAATCGACGGAGCCGCTGTCTTTTTAGATTACTTGGAAGAGACCGCGATCACTTCTGGATCGATGCTGTTCCAGCGACATCGGACGTCCCAAGCGTTTACATCAGCCGTGAGGATCTCGTTCATTGAAAAGACGCTGGCGCGGAGGGGAGGCTGAGCGCAGGAATCGCTGCGGTTCAGTCCGCCCTCGTTCCTGCGGGGAACTGGGGCCAATGGGCCAGATCAAAGTGGTGTCAATTGGGCGACCCCCTTCCGTACCGCTCCATGCCACGCTTCTGCCATCGCCGTTTTCTCTGACCTGTGGAGAGAGTAACCACGGGAGGGGACGTGGAGAGGGGCGTCCGGAGCTCCTTCACCCCCTCTCAAGTGAACGTTCAAAATGGAGCACAAGCGGAGAGAGTATCCATCACTGAGGATGAATGAGGCCCTGCCTCTTACGACACGTGAAAACAGAATCAGTTCACTCATGCATGGTAACCTTCCTGCTGCTTACAACTCAGGCAGCTGTTTCTCCACCTGAACCGACGCTCCTAGTCACCGTTTCTGAACTCGTGCCTGGTTTCACGCATGTTATCTGGGCACGGCTGTTCTTGCATCGCCATCGGCCGCGAATAGGCTTCGTGCTTGAGATAATGTGAGTTTCCACAGAGCACAACAGCGACCCCGACCCATCACCCCATCACAGGTATGATCAATGGGCCGCATTCACAAAGAGCTGCAGGCGATGGACATCTGAGCTCTGTCGTCACTAGGGTTGGTGTCACCCAGTGCGGTAACTCATGGTGTCACCCCCCACCCCCCACCATGGACCTCCTCCCGCACCAGACCATACAGAATCCTTAGTAATTTTCTTTGTAATACTCTTAAATCCTATGCCACTGAATGTAATGGCAACTGTAGTGAGATAAACAACTAGCAAAATTAAAATTACACCTTTAAATTACAATATGATACGCGCAGCCTAAATGTATTTATATTTACATCGTTTCATGTGGTTAAAGTGAAAATTCAGTAAGAAGACAAGATCATTTGAAACGTAAACGTTTAAGGACTACATCAAAATTAAGTTGATTTTAACGTTAAACTTTATTGTTACATTCACAAAAAAATTATTGATATAGGTTCACAAATACTAATTAGCCCAATATTGTATCTAAAACCCCAGAAAATTAGACAAAAGCAGCGACTATAAAACAGCAGCAGCAACGAAAACAACAGTGGGTGCTTGTAGCTTGAAACCACGTGCTTCAAAGTGCCATTGTCATTGGAGAATAATGACAGCTCTGACAAGAGCGCATTAGAAGGTTTATAAAGTAAATTAGCATAACGTTTCAGACTTATAGGTATATTGATACATGCAAGATGGGCTTACAAAAATTAGTTTTTATGGTTATAACTGACAATAGGGATATTTTTATTTAAAAAAATACATTTCTACTGAAATATGGCACAAAAACTTTATAGATAGTCAATTTGGTGTCACCTCTGATGGTGTCACCTGGTGCAGTTCACACCACATCCCCCCCCCCCCCTCCCCTCCCATCCCCCTAGTGATGCCATTGCAGCTGAGATAAAAATCTGAAAAATACAGCACTGGAAGCACTCAGAAGGTCAGGTAACATCCATGCAGTGGAGTTAACATTTCCGGTCATTGACATTTGAAAAGTGGCTTGAGATGGACATACAAGCATTAGAGCAGATTAACCTAGAACACAAGATGATATAACATTCCATTTAAAATGCAAACTTGAATTGAAAATTGTTTTTATGCTCAGTGGGATTTCCTGCAGAAAGAAAATGAGTGGTAATACACAAGCTGCTGGAGATTTTCAGTGGCCAGGCAGTATCTTTGAGGGAAATTGACCATCAGGATCAAAACCCTGCCTAAGGAGGTGGTGAAGGTAGGAAATTACCATTATGTTTAAGAAGCATCTAGATGAGCATTTGAATCAGCATAGAGGCTACAAACCAAATGTAGATAAATGGACTAGTAAAGATAGGTATAGGCACAAAAGTTGGCAAAGGATATGGAGACCTATGGGCTTGTTTGTGTTCTGAACTCAATGATAAATATCCATGGTTAAGACCAAAGAGAGCAGTCTGGTCCTGAATAGGATTGTTGTTCATTTCCCAAATCGTGGTGGTTAAATCCATTGATGCCCAACCATTACCTCCTGATGGTGGATTGTCACCTGAAGGAGGACCAGATGGCTGCAGGGGAAAAAGGAAACCAAATGTGAATTTGGTAATTTTCAAAAATGTTGGGCAACTTTAAAAAGGATAGCAAACTGTTGCAAACTATGAATAAAATGTTTAACTTGCTGAAGCAATGCAGAGATTTTTCACCTCAGAGGTATTCATAAAGCAAATAAACTCAGAGGGGAAGTGTTCCACACACAGAAGGTCATGCAGAATATACTCCTGCTGCTGCCAATGGGGATGGATATGGAAGAGAAACTCCAGGAAGTAAAGAGCCAGCAATCCTCTTTCACTATTTGGAGTCCTCCATAATCATCTTTCAATCTGTTCCTTGGGGAAAGTTGGAACATTGTCAAATTTCTCTTCCATTAAGCTCTCAGAGACAGCACTCTGATCAGCAGACTTTAAGAGGGTGGCCATTAATGTCCTCAACACATTAATGTGTTAGGAAAGATTACACATTAATGTGTTAGGAAAGATTGTTTCCCAGATTGATAGAATCTGGGGAAGATGAAGAAAATGTGGGAGGAATTTAAATTTGTGATTGATGGTCAACGCAGTCTTAGTTTGCTGAAGAGCCTGTTTTCTCTATTACTCTATGAAGATCTGTAGCAGATTTGTGCTGCTCAGTGAAGCAATCACCTCTGTGAGTGAAATGGAATGAAGATTTGCCTTACCAAATTGGATTATTAAGACCTTTGACAGAATGCTGCACTCAAATTCAATGGACAAGCTCCTCCATTTGGGCTTGTGTACAAAATTGAATGCAATTGCTCTGCACTGACCCAGTAGCACAGACATATTAATTGTTAGGAACAACTCAGGAGTGCGGTAAGGCTCCTCTAGCACACCCCTATCTCTTGTTTTGTTTGGTGAATCCTTCAAGAAGGATGTATCAGCCGCCATTGCCTGTGTTATCAAAGAGAGCTCTCAGGGCTGGGAGAGTTCAAAGGTTGGGGGAAACAACAGCTTCTATATCATCCAAAAGGAAATGCTGAGAGAAACTCTGGTACCTAGGCAAATTGTCAATACACAGAGCAAGCAATGGGTGCATTCACCATAATGGCCAAGGGGTAGCCCAAATCCTTCATCGCAGGCAGTGCCTCTAATCCTGGGCCACCCATCACCAACCTTTACAACCAGCTGCTCCACACCAAGCTGGGGGTTTCCATTACTGAATTTGTGTCTGGTTCTTAACACAGAAGTCCACAGCAACAGGGAGGGCAGGTTACACACAAGACACAAGACATAGGGGTATAATTAGGCCATTTGGCCCATCCCACCAATCCATCATGGCTGATTTACCCATTTTCTTTCCTTCAGTCTGTAATCCTTGATTTCCTTTATATTCAAAAACATATCTACTTCTGTCTTATATATATGCAATATGCCTGATACCCTGGTTGCCAGTGCATCTGACAAGAGTACAAAACATGGTGGTTAAATGACCACTTCAGTGCTGATTCTATCATGTTGCTGAGAACTAAACATCCTGAGCACTAATTATGGAGACAGCATAGTATTTTATTCATTTGCAAACATTATGAACAAAGTACATATTTTTTGAAAATAATCCTGTTCACTGAAAACTTCTATTCAAGTTAAGATTCAAAGTTAGCACCAATGACCTGGATTTGAGTCTGGATCTACCTGTAAGGAGATTGTATCTTCTCCTCATGTCTGTGTGGGTTTCCCCCGAGTGTTCTGGCTTCCTCCCACCCTCCAAAACAAACGGTTAATTTGAGTGTAATTGGGTGGCACGGGTTTGAATTGCAGGAATCGGCTTCTATCATGCTGTAAATAAAATTTAAATGTTTGGATGCAATTTTACTTTATTGCAAAGTTGTTTCTGATACTCATTAATCCAACTGTAGTCATCCTAAACTCTACTCCAGCTGCAATAAAGTGCTGCCAAAGAGTATCTCAAACCTCATATAACTGAAGCAAAGATGAAACCCTATTGTAATCTGTTGGAAATCTTGGATTGTTTATAATCTTATTTTTAAATGTCTTAAATTGTTAGAAAAAGACCTGAAATTCTGTTTACTTTGATTCAACATTAACTTAATTTATATATTTTTTAAATTTAGATATTCAGCATGGTAACAAGCCATTTCAGCCCATGAGCCTGTGCCGTTCAAAATAAACCTGGAACTTTGATTGTGATTCTTTTTCTTTTGCCGCAATTCAAGCAGTTAATGGAAAGGCTACTGGAACCCAAGGAAAAATATAGATCTATTGGATACAGCCAAAGCAAGCGTGTTGCACCATCAATGACTCAAAACACTGAAGTTGAGCAAAACTGATAAGCTTTTACTTGCAATAGAATGAAGGCACATCCCTGCTGGTCAACTGTCCTGAACTGAGGAGGGAGCTGAGGGATAGTCACCTTTAGACAGGAGCCTGCGGGAGGGGCCACAGGTACGGTTGGCCAATGAGTGTGCCCAAACAGATAAATATATACTTAGAGTGGTTTACCACAAAGTTAGAAGGCTACGATAGCTCATTGATTAGAGCACTGGTCTTGTAAACCAGGGCTCATGAGTTCATTCCTTTCTGGGGCTTCATTTCTGGACAAAGTGGTGACTCTCTGACTTCCTTACAGTAAACAAAGTTAAGGAATTTTATGTAGGTGACATTCTAAATGTCGTATTATGTTCCAGTAATGGAACCTTTAGAACAGAGGTGTCAAACACCACTATGGATAGAAAGACAATAAGGATGAAGCCCATATTAGACTGACACCAGTGGTGCAGTCCTTACATTGATCAAACACAGTCATAATGGAGTAAAGTGTACAGCACATTTCCAATTATCTGAAAGCCACTTGACCAAAATTCTTAGTTATCTTCAAAAATTTTCAGCAGTACCATTGAAAAATGTTGAATTTTTAAAAACCTGCTGTGCTCAAGCAGGCACTGTTAGCGCCATTTTGAATCCAACAGAGCTCTTGTGTGCTCAGGTGCACTCAAGGTAAGTATTAAACTTTATTTCATGCTTGAAAAACCTTCCCTTGTTCTTTGTTGTTGTTTTATGCTGATGCTACTGAGCAGGGATCAGAGCGGGGACTTCAGGCTCCCGGGCAGGTTTGGCAATGTGGAAGTGTCTGGGATCTGAGCAGGGTCCTCGGGCTCCTGGACAGGTTCGGTAATGGCAGTGGAGAGGTGTCAGGGATCTGAGAGGGAGCTTCGGGCGCCTGGGCAGGTTCGACGATGGGGGTGGCATGGTGTCGAGGATCCAAGCGAGGACCTTGGGCTCCTGGGCAGGTTCCATGTCAGTGTCGGGGATCTGAGCAGGGACCTCAAGCTCCAGGCAGGTGGGGAGGTGTTGGGATCGACGATGGCCAATACAAGTATTCTGCTACTGAAACTGGGCTGCTTAAATGCATTTTTCAGATATCCGGAAAATGCAGTTAACCAATATGCATCTGGTCCCAAGCATTTTGGATAATCAGAAATGTATGGTTCCATAATTGAGGAACAGATACCATCTCAGGAAGACCACTGAAAAGGCCTTATGGAATGGTAAGGGGGAAATCCAGGCTCTGCACTATTCATCCTGCAGAGTGAGAACTCCATTGCTCTGCAACAATCTGCAGGAGAACTGCAATCTTGAAGACTAGAATATGGAAGAACCGTTCATTCACACAAGTATTTGGAAGCCTCCTGCATTATATATTTTCAGACATACAGCAAAGTAATGGGCCCTTTGGGCCTGTTCCCCCAAATACACCAATCAACTTTCAGTCCCTGTATATTTTTGAACAGTAGGAGGAAACCGAACTACTCAGTGGAAATCCAGATGGACATGGGGAGAATGTACAAACTCCTTCCAGACACCGCCAGATTTGAACCTGGGTCGCTGGCACAGTAATAGCTCTTCACTAACCACTACACTAACTGTGCAGTCCTTTTTAAAGAAAAGCACAGAATGTTTGATCTTATTAATTTTATTAAAGTATGGTGATAACCTATGTAAAATGCCACCTATTCCTCTTTAAAAATTGTACCAAGTGACCAATTGTCCATTTACGTCTAATACACAAATATACTGAGGAAAATCAGCAGGTCACGCAGCATTTATGGGAAGCAAAAACGATGACCAACATTTTGGACAAGACCCTTCATCAGAATATATGTATAGGTTGTTAACATTGTGTTGACCAGGCCATACCAGGTTTCCCCTGCTGCATTATAAAAAAAATAAATATTTTCTTTATGTTAAAGTTTTTTTGTTTACTAAAGGACTTTGTTAGTTTAATTCTGTGGTTACCCTCCAGTATCTTGAAGGTTGACCTTGCTGCAGAATTAATTTGCTCCTGAGAAGTAAATATTTGGGCTGCATGTTATAGTTTGGCCCTATTGGTCTAAAGTTAGTAATAGTAGCCTTGACTGTGCTTCCTGAGATCTAGATATAATAATTTGGCTAACCCACAGCCAATCAATTAACAAGTGGATATGAAAGAGTATGGAAGATATTTATGGTTGTTGAGGAAATTCATATCTGGTACAATGCACATTTACACTCAGGAATTTTACATATTTTCTTCTGTCTTCTTCCTTCAGACCATAAACAGGTATGGTTCAATGAATGAGACTTTAGGTTAACCAGACAAATATTATAGCCCCAATATACATTTTTCCCCTACAAGTACCGCTTTCTTTGTTTGCACATCGCAAGACTGATTCAAGCTTGTAAAGGAATATTTTTATATAGTATATTATCAAAGGCATTTTGGAATTTTTGGGTGTTCCAATATTATATTTTGTACATTCTCAAAGTAAAAAAGATTAATCATTTATGGGTTTGCACCTTTTACTAATTGCCTGGGCAATTTACCTATTGTAATTTGATCCAGTAACTTGCATTTATCAGGAAAAAACAAAGATTGTGAAACCATATTGAAAGTAGATCCTACAAATCTAGGAAGGTACAAATGATTGCATGCATGCTTATTCATGCATGCAATCAAACATAATAACCATATCTCCAGCCATTGTTGATATTGCTGCTACAGTTCATGTAACATTGATATTGTAAATAGATGCATCTATAAGGGCTTTTAGAATGCAGGCAATAAAATTTGTCGTTACATGGGCAGAATAAAAAGGAAAGTGTAGGAATTTTTAGTCAATTCCGGCTCCATGATTTATCCTGCAAGACCCCTACTACTTTTTTGGGGAAGCCTGCAGTCTAAATCGCACCACGAAACACACCTCATGAATTTGACTTCCAGCTGATGATTCAGGCCATATTGCTCCGCCTAAATGCCTCGGGACTAATGCACACAGGATCCTAAGGGTGCAGTGTAAACAACCACAAGGTGAGTAATTGCTGTCTAAAAAACACAGGTGATTCGAAGGGAAGGCATCGTTTCTGAAGGAATTCCTTGGTGAGACATTGCCCCATGAGTTTTTTTTAAATTTTTTTTATTTTTCACACTATAAACCATATTGACCAAGATACATACAGACATTTTTCTTCTTAAATATATCTCTTCTCTTTGGCTTGGCTTCGCGGACGAAGATTTATGGAGGGGGTAAAAGTCCACGTCAGCTGCAGGCTCGTTTGTGGCTGACAAGTCCGATGCGGGACAGGCAGACACGGTTGCAGCGGCTGCAGGGGAAAATTGGTTGGTTGGGGTTGGGTGTTGGGTTTTTCCTCCTTTGCCTTTTGTCAGTGAGGTGGGCTCTGCGGTCTTCTTCAAAGGAGGTTGCTGCCCGCCAAACTGTGAGGCGCCAAGATGCACGGTTTGAGGCGATATCAGCCCACTGGCGGTGGTCAATGTGGCAGGCACCAAGATATTTCTTTAGGCAGTCCTTGTACCTTTTCTTTGGTGCACCTCTGTCACGGTGGCCAGTGGAGAGCTCGCCATATAATACGATCTTGGGAAGGCGATGGTCCTCCATTCTGGAGACGTGACCCATCCAGCGCAGCTGGATCTTCAGCAGCGTGGACTCGATGCTGTCGACCTCTGCCATCTCGAGTACTTCGACGTTAGGGATGAAAGCACTCCAATGGATGTTGAGGATGGAGCGGAGACAACGCTGGTGGAAGCGTTCTAGGAGCCGTAGGTGATATATACAGTGTCATTTTCTCCCCCTTTTTCCCCTCACTCCTTCCCTATTTATTTGAAGTTCAATCTATAAGATACATTAAACCTGTTAAACAATGTTGTCACTTAATAAAAATAAACAAGAAATTTTACTGAGTCAGTTCTTTTCGTTATCTTCTCCTTCTGTCATTTTAGGTGGTGGAAGTCCATGGTAGGATTTCTCTATTGTATTTCATGTATGGCTCCCATATTTGTTCGAATATTGTAATGTTATTTCTTAAATTATATGTTATTTTTTCTAATGGAATACATTTATTCATTTCTATGTACCATTGTTGTATTCTCAAGTTGTCTTCTAATTTCCAGGTTGACATAATACATTTTTTTGCTACAGCTAGGGCTATCATAACAAATCTTTTTTGTGCTCCATCCAAATCTAGTCCAAATTCTTTGTTTCTTATATTACTTAGGAGGAAGATCTCTGGGTTTTTTGGTATATTGCTCTTTGTGATTTTATTTAATATCTGGTTTAGATCTTCCCAAACTTTTTCCACTTGCTCACATGTCCAAATTGCATGAATTGTTGTTCCCATTTCCTTTTTACAGCGAAAACATCTGTCTGATACTGTTGGGTCCCATTTATTTAACTTTTGAGGTGTGATGTATAGCCTGTGTATCCAGTTATATTGTATCATGCGTAACCTCGTGTTTATTGTATTTCTCATAGTTCCGGAGCATAACTTCTCCCATGTTTCATACTTTATCTTTATGTTTAGATCTTGTTCCCATTTTTGTTTAGGTTTACCGTTTGCTTCCTCGTTCTCCTTTTCTTGCAGTTTGATGTACATGTTTGTTATGAATTTTTAAATTATCATTGTGTCTGTAATCACATATTCAAAATTGCTTCCTTCTGGTAACCTCAGACTGTTTCCCAATTTGTCCTCCAAGTAGGTTTTCAGTTGGTAGTATGCAAACATTGTATCGTGAGTTATATTATATTTATCCTTCATTTGTTCAAAGGATAATAATTTATTTACCGAAAAACAATTTTCTATTCTTTTGATCCCTTTTCTCTCCCATTCTCTAAAGGAAAGGTTATCTATTGTGAAAGGGATTAGTTGATTTTGCATCAATATTAGTTTTGGTAGCTGGTAATTTGTTTTATTCCTTTCTACATGAATCTTTTTCCAAATGTTGAGCAGATGATGCAATACCAGTGAATTCCTACGTTGCACCAATTTTTCATCCCATTTATATAGTATATGTTCAGGTATCTTCTCCCCTATTTTATCTAGTTCTAATCTGGTCCAATCTGGTTTTTCCCTTGTTTGATAAAAATCTGATAGGTATCTTAATTGTGCGGCTCTATAATAATTCTTAAAGTTTGGTAGTTGTAAGCCTCCTTGTTTGTACCATTCTGTTAATTTATCTAGTGCTATCCTCGGTTTCCCCTCTTTCCATAAGAATTTCCTTATTATTTTCTTTAACTCCTTGAAGAATTTCTCTGTTAGGTGTATTGGTAATGACTGAAATAGGTATTGAATCCTTGGGAAAATGTTCATTTTAATACAGTTTATCCTTCCTATCAGTGTTAGTGGTAAGTCTTTCCAATGCTCTAAGGTGTCTTGTAATTTTTTTCATTAATGGATGGTAATTTAGTTTATATCAATGGCCGAGGTTTTTATTTAGTTGTATACCTAGGTATCGCATTGCTTGTGTTTGCCATCTAAATGGCGATTCTTTCTTAAACTTTGTGAAATCTGCATTATTCATTGGCATTGCTTCACTTTTATTTGCGTTATCTCCATATTCCTTCAATTTCATATCTAATTCTTTTATTGATATTTCTGGTTCTGTTAAGTATATTATAATGTCATCTGCAAATAGACTGATCTTATATTCTTTGACTTTTATTTTTATCCCTTTTATTTTATTTTCTGTTCTTATCAGTTCTGCTAGTGGTTCTATAGCTAACGCGAACAGTGAGGGAGATAGTGGACATCCCTGCCTTGTTGATCTGCTTAAGTTAAATTGTTTTGATATATATCCATTTACTGTCACTTTTTCCAATGGCCCCTTATATAATGCTTTAATCCAATTAATATATTTCTCTGGTAGGCTGAATTTTTGTAGTACTTTGAATAAATAATTCCATTCTACTCTGTCAAAGGCTTTCTCTGCATCTAAAGCAACCGCTACTGTTGGAGTTTTATTTCCTTCTACTGCATGAATTAAGTCAATAAATTTACAGATATTATCCGTTGTTCATCTTTTTTTAATAAATTCAGTTTGGTATAGATTTACTATTTTTGGTACATAGTCGGCCAATCTGTTTGCTAATAGTTTAGCTATTATCTTATAATCTGTGTCAAGTAGAGATATTGGTCTATATGACGCTGGTGCAAGTGGATCTTTCCCTGTCTTTGGTATTACTGTAATTATTGCTGTTTTGCATGAATCTGGTATGCTTTGTGTTTTATCAATCTGGTTGATTACTTCCAGGAGGGGAGGAATTAATAAGTCTATAAATGTTTTATAGAATTCTATTGGGAATCCATCCTCTCCTGGTGTTTTATTGTTCGGTAGTTTTTTTTAATATCTCCTGTAATTCTTCTATTTCAAATGGTTTTATTAATTTATTTTGCTCCTCTGTTTGTAATTTCGGTAGTTCAATTTTAGTTAGAAATTCATCTATTTTGTCTTCTTTCCCTTCGTTTTCAGTTTGATATAGTTGCTCGTAGAATTCCCTGAAGTTTTCATTGATCTCCATTGGATTATATGTAATTTGTTTGTCCTTTTTCCTTAATGCCAATGCCATTCTTTTAGTTTGTTCTGTCTTAAGCTGCCACGCTAGAATTTTGTGCGTTTTTTCTCCTAGCTCATAATATTTCTGTTTTGTCTTCATTATGTTCTTCTCCACCTTATATGTTTGTAGTGTTTCATATTTTATTTTTTTATCTGCCAATTCTCTTCTAGTTGTATCTTCCTTTATTGCTAATTCTTTTTCTATATTTGTTATTTCCCTTTCCAACTGTTCTGTTTCCCGATTGTACTCCTTCTTCATCTTAGTTACATAACTTATTGTTTGCCCTCTGATGAACGCTTTCATTGCATCGCATAGTATCAACTTATCTTTCACTGATTCCGTATTTATTTCAAAGTACATTTTAATTTGTCGTTCAATGAATTCTCTAAAATTCTGTCTTTTAAGTAGTTTAATCTCCATCTATACATTCTTGGTGGGATGTCCTCTAGCTCTATTGCCAATAACAGGGATGAGTGATCCGATAATAGTCTAGCTTTATATTCTGTTTTCCTAACTCTCCCTTGAATGTGGGCTGATAACAGGAATAGGTCTATCCTTGAGTATGTTTTATGTCTACCCGAATAATATGAATATTCCTTTTCATTTGGGTGTTGTTTCCTCCATATATCCAAAAGTTGTATTTCTTGCATCAATTTAATTATAAATTTGGTTACTTTGTTCTTTCTTTTAGTTTTTTTTCCAGTTTTATCCATGTTTGAGTCCAAATTAAGGTTAAAATCCCCTCCTATTAGTATGTTCCCTTGCGTATCTGCTATCTTCAAAAAGATATCTTGCATAAATTTTTGATCTTCTTCATTAGGTGTATACATTGAGTAAATTCCAAAATTCTGAATATATCTGACATTTTATCATTACATATCTCCCTGCTGGATCTATTATTTCCTCTTCTATTTTGATTGGTACATTTTTATTGATTAATATAGCTACTCCTCTGGCTTTTGAATTATATGATGCTGCTGTTACCTGTCCTATCCAATCTCTCTTTAATTTCTTGTGTTCCACTTCAGTTAGATGTGTTTCTTGTACGAATGCTATATCAATTTTTTTATTTTTCAGTAAATTTAACAGTTTCTTCCTTTTGATTTGGTTATGTATTCCATTAATATTTAAAGTCATATAGTTCAACATAGTCATTTCATACTTTGTTTATCTTTCCTTTCCATTTCCTCATCACCACCTTCCCTTCTTATCTATTTCTGCTTTCTTTTTTTGAACACATTATAAGACAACATTTCTAAAACATAAAATATTTCCACTATTCTCATATCTAAAATTCCTTTAACCCCAATAGTTTCTCCCCTTTCTGAGTTGCCCTTTGTCCCTTGTCGGGCAACCACATCTCCCCTCTCCATTTGGATTTGCGAATCCGCTCGCAAGCCTCAACTGATTTCGCAGTGACTGTTATTCTTCCCCACCCAGCCCCCCCCCCAGAAAAGATTTTAATCTTCATATATAACAAAGGTCACTCTCTTAATTCCCTCCTTACTTCCTTTCTTCCCTTTCTTTCCCTTCTTAGTTCTTACTTATACTCTATTTGTCATTTTTGTTCTTGTTACATCTCTTCATCTCTCTGTCTGTTTTGTAGTTGTTCTGCAAATTTTTGTGCTTCTTCCAGATCCGAGAATAGTTTGCTTTGCTGCCCCGGAATAACTATTTTAAGTACCGCTGGGTATTTTAACATAAATTCATAACCTTTTTTCCATAGGGTCGTTTTTGCTGCATTGAACTCCTTCCTCTTCTTCAGGAGTTCAAAACTTATATCTGGATAGAAAAAAAATTTTTGACCCTTGTATTCCAGTGGTTTTTTTGTCTTCTCTTATTTTTTTCATTGCCTTCTCCAATATATTTTCTCTTGTTGTATATCTTAGGAATTTAACTAGAATGGATCTTGGTTTTTGTGGTGGTTGTGGTTTAGGGGCTAATGTTCTGTGTGCCCTTTCTATTTCCATTTCTTCCTGTAATTCTGGTCTTCCTAGGACCCTGGGGATCCATTCTTTTATAAATTCTTTCATATTTTTGCCTTCTTCATCTTCCTTAAGGCCCACTATCTTTATACTGCTTCTTCTATTATAATTTTCCATTATATCTATCTTCTGAGCTAACAGCTCCTGTGTTTCTTTAACTTTTTTATCAGATTCTTCTAGTTTCTTTTTTAAGTCATCTACCTCCATTTCTATGGCTATTTCTCATTCTTCCACCTTGTCTACTCTTTTTCCTATATCTGTCATGATCATCTCTAATCTATTCACTTTTTCTTCTGTACTTTTTATTCATCTTTTTATTTCACTGAATTCTTGTGATTGCCATTCTTTTACTGTTTCCATATATTCTTTAAAAAAAATATATATATCCATGTACTGTCCCTTCCCTTCATCTTCCATTTCTCTGTGTTCTTCCTCCTTTTCTTCTGAGTCCACTCCAGCATCTGTGTCCTTCACCTCTGTCTCTTCTGATTTTCTTGTTGGGTTGTTTGTTTTTATTTTGTTGGGTATTTTTGTTCTTATTTTTATTAAAAGTGTCTTGGTGTTGGTCTTCTTCCTCTGGGTTGGTCATCTGTTGTTTCTTTGATTTCCTATTTTTATTCTCTTCCTTCTTGTTCTCGTTATTTTCTATGTTTTCCTCTTGCTGTTGTGTTGTAGTTGTCTGTTTCAGCTGTGGAGATTTACTCCTCAGCTGGTCCCCCCTCCCGTCAGTGTTGTTTTTGTCTTGCGCATCGCACATGCGCGAATCATCGCGCATGCGCGGTTGCACATTTTTGTTTGGCTCCGTAAGCCATTTTTGTAGTCCTGAGTTTGGGGTTTCCACTGACCTCAGGGAGCGGGCTTCTCTCTCCACGGTGTCTTTCCTTCTTCTTTTCTTCCCATTGTTTTTGGTTTTTCTTTCTTCGCTGCCACACTTTCACTTTCACTTTGTTACGGTTTCTATGTTTGTGCCTTTGTTTTTTCTCTATCTTTTTTTATCTTTTCTGGAGAGGGCTGGAGTTCCCCTACCAGCCACTACTCCATCACGTGACTCCTTTCCGCCCCATGAGTTTATTCCCTATAGTAAATATACTTCTTTTTAGAATATTAGGTCTAAACAGTCATTTTGCTAGCCTGGTTACAGCCTTTGGTTCCTTCTCTTGCCTCTTTAAAAGCATGCAGCTTAATGAGTCCTGATGATTTGCTTGTGAAGTAACATGAACTGAAACAGCTGAGTCATGCCTTATAAAGTAATTTGTATTGTATCATCACATTAGTATTCAAGAAAGATTTTCAGGGACATGGTAAGAAATACACACATCATGTTTCAGTTAATATGTGGAGTTTCCACACATTAATCCACATGCAACATGTACGTACATGCATTTTAAAAGACAAATGTCACATTATCAACATTGCAATACAATGTGGTTTGAAAAGTAGCAGGGAGAAAGCATACATAAGCAGCATTATATAATATAATGTCAAATAAATAAAAAGCATGCTTCAGAAATTCATCAGCCATAAAGAATTATTGAATACAAATATTAGGCATTTGTCCAGCAGTGAATTATAACTGAGTACTGAATCTTTGTCTGATGTTTCGATCGATTATTTTTTCCATTTTCAGTTTATGGTAAACTTTGAAGCTGCATATACAGAATCAATATGAAGAATAATACACCATTGAACAGAGGTTAGAGTGTTAATAATTTTAAAACACTTTTGCAGGATTTGGACTGTGTTATTAATTGCTTTTGAGAAATTATTGAGTTTCCTTTTTTAATATTTTATTTAAAAATTTCCATTCATGTAATTAAAGAAATCTTTTAAATAAGCAAATATTGATTAAATTTAAAATTGCAATGATTACATGCTAGTTTTACCCCACCCTTACCTCCCCTCCCTCTCTCCTTATACCCCCTTCCACTCAAAAACTATTCAAACAAAGATATAAATGTGATATATAGATATATGAAATATAGAAAAGAGTGAAAAATAATTTCCTGGATTTCATGAATGGTCAGTTTGCACATTGCATTCCTACAGTATTTGTACAACTGTTTTAGGGAAGAAGATTAACACAGGTCTTAAGAGGCCAGAAGTACATTTTTACCCCTAAACTTTGCATATACAGGCTGCAAATTTGTAAAAGGGCAGCATATTTATTTCTTAAATTATATGTCATTTTCTCCGATGGAATACAACTTTGAATTTCTGCATTCCATCTCTCCATTCCTAAATATGGATCTGATTTCCAAGTCACTGCAATACACTTCCTTGCCACCACTAATGCTATTTTAATAAATTTCACTTGATAAAATGATAATTTTAACCTAGGTCTTCTATATTTCCCAATTAAAATAGGTTTGGATTTTGTGGAAATGCAATACCAGTCATTTGTTTTTAAAAATGTCCTAAGTCTACATAAAAAGATCTTACTTTAGAACATGACCAAGTCAAATGTAAAAAGGTTCCTCTCTCTCCACCACATCTAAAACATTTATCTGATAAATATGATTTCATTCTATTCAATTTTTTGCAGCATTATTTATAATTGATGCAGATAATTGTACTGAACTAATCTATACCTTACATTAATAGTATTTGTCATACAATCTCAACAAAGATTTGACCATCTTTTCTCATCAATTGTAATATTTAGATCTGCCTCCCATTGCTGTCTAGATTTGAGAACACCCTGTTTTATAGCACCTGCTTGTAATAAAAGGTACTTTACAGAAAGAAATTTCTTAGTATTACTTCTCAATATAAGAATTTCAAACTCACTACAAGCTGGTTAAAAACATTGTTGGACCTAACATTTCCCACAAATATGCTCTCAATTGATGATAGCAAAGAAGAATATTTTGGGTTATTCCATATTTATTCCTTAATTGTTGAAATGATATCAATTGACCTTGTTCATAACAATCTTTTGTATTTTAATGCCTTTATTAAACCAAATATTTTAAAAATTGATTATCTTTAGTAAAAGGTATAAGATTATTTTGAATCAAAGGTGTGTTAGGTGATATACTACCTTTGTTCCAATTTCACTATTTATCTTATTCCATGCAGTAATCAAATGTTTCAACAGTGGTGCATCTTTTACATTGGTTTTTTTTTAAATTTTTTTTATTTTTCACACCATAAATCACGTTAGCCATGATATACACTTTTTCTTTTTCACACATATACAGTGACTTTTTCTCCCCCCCCCCCCCTCCTCTACATTGGTTATTAACGATATAAATTCCTCTGCTATTTTCTCTCCTATTTTATCCAGGTCTATTTGGTTTTCCTGATCCCTTGAAAAAAATAAGTATGAAATCCCATTTGAGCCACTTGATAATAATTCTTAAAGTAAGGAAGCTGTAAACCTCCTGATTCATATTCCCATATTAATCATTCTATAGAAACTCTTGACATTTTACCTTCCAAAGAAATTTCCTTATGTGTTTATTCAATTCTTGAAAAAAAAACTTGCATGGTAATAGTATTGGTAAGGTTTGAAAAAGATATTGTATTCGTAGAAGAATATTCATCTTAATACAATTAACCCTTCCTACTAACGTTATTGGCAAGGTCATCCATTATTTTAAATCCTCTTCAACTTTCTTAGGTAATGGTGAGTAATTTCGTTTATATAAATTATTTACATTATTATCTATCTGGATCCCTAAATATTTAAACACCTCTTTTGGCCATTTAAATTGAGCATTTCATCTACAAAGGCTATAATCTCCTTGTGCAAGGGGCATAATTTCACTTTTATACCAATCTATTTTATAACCTGAAATCTTCCCATATTCTTCGAGATTTAGATGTAGTTTCCATAAAGAAGTTTTGTGTTCTGTCAGATATATTAAAACATCATCTGCAAATAAGTTAATTTTATACATTTTCTTTATTATTTTTTTTATTTTTCACACTGACCATACTGACCAAAATACACACAAACATTTCCCTCTTGAATAAGTGTTATTTTCTCCCCTTTCCACCCTCTCTTCCCTCCCTCCTTCACCCCCCCCACCCATTCAATGTTCAACATATATGATACATTAAACCCGTTAAACATGTCATCACACAATGAAAATAAACAAGAAAATTGTGTCATCTACTTTTACATACTGGGTCAGTTCATTTCGTCTTCTTCTCCTTCTGTCATTTTAGGTGGTGGAGGACTTCTCTGTTGTGTTCCATGTACAGTTCCCAAATTTGTTCAAATACTGTGATGTTATTTCTTAAATTATATGTTATTTTTTCCAATGGAATACATTTATTCATTTCTATGTACCATTGCTGTATTCTCAGGCTATCTTCTGATTTCCAGGTTGACATAATACATTTTTTTGTTACTGCTAAGTCTATCATAATAAATCTTTTTTTGTGCTCCATTCAAATCGAGTCCAAGTTCTTTATTTCTTATATTACTTAGAAGAAATATCTCTGGATTTTTTGGTATGTTGCTTTTTGTGATTTTATTTCCGAAAACTTTTCCACTTTCTCACATGCCCAAATTGCATGTACTGTTGTTCCTGTTTCCTTTCTGACATTGAACCTCTTAATTTCTAAGTCACTCCTAATTACCTCTGCTAGTGGTTCTATAGCTAAAATGAACTGAGTTGGGGATAACGGATAGCCTTGTCCATTGGATCTTGCCAATTGAAATGGAACAGACATTTGTCCATTAGTTACTATTTTTGCTTTTATTATATAATGCCTTGATCCAGTTTATAAACGCTTGACCAAACGCAAATTTATCCAGCCCTTTAAACAAGAAGTCCTATCCAATCTTGCAAATGCTTTTTCTGTATCTAGGCCACTGCCACACTCAAATGTTTCCTTTTATTTGTGCTGAGTGTATAATACTGCTTCACCTAGCCACATTGTTCACCAATTGTCTCTTTTTCACAAATCCTCTCTGATCCATGTTTATTAATTTTGGAAATAATTTAGTAACTCTAATTCCCAATATTTTGGCAAGCAATTTGTAATCTGCATTTAATAATGAGATAGGTCTATACAATGAAGGGTTTAAAGGATCTCTGTCTTATTTTGGTATCACAATAATTATTGCTGTTGAAAAGGAGTCTGTAAGAGTATGAGTTGTTGATGCTTGATCTAACATTTCCATAAAAATAAGAATTAATATCTTTAAATTCTTTATAAAATTCAAGTGGGAAACCATTTTCCCCCTGGGAATTTATTCTACTTCTAATTGTGTAACATATGCATTCAATTCTGTTTGTTCTTCCATATTTAATCTGGGTAAATCTATCCTAGATACATATCTATTTTATTATCATCTTTTAAGGACTTTGAACTATATAGTTTAGAATAAAAGTTTTATTTATTTCTAGACGTTTATAACTGATTATATTCGTCATTTTTAATTGCATTAATTGTTTCTGAAGCCTATTCCGATTTCAATTGCCCTGCAAGTGCTTTATGTGCTCATTCACCTAATTTGTAATACCTCTGTTTAAGTGAGTTCACTTCTTGAACTAATTTGAAAATATGTCAAAAGAGCACATTAGAGTGAGGTTATAAAAAGAGAGAATGCTAGAAATACTCACTGAATCAGGCAGTGTCTGTGGAAGCAGAAACAGTTAAACCAGAAATGCCAACCTTAAAGAAGTTCTCCTCTGCTCTCTGGGGGGTGTGTGTTTGTGTGAGTGTGTGTGTGTGTGTGTGTGTGGGGGGGGGGGGGTGATTTCCATCTGTCCCTTTGGTCTTGTTCACCTTGCATGCTTTTTCTTTCGTTTCTCATTCTCAATAAGGCATTGACCAAAATTTGTTTTCTAGCTGCATCTCTTTAACTATCTCTGGCTCCAGCCGATCTTACGTTGAATTCTACTCAAATTCCACCCTTCACAAGGTATGTTCATACTATTTAATATTTCTCAAAGTTTTGACGAAGAGTCCTCAATTTGAAACCTTAACCATTTCTCTTCCCAAAGATGCTCCCTGACTTGATGAGTATTTCCAGCATGTTCTGCTTTTACTTCGGATTTCCATCATCTGCAGTTCTAATGAGTGCCCTATACTGTAGCCAATATATTTCAATGGCTGAAATCATTCTGTCAAAAAATGACCCCACAATGGGCATTTCTTTGCAGAAATGCTGTTGGATGTCAGGTTATTGCCCAGGCTGTTGTTAAAGACAATCCTTACTGGCACATGTTTGTAGAAATGTTGCCTCACACTTAGCCTGAATCCTGATCAGATCTAGTTGCATTCAGGTTAAGATTGTTTTATTATCTAAATTGGTGGTATTTTGGATTTAATAAAGCTTTTTGAAGCAACAGTAGTACAATAGGTTGTTAGTCTCTGTATAGGTGGAGTCATTCAAATTGGGGATGAGCAAAATTTGGATTCTTTGCTTTATTGCTGTTTTATTCCCTGATGTGACATAAATGTTGCCTGGTACTTATCAGACCCAGGCTTGAGTTTGTTGAAGTACTGCTCTGGATTGACATGGGCTGCTTCATGCTGTAGTGAGAAGGTAGAGTAGCAACAGTGCTGGATTTTAGCTGAAATGCAACACTGATTCTTCTTTCCCTTAAGTGACTTAATGAGCACCAAAGTTCCAACAAAGAGTTTTACAGCTCTCAAATCTCTTAGCCATTGCTCAGCCTGCAACATTGGAAGAAAATTTGACTTAAGCCTTTGCGGAATTCTAACTATTCAAAATGTATTCCTGAACCATCCTCCATATTATTTGATCACTATGACCCATCGAATCCTTCTGTGCAGAACTTAATTATTTTGTTGCCTAATTAACACTTCCAACGTATTTATTGAAAATTATAGAACTAAATATAATTCTATGATGTTCTTCCGACGAGAGATTGTGTGTGAATATTAATGGAGAAAGAGACTTGTGATGGTTATGTAACGTAATTACTATGATAGAGAAGGATGCTACTTTTCCTGTGCCAGTTCCCAATAGAACATACAATCAGTCCCATTCCATCTTACTAAATTCCCTCCAACTCTGCAGCTTTTTCTCTCTCCTCCATCCCACTTTCACCTTCAGTTCTTTTACCATTTATTCACACTAATGGGCTAGTTAAAGTAGCCAGCTAACCTCCTAGCACATTTTTTGGGAAGAAACCAGAGCACAATAGACAATAGACAATAGACAATAGGAGCTGGAGTAGGCCCTTCGGCCCGTCGAGCCAGCACCGCCATTTTACAGATCATGGCTGATCACTACCTTCAGTACCCCTTTCCAGCCTTATCCCCATAACCCTTAACTCCTTTGCCCACTAGAGTCTTATCTAACTCTCTTTTGAACATAATCAGCAAATCTGCCTCTACCACCCTCTGTGGCAGAGTATTCCACAGATTCACACTTCTCCGGGTAAAAGAATGTTTTCTCATCTCCATCCTAAAGGGCCTACCCTGTATTCTTAAACTATGCCCTCTAGTCCTCGTCTCCCCCATCATTGGGAACAAGTAATCCGACTTCACCCTGTCTATCCCCCTGATAATTTTGTATACCTCAATCATGTCCCTCCTCATCCTTCTAAACTCCATCAGATACAAGTCCAGTTTTTCTAGCCTTTCAGCATATGTCATCCCCGCCATCCCTGGAACTAACCTTGTAAATCTGCGCTGCACACCCTCTATAGCTAGTATGTCCTTCCTCAAAATTGGAGACCAGAACTGGACGCAATACTCCAGGTGGGGACTCACCAGGGCCCTGTACAACTGCAGAAGGGCGTCTCTGTTCCTATACTCCAATCCCCTCTTTATGAAAGCCAACATGCCATTTGCCTTCTTCACAGCTTTCTGAATCTGCATGTTAGCCTTCAGTGACCAGTGGACAAGTACACCCAGATCCATTTGCACCTCCCCACTCCCTAGCTTGTCTCCATTTAAATAATACTCAGCTTTCCTATTATTGCCCCCAAAATGGATAACCTCACATTTGCTCACATTGAACGTCATCTTCCATTCAGCAGCCCACTCCCCCAACCTGTCCAAGTCCCTCTGCATTTTCCTGACATCCTCCTCACACCCCACACCGCCACCCAGCACCTGATGGAAACACATGCAGCCATGAGGGGAACAAGCAAAATCCACACAGGTTTTGTCCTAGCTCCCTGGAACTGTGATGCAGCAACTTTATTCCTGCAGCATTGTGGTTACCACACTTGCTGGACTAAACCAGACTTCTAGACCATTAATCCAGAGACAGGAACTAAGGAATTTTATTTCATCTTTAATTATTTGAATTTAAATCTGATCTCGGTACTGGTAACCACAAAACTACTAGGTAACCCCATTTACAGTAATTCATAGAAGGACAATTTCTTTCTTACCTGGTTCAGGCAATATATGATTCCACAATCACCAAAGTGTTTGATTCTTCTCCCTCTTCATCTCAGGGGCATTTAAGTCATTGATAGCACATGCTAGCTTGTGACATCAAAGAATTCATTCTTTTATATTCTCCTTCATTTAAATAAGAGATAGGCATGGAATATTTTGGGAACAGGCTCTTCCCTCACCTTTTGTTAATGAAATAATTGATGTAACAATATGAAGTAGTTGGTTCAAAACCACAGGAACCCTGGGCCTCGGTAATAAATCCAGTAGCCATGATGAGTTTCCTTTTACAATTGGACATGATTCCAGCTTTTTGAGGTTTTTAATGCCTCTAGTCTCAAGGTACTGACTTCATACTTAGATGCCTGTTGCCTTGATGTTATCTGCAACAATTTTAAGTTCTTTCTAAATGAGGACTTTTACCATGTCTGGAAAAAAACTGGAAAAAGATATGAATGCAAACAACTGTCAGAAACAAAGCTTATGAGTTTATGAGAAGGTTATGAATTGCTTTTTAATTTTTTTTTTAGACATTCAGCATGGTAACAGACCATTTTGGCCCACGAGTCTGTGCCGCCCAATTTACACCCCATTAACTGACTCCCCCAGTACGTTTTTGAATGGTGGGAGGGAACTGGAGCCCCTGGATAAAACCTACATAGACACGGGGAGATCATACAAACTCCTTTACAGACAGTGTGGGATTCGAACTCCAGCCCCAATCACTGCATTGCGCTAACTGCTATGTCAACCATGCTGCCTAAGATACTTCATAATATCTTTGATGACTCATTTTGATACCTCGATAGAAGATAAGTGAATGCTGCTAAGTGAACCCAACAATATTCTATAAAAAAGACAGGAAAATTATGGTATTGTTCACAAATTATTTTTTGCTTATCTCATGTTTGAATAAAAATAGGAAGAAAAAATTAATTATTTGCTTTTATATTTCTTTGACTCGAGTTTTGTATTTTAGTGGAGAATGTAATCAAGTTATTCTGCTGTTCTTCCAAAAATATCAGTCTTGAATGATTGGTAGTTAAATATGGCTGAATTGTTCACTCTGGA
This sequence comes from Narcine bancroftii, assembly GCF_036971445.1. Classification (NCBI taxonomy): domain Eukaryota; kingdom Metazoa; phylum Chordata; class Chondrichthyes; order Torpediniformes; family Narcinidae; genus Narcine; species Narcine bancroftii. The sequence goes on from NC_091469.1 coordinate 58,138,861, forward strand.
CTCACAGCACTTAAGGGATAACCTTAGGCTGTACCTGTTTGTTACATGTGTAAAATCCCATCTCCTTGCCCTATGAAAAAAGTAGACGGACGTTTCCAAACGTCCAATATTATAAATATACTAATCAACATTTATAAAATCCTAAAGAGGATCAATGCACTAAGAATGATCAGCCTGGATTTTTTTTCTGTTCCTTGTCTCAACACAACCAAAGATATTCAACTGAATTTTTGTGTTAAAAGTCACTGAAGGTTTACCCCAAAAGTACCTCACACCGATGTAGAAGTGGGAACACAATGTTATTTCTATTCAGGAGCATAAAAAATATGTTTATGTTCTGTGAGTGATGGATTACAGATCACGTAAAACAAGTGGGTTGAAAGTAACAAAGCAGGCAGCCTCGGTGAGGAAAGAAACTGATTTCATATTTCAGGTAGCCCATCCTTCACCAGAAATTATGAAACATTAACATTGTTTTTCTCTCTCTCCACAGATGTTCTCTGGCCTGCCAAATGTTTCCATCATTTTCTGTTTCGATGCCAGATTTCAAATACCTATCGTCTTGTCTAAAATATAGGGTGCTTCTGTATTATGTAGGCAAAAAGGCCATGGTTTTCTCTCTTGACAAACCCAAGCATTTGTTACCTTGAGTCAGTTAATTTCATTTTTTTAAATCATTGAACCAGAATTTGTGGGATGGACATGAGTTTAAAATTGAGACTGCTAATTCACTGTAGTCTAATGAATCTGTGAGATAAACTCATCTTTGATGAGAATGCAAACAATAGGGACTGGGAAAATGTATGTCGAGGGGTGACTGTAATTTAATATTGCTGATCCAACATTGATTGATGCAGTTAAAAAAATATTTACAGTTGACATTTCATAATTGTACTATGTTGTTGCTGAAGGATGTAACTCTAAACATCGACTTTGTGTAAATTTGTCAGGTGGAGGCATGGTTTTTTTTTCCATTTGTGAAATGTTAACAATTAGAAACTGATATATCAAAATGTTAAAGAAACTATACTTAATTATCACTAAACATGCCTTCAAAAGGCCCTTCACAATACTGTATGCAGGGTCAAATCAATGGATGTGAGGTTGCACATTGTAGGGTACTCTAAATGATTAGAACACGTAAGATCCAGAGTGAGCAGGCTAATTGGTGGAAGGAGTCAGAGGGTGGCAGTGGAAGCCTCTTTTTCAAATTGGAGATCTATGGCCATTGGGGTTCTAGAGGGATCAGTGCTAATCCACTGTTGATTTGGATGTGAATATAGTTAGCAAGGTTGGTAAGTTTACAGCTGGCACCAAGACTGACGATTAGGTGGACGATGAAGTAGTTTATCCAAGACATTAACAGGATCTAGATCAATTGGGGAAGTGGATAATGGCAGAAGGAATTTAACCTGGTCAGATGCAGGATTTTCACAGTAAATGGTAGCATCATGGAGAACATTTAGAACAAAGAGACCTAGTGGTACAGGTACATAGTTCCCTGAAAATGGCCACATGGGTAGACAGGGCAGTGAAGAAAACATTTGGCATGCTTGCTTTCATCAGTCAAGGGAAGAGTTAGGACATAATATTACAGTTGTACAAAACATTGTTGAGACCACACTTGGAATATTATGTGCAGTTCTGGTCACCCTGCTATAGGAAAGATGTCATTGTGCATGAAAGGGTGCAAAAAAAATTCTCGTAAATGTTACGGGAGGGCTTGAGTTATAAAAAGAGGTTGGATAGCTGGAACTTTTCCCTGGAGCACAGGAGGCAGTGGTGGATTAACTATTAGGCTGAGTAGGTGAAGCCTAGGGGCCCAGAGCATAAGGGGGCCCAAGTCACCTGATATATTTCACTACTTTTGCATATTATTTTCATATATAGAGTTTGCGAGCATTGTCTAGGGTGCATGGGCACCTAGTTAAGAATGATAAAGATAAAGGAAGGATGGAGGTTAAGATAAAAGGTAGAAAAGGGAATATATGTGAGGGTCATTCTCTGAAATGCATGTACTTTAATGCAAGGAGCATAGTGAACAAGATAGATGAGCTTAGAGCATGGATTGGCACTTGGAATCATGATGTTGTGGCAATTAGTGAAGGAGGGACAGGACTGGCAACTAAATATTCCAGAATACAAATGTTTTATATGTGATAGAACAGGGGGGTAAAAAAAAAAAGGGGGGAGGAGTTGCTCTGATTGTTAAGGAGGACATTACTGCCGTGAGGTGGCAGGATGGTTTGGAGGGATCGTCCAGTGAGGCTGTTTGGGTGGAATTGAGGAGTGGAGGAGGCATGAGGGCACTAATAGGAGTGTATTATAGACCACCAAATGGGCCAAGAAAATTGGAAGAACACATTTGTAATGAGATAGCATATATGTGTAATAAACATAAGGTAGTGATCATGAGAGATTTTAACTTCCCTCACATTGATTGGGATACCCATACAGTAAGAGGGCTGGATGGGCTAGAGATTGTCAAATGTGTACAAGATAGTTTTCTTAATCAATACGTAGAGGAACTGACTCAGGTCGGTGTAATACTGGATCTCCTGTTAGGGAACGAGATAGGTCAGGTGTCTGAGGTTAATGTTGGAGAAGAAATTGGGTCTAGTGATCACAACTCTATTTGTTTTAGGGAAGAGCAAAGAAGGGCCTAAAGCTGAGGTTCTGGATTGTAGAAAAACAAATTTCAAAGGAATAAGAATGGATTTGGGGAGTATTGAGTGGGACATGATTTTTTTCAGGAAAGGATGTAAATGAAAAATGGAGACTATTCAAAGAAGAAATTTTGAGAGTACAGAGTAGATATGTCCCAGTGAGGATCAAAGGAAAGGCTGGAAGTCATAGGGAGCCTTGGTTTTCGAGGAATATTAGAAATTTGATTAGGAGAAAGAGGGAAGTGTACAAGAGGTATAAACAGCAGGGTGATGAGAAATTGAAAGAGGACTACAAGAAGTGTAGAAAAAATCTTAAGAAAGAAATTAGAAAGGCCAAAAAGAGGCACGAAGAGGCTTTGGCAGGTAGAGTAAGAATAAATCCAAAGGGGTTCTATAGGTACATTAAAAGTAAAAGATTAATGAGGGATAAAATTGGACCCCTTGTAGATAGGGAGGGTAGGGTATATGAAAAGTTAGAGGAGATGGGGGAAATTTTAAATGATTTATTTTCCTCGGTATTCACTTGGGAAAAAAAAATTGTACCAGTTAAGTAAAGAAAAATAGTGGGGAGGTCATGAATCATATAAGGATAACTGAGGAGGTAGTGATGGCAGTGTTAAAAAAGATAAAGGTGGACAAATCTCCGGTCCGGACAAATTATTCCCAAGGACACTCAGGGAGACTAGTGTGGGACAATAACAGAGATATTTAGGATATCACTGTCACGGGGGTAGTGCCAGAGGATTGGAGGGTGGCTCATGTTGTTCCGCTGTTTAAGAAAGGGTCCAAATGTAAGCCTGGAAATTATAGGCCTGTGAGTCTGACGTCTGTGGTGGGTAAGTTGATGGAAAGTGTTCTGAGGGATGGCATTTACAAATATTTGGAAGAACATGGATTGATAGGTAGTAGTCAGCATGTTTTTTTATCAGGGGTAGATCATGCTTAACAAACCTTATAGAGTTTTTCGAGGGGACTACAAAAAAGATTGATGAAGGGAAGGCTGTGAATTTTGTCTATTTAGACTTTAGTAAAGCATTTGACAAAGTTCCCCACAGGAGGTTAGGAAAAAAGGTGGAGGCATTAGGTATAAATAAGGAGGTAATGAAATGGATTCAGCAATGGTTGGATGGGAGGTGTCAGAGAGTAGTGGTAGAAAATTGTTTGTCCAATTGGAGGCCGATGACTAGTGGAGTTCCTCAGGGATCGGTCCTGGGTCCACTATTGTTTGTTATATATATTAATGATCTGGAAGAAGGGGTGGTGAATTGGATAAGTAAGTTTGCAGATGATACAAAGATTGGTGGTATTGTGGACAGTGAGGAAGATTACCATAGCTTAAAAAGAGATATAGGAAAGCTAGAGCAGTGGGCTGAGAAATGGCTGATGGAATTTAATATGGATAAGTGTGAGGTGTTGCATTTTGGAAAGGCAAATCTAAATAGGTCATATACATTGAATAGTAGACAATTGAGGAGTGCAGAGCAACAAAGGGATTTAGGAGTTATGGTAAATAGTACCCTCAAAGTTGATACTCAGGTAGATAGAGTGGTGAAGAAGGCATTTGGAATGTTGGCCTTCATAAATCAGAGTATTGAATTCAAGAGTTGGGATGTTATGATGAAATTGTAGAAAGCATTGGTGAGGCTAAATTTGGAATACTGTGTGCAGTTTTGGTCACCAAATTATAGGAAGGATATAAACAAAATAGAGAGAGTGCAGAGAAGGTTCACGAGAATGTTGACAGGATGTCAGGGTTTGAGTTGCAGAGAAAGGTTGAGCAGCCTGGGGCTTTTTTCTCTGGAGCTTAGAAGATTGAGGGGGGATTTGATGGAGGTGTTCAAGATTTTAAAAGGGACAGAGAGAGTCAACATGGATAGGCTTTTTCAATTAAGAGTGGGGGGGATATTCAAACCAAAGGCCATGGTTTGAGATTGAAGGGGGAAAATTATAAGGGGAACATGAGGGGAAATTTCTTCACGGGAAAGTGTGGTTGGGATGTGGAATAAGCTTCCAGCGGAGGTGGTTGAAGCAGGGATGTTATTTACATTTAAGACTGGATAATTACATGGAGGGAAGAGGATTGGAGGGGAGAGAATTGGAGGAGTATGGACCAGGTGCTGGTCAGTGGGACTAGGAGGGTGGGGATTTGTTCCGGCATGGACTAGTAGGACCAAACTGTCCTGTTCTGTGCTGTATATGGTTATATGGTTATATCTGGAATGTTACAAATACTATTTTGTTATCTAAATTAGGCTCCAAACATATAAACATTTAGAAGTGAACAAGTAATGCTTTTAGAGACTTCATTCTACAGCCACAACTCCCCACAAGATTGAGTTTACCATTACTGCATTACACTTACTGCATAGGTGAAACTGGTAGCTGGTGACTGTGGGCCAGAGTCGGCACTGTGTCATTACGGGGGTGATGTGTGTGGTAGTTTCTGGGAGCTGGTGGCAGCGGCATGAAGATTTTCAGTTTGTGTGAGGAGGAGGTTCTGAAATGCTGGTGTCCGGCCTGTCTTCTGCAGTAGAAAGTAAACAACGGGAGTGGTGCGTGACTGGCGGTATCAAACCGGTGGCCAGTACTGCTAAATGAGAGGCCAGTAGCAAGTGGCACCCAGGTGGCCAGACTCTTGCTGAGGAGCGAGGATTGGTGGGGTGGCCTGGGTAGCCAGGCCTGTGGTGGGGAGCAAGGGGCGCCATAGCCCGGGCCAGGGTAAAGTTGGAGAGGGAGATTTAGTAAAGCTCAGCCTTGGGCCCAGGTGTTAGTTTATCCACTACTAACAGGAGGCAGAGTGGCAACTTTATAAGGTACATAGATCAAAGATTGAATCCCAGAGATGAATGTTATTGCTCTCAATGTCAAAGCAACATTTGACTGACTGAAATCAATCGGCATCAAGGGGAGAACATTCCTATAGTTGGAGTCCTGCCTTTAAAATAAGGATGGTGGCTGTTGTTGACGGAGTGGCAGTCCCAGGATTTTGCTGCAGGGATCCCTTGGGCAGTGTCCCAGGTGTAGCAATTATCAGCCCCAGGTCTGGCAATGGCCTTCATTCCATCACAGGGCCAGAGGTGGGAAAGTTCGCCAATGTTTGTGCAATTCTATTTGTAATTTCTCAACAAGTGATGCAGCCCATGCCTGCATGCAGCAAGACCTGGACAACACCCAGCTTTGGTCTAATGCAATGTGCCAAACAATGTGTATGTCCAACAAGAGAGAGTTTAGCCATCTACATTTGATATTCAATGCTAACTTTCACTCCGTTGACATCCATTGACTCATTGTCGATCAAATCAATTTGACTGGCTACAAGTAAGTCAGAGGTTGGGTACCCCATGACGTGACTTACTTCTTGAAACTCCAAACCTTTTGACTCTCTACAAGATTTGCTAGGAATGTGATGACTTCACGTGACTGGATGATTCAGGACAGAGCAACCCACTTGCTTCACATCCCATTTATAACCCTAATCATGAATTCCATCCACCATTGGAGCACCGTGGCTGCAGCACCCACCAATAAAATGAACTTCACCTATTTGCCAAGGCTGCTACAATAGTATCCCAAACCTATTACCTCGTGATAAGGGCATTAAATGCTTGGCAGCAAGACTCCCTTTAAGTCAGCAAACCATCCTGACATGAAAATACATTGTTTGTTCTTCATTATCACTGAGTATAAATCCTGGAATGCTCCATCCATCAATACTGTGGGATCACCTTAACCAGAGTAGAATGGTTTAAAAAGGCAGCTCATCACTAACCTCTCAGGGCAATATGTGATGCACATAAATGTTGGCATTTACTCATACGCATATCTAGGGTACAGCAGGTGGGGCAGACAACAGGGATGGAAATATCGGGGGGGGGCTCACTGTCCTCACCTTACCCGCCCAACATCCAAGTCAGGCTTGCCCAATCCCACTTAATCTCTTGAGTGCCCCAGAGCGGCAGTCTGGCCTATGGGCTGGCATTTCATTAGGCCATTTATTGGGGCCACTGGCCCGCTGGCCACAGCCCTTCAGGGTAGAGTCGCAGCTGATCTGCTGGAACCGCTCTGCCTCTGCCAGCACCAGGGAAACCGTTGCAGACTCCACATAGTGAGTGAACATGATCTTCATGAGTTTTTTTGTGACACTTGCATTAAACGTGTGTTGGTGATGGCGAGTGTACAGAGTGTGACTCAAAGGGTAATATGATCTGAAGATTTATTTGACTGAATTACCGTTTCATCACTTTGTATCGTATGTAATGTAGTAAGTGACCAGTGAAGGGTCGTGACAGTCACAGCACTACGCAGTCTCAGCTCTGCCAATCAAGTTTTTTGCCCTGCCACACCAATTAAGTGCACACCTTGCTTTGGCCAATTTAAATCTCTTTCTATTTGGCCTTGGGTCATAAGGCCCATTGCCTTTGTAATTGGCTTGACCTTGATGACAAAGAGCCAGTGATTGGCCCCTATAAATTACCTGGACTGGAACCTGGGCTTCCCTCACCCACCCCACTTGTGTTTGGCTGATTTGGTGTTGAGCCATTGGTCTCCTGTAAACAACCTGGGCTGGACCTCCCCAGCACTATAAAGGGCATTCTGTGTGCTCCATTCCCCCTCTTCAACATTACTGGGCTCAAGTTAAATAGCCTCTTTGCCATTAAGACTAGCCTGCTTTACTCAGATAATTTCCAGGCCTAGAACAACCTCTGGAGCAATTGTTGGTAAACTAAGCTCTCACAACCCATCTTCCAAAATGGGGTTTTCCACAAGCTTGTCCTGTTCCAGTTGCTGCTGCTGACTGTAAAACTGTAGAACTGATCTGTGTGTGTGTCTCTCTCTCACACACAGAGAAAACCTGTTTTACTCTCTCTGCTTGTAAAACCACATGACCCTCTTAGAACAGCAAGTTTCTTTCCAGGTAGAATGCGGCTCTGACCAGCTCTTTCATTTGTCGCCTTTTTGTAAACAACAATCCATTAGTGAAGTCTCTTGGGCACTCTTCAAAGCTTTTGCAAAGGCTCTGAGGCCCTGACATGTCTAGCATGAGCAGAGCTCCAGTATTTTAAATGAGATCTGGTTTGAAGTGTTTGCGACCTACACTAACAAACCCTACCCCAATTTATCCCACAAAAACATATCTATATTCTGTCACACTAGTAAGTGCATGAACTTTGTGCTGCAATGTTGTATGGTTTAATGGTTCTATGTATGGTTCTATCACGGAATTTCTGTGCTGAAGCAATGCATGCTTTAAGCTTCTATGGTTAATGGTGCCATGCAGACTTGGCTCCCATGAAAGTCTGAGCTGAGGTCTGTTGTGTCTTCCTCTTGCTCATCCTCCTCACCTGATTCAGTCAGTAGTAAGAGGACTTAGAGCAGGCGATGGAATGAGGGAATGGAATGGTGTGTGATCCAGGACACTCTGAATGAGTCAACATTGACTGACACTGACCCAAAGCTATCAGCAGGAGGCCAGGGGCACAGAAGCTGTGGGCTGTAGCTGGGAATGGAACAGCAAGTAAGAAACACAACATTCTAAAACATTAATGCAACATGTGCGTGATTTCCAGGGATATATCCCAGGTGACAGCGACATGGTCGGTGTGGCAGTTTTTTGACGGGAGTTGGGGGGGGGGGAGGTAGGTCCAATGTCGGTGGCAGCACTAGGCCACCACTTGATCTAAGTACGCCACTGCATTGACTTGCAACACACAAAGCCCACAAGAATTAATTTTATAATTAAAAAGAACAACAACAAAAAAACAACAGAGCTGCCTTTCCTGAGGATCTGTTGAATAGCTTAAAACATAGCTCTGGCCCACACTTACAGATATCAAAAATGCCAAGGAATGTCTGGAAAGGAAGAGTTAATTCATAGAATAATGATAGTTATGTCGCATGAAAGTAGTTTCCATGTTTTTTGTTTCAAATTTAGCAGTTGTATCTAAAGTACGCCTTCTGATTTTTTTCTAGATTTAAGAAATTGTTTTATATATAATTATTTCTTCATCTGTTTTCTTTGTTCGGAGAATTATTTCTAATATGTTACATTCACTCTTTGGAATTTAAACATGTTATTTCTATTCCCCTTATGCTATGTAATAATAAAAAGATGGAAAAAGGAAAAAAAAATAGGCTGATTTACCATATAACTTGTGCCATATAGTTATAAAATAATATTACTTGGTTGATATACTTTTCCCTAATCACATCCCAAGTTAATTTGAATTCCGAAACAAATAACTTGTATTGTGCATAGAACTTCTCATCTGTGTACTGACCAACCTGTACTGCAATTGCATGGCTAGAGAGAGAGAGCTAGATTCGGAGTACAGATCTTCAGTGTGAGGTGGATAGGGCGTCTCTATAATGTTTTATCGTAAACATTGTTACATTGCGCAATTAGTCAATTCAAAAAGTGGCACCAAAGTAAAGTAATGCGGTGTGTAGTTTGTTTCATAATTTTAAAGACATTTAAACAAAATAGTTTCGTTTTAATGTACAAACGTTTAAATGGAGGGAGTGTGAGTGGTTCCTCAGCTGTGAAATTCTGTCCAAATTGAAACAGCAGTACCGTCCTGTTGATTCGAGCCAGGAGCGAAAAACGCTGCAAAACTTAGAGGACCACAGATCCGAGCCAAACATTGGAGCCTTTGCCCGGAGTCTGCTCGACTTCAGGTTAAAACAGAATGCCGTTTTCTTTTAGTTCAGGAATAATTGACACTGATCCCTGCATTTTAATGCACGGACCAACGAAATTTTGAAGCCTCTCGATGAAGATGCGTGGACACCTCAAGCCATCTGTTGGATCCACGACCCTTTTTTTGACATTTAATTGTTCTTAAAGTCAGTCTCGTTCACTATTTCAGTTTCATTATTTTATGTAAAAAAAAACCTACTTTAATCCATGTTATCAAGTTGCTTTAAATCTGGAAGGAACTCCATATGGCCAGGGTTGAGCACTGGGATCCCTGAAGATCGTGTCCGCCTTTAAATCCCAAGTAGTGAACACGGACCACGTGTAACATTAATGTGGTTATTTCATACAGCTTCACGTAGCTTGTTTGCGATTTCAGTCGATTTTAAAATGAAAAATGCAAATGTTTTTTTTTAAAGTGGGACTCGACCTTTGGCTATAAACGGCAGAGTAATGTGCTCAAATGCTCAGTTGTCAAAGGCCAGGATAACTGCACAAATGGCACCAGGTACTGATCTGGAAATTAATGAGCCCCTCCTATGTATATATAAAAAAAGAGACCATTAAATAAATGAGCGGCGCCGCCTTTCCAACCGTCTCATTTCTTCTAAACACACCGCACCGTTTGGGGTTGGTTTCGATTTACCATTTTTTCCCCTTGCATTTGTAATTTGACAAGGTTCCCGCTTTCCCAAACGCAGAGGCTGCCAGCAATTCCATTCCACTTGACTGCATGAAATGTTGGAGATTTAAACAGCAGCGACTTCACACACTCGGGCCCCCAGACTGGTTTTATAGGAGCTAAATGAATGAGGAGTGGGATTTATTTATTGTGTGGTGTCTACCTCAGCCTGGGTTGACTGTGGGTGCAGTTTTGGGAGGGTAAAATGTCCCCTGCGTGAGTCTGTATTGTCAAGGAACACCTGACACCCCGACTCCTATTTCTGCGCGTCAAAAGGGTTTATTCAAGCAAATAATAGGATCGCAGCAGAAAACGTTTCAGGGCAGGAGGCAATGTTAAACTTCGCCACATGAACTCCGTTTCCAGGGCTATTAAGCTTTTAATTTGAAAATAGCGGTCGGGAATTTTAAGGTGACCATAATAGGCTAGGTATAAATTCAGATTTGAATTGTACACATGGATTGGGAGTGATGTGAGAGGTGGTGGTTGGAGGATTCTGGGGAATAACGGTGCAAAAGTTTAATGAGAGTATTGCATGTGGTACGTGAGTAAACAAGATGTTGCATTTTGAGGGGTGATCTCGCCAGCACTAAACAAACAGAAAATAATTTGTCAAGTAAATAAGTGCAATGTACAGATGCATTGAAAATCTTGCTGCAGCCTCACAGGTCCGCCAACCGCACGCCAACACAAATTAAACAGAAATAACATGTCCGAAGAGATTGAAAACAATATAAGAGAAAATAATGCTAAATATTCACAGTTGGTTGGCCGACGGTGCAAAGAAGTGTTCTGTCAATACACTATCGGGGAGATCTTTTATAGTCTTGTAGCAGTGTTAGGGTTCGGGATGTTCAAACGCCAGGTGGCTGCTGGAAAACAACGCTGTTCTTGAACCCAGAGGTGACTCCTGCACCTTCTGCCTGAAGGAAGCAGCAGGGAAAGAGCCTGGTCAGGGCGATGGGGGTCAAAAATGAGTGGTCATTTTACTTTCGAATCCTGATGGATACTAGCAACCTGGAAAAACAAGTTCAAAGCTGTGAAGTGAGGTCTGGAGCCTCATATCGGTGGAGTTCAAGGAGAGAGCCGACAGTTAGATTGATCAGATGCTGTCCGTGAAAAAAAAATACTGATTTCGAAATGCATAATATTATTAAATAAAGACAATAGTATCCATTCTCTTTTAACATTGGGCTGCTGCAATGTAGATTGCAATAAATGCACGACACTTTTCGTTGGAGGCTTCGAGATGTGATTGTTCATCAGGTATGGCCAAATCCGGCGTCCCAGTGAAAGTTGCGACAACAGATCCTTTCTAGTTATTTGCGTGAAAGGTTAAACTCAGTTGTTACGCGGTGGGGTTCAGTGATCGATCCCGTTTAAGCTCATCCCATTTGTGCCAAGAGCTCAGTGACAATGACTTTGACATTAACTGTACGATTTCGCTCAACCACCTCACTTTTAAGATCTTGTTTCAAACTCGTCAGAAATTATACTCAGTTCGCAAATCTGGCAAATTTTATTCAACGATGTGCTTCACAATGGACGAAAGATAACCACAGATTTAATACTTAAAAAAAAAAGCACTGTACTTCTGGATTCTCCAATTACATCTTTTAATGAACGCATTATCTGATGTTTGAAAAGGACAGGATTGGGACCGAGCTTTAACGCGCAATATTTGAGACTAATGATAAATGTATCAACTCGAATCGCATGGAAGAGGGACAACGAGAAACGCATCAAACGAGGAAGCAGCTAAACCTAAAATGTGTTCATGAATTCATTACAAATAATCTCGTCGGGCTGTAGGTGTAACAAATGAAGGCGATTAACCTAAAGAGCTCGTTTTCATTTTCAGAACATGCAGTTAAAACAAGGGAAGTTAAAAGGGGACTCCACTTTTGAGGCCGGGGATGAATGAAATAAGATTATTTGGATTTTCAGAAGGCCCTTGACAAGGTGCCGCACACACACATATCGGGGAAGTTACTGGCGTGGACGCAACAGAAGGCTGAGTGGGAGTAAAGTGGGGGGTGGAGGGGGGGGGGTTCTGGCTGCCTGCGGGTGACGCGGTCTTCTGCAGGGTCGGTGTTAGGTCCGCGATTTGACGCGTTGTCTATCAATGATTTTAGACGAAAGGATTAATGGTTTTCTACATTACACAGAAGGGCTGAAGAAACACAGCAGGTCATGCAGCTTGGATAGCAAATAAAAGGCATGTAAAGATCAGGATCTTTTTGTTGGGAAATTTGGGGGAAAAAAACTAGGGACCTGAATAAAATAAAAGGTGGGGGAAGGAAGGAGCCAGGCCTGGATTAACCATTAAGCAAAGTAAGTACCAAAGGCAGGCGTCACCAGTTATTTTTCCCCCAGTGCCGGAGTGCAGCTGAATTAGGGCCCCACAAAAAGCCCTCCCCCCACAATAAATTAAAAAAATTAGATTTAATATAGGTGAGGGGTCTGGCCTGGAAGAAAACTTGTTTTTTTTTAAAAATCTATTATTCCACATTCAGCACTTATTGAGCCAATGTCTTGTCAGTTAGACAATGGTCAAGAGGGAACTTTTGTTTGACGGTGCTTAAGGCATCAGTTGGCTTTCATCCAGCGCTGGAAAGAGCAAAGGAGGAGGAGAGGCCTAACAGGTAAGAAATGGATACAGGTGGCAAGGTAGAAGCAAAAGATGAGAAGTGATTGGGGAGATGGCAGAGGCCGAAGAAGGGGTAGCTCTCTGATAGAAAGAAGGGAAGGGGTGGGGATCTGGAAGAAATTTGCCTGGAGGAGCTATTTCTTCAGCCAGAGGGTAGTGAATCTGTGGAATTTGTTGTAGTGGAGATCAAGTGATTAGGTAGATTTAAAGTGGAGGTTGTTACGTTTCAAATGAGTATGTCAAATGGGGAAAAGGCAGGAAAATGGGGTTGAAAGGAAGAATACATCAACCATGATTTGAATGGCAGAGCAGACTTGATGGGCTGAATGGCCTCATTTTGTTTCTATATCCTTGTCTTTTGGGCAATTGAAATGCAAAATGTGATTAGTTTCTACATTGAGATGTACACATTTGCCAGTTGCTTAATTATTTGGACTTTTACAAATAAACCTGACCATGCCTATTGCTGTTTTGTACTAAGTGGTGATCTCCTCTTGCTTTTTGACACATTCATTGCTATTATGCCTTTTCATTTAGTTTTACACTCGTTTGCATATTTCCCAATGAATTCACTCCATTGTTCTGCTTCCATCAAGAAAATTTCTCATGCAAAATTAAACACTTAGATTGCAAGTTTCACTCTATATTATTACTCAGCGGAGCAGTAAAACTATTGTTTTATCTTCCCTTAATTTGATGAACGGTCTTCAGCCTAAATATTAATGTACAGTATTTTTCTTTCCATTGGTTGCCTGACCTGCTGAGTGTTTCCAGGATTTCAAACTTCTAACAACTGTGACATTGTTTCATCTGCCATGCTGCAGATTTGCTTTCAGTGTGCTGGTTGCTGCAATACATACCCATTTGTGCTGTATTGTACCAATCACAGAATTGGGAAAGGTGATCACTTGGCAAAACAAAATATGGACGAGGCAGATCATGACATTTGACCAATAGAAGCAACTGTGAATTTCCACGGCAGCTTTAGAAGTTGACTATACAGCAGCAGGAACGACACCCTTGCTTTTTGAGACCAAGTTGATCTGAGCCGAGTAATTCGTTTTAACACTGCATTTTTAGGAGTAGCCCTTGTTCCACTGGCATCCCAGTTAATTGCCGTGCAGTGTCCTGGGATAGGAAACAGTTTGTGCTCTTTTCACTGAGCCACTTTAACCGGGTCACAGACTGCTTTTCCACTGAACAAAACTCATCCCCAAGGATTGGAGAAACTACCTTCAACCAGAAAAGGGTGACTTTCTGCTGTCTTTTTTCTTCTGGTTTAATCAGCACGCTGGGCTAGAGGCTGTCAATCCTCAGTGTGATTTGATGCCAGCATGCTGATTGTTTTCCTTTTCCACTGGACCCTTAGTTCCCTGTTGACTCCTGGGACAAGGTGCCAGTGGGAAAGGGGGTAGCGTTTCACAGATGATGTGATTATAGATCACATCAAGACTGTGGAGTGATGAAAGTGTGTAGATCATATGAATATCACATTTGTGTACTGACAGATGTTTGATTAAGTGATGTAGTTGGTAGGATGTGACATGCAGTGATTTTAGTCATTCATGACAATCTCTTGCAGCACTGCATCCAGACATTTGTAGCTCGACTCCTGGCACTTACCTCCAGAGATGTCTCCTTATCACAGCCCATTTAGATGTGGATATTCTCCGGCTGAAAAGATGAAGGGCTTGCTGTTCATCAAGATCTTCAGTAAAATAATGAAGCTCATTCTTGTTGTGCCACGTCTTCCACCAAGTTACAATCACATCCACAATGTCCTGCATGACCTTCCACGGCCAGAATTGATTTTAAAAAAAATTTGTAGATTGATATTCATTATGACATTAGCTTGGGCTGATAGTATTGGGTCATGTGATAATGAGCTCGGGTAATCAACATCATGTTCAGCACAATGTTCTGAAATTATCAGTGTGATGCCTTCACCAAATAATTTATATGCAAATTAACCATTCATGTGCCATATTTCCAGTACTCTTTTATTTATTTTTCATGTTTTTTTCAGTCACATATGTAAGTGAATTAACTGCAATACCACCGAGTTCACTGAATCTAGCACAGTACTTCCCCCTCATTAGGCACGTGTGTGGAATCAAAGAATGGGATGGATGATATGAGGGGTCAAGCAGAAGATCAACTAAGACTGGCAGAGGGAATCACTAGGCTAAGAAGACATCATAGAAATGACGCCAGGGATTTGATAACCATAGCTGATAAGATCAAACAGTGTGCCTGGTTAAAGAAATCCAAGCAAGGTTGGGTCTGTTAACTAAAGCAGGAGCAAGACTCGTCTCTCTGGTTAAGACTTGTTCCGTTATTCAAAAGACGCCTATTGTTTGTCAACAGTGCTTCAGTAAGTTTTATGTCGATGTCATCATTCTTGTGCACTGCTGCTTTAATGCAAATGTACAGTGTAAGCATAGGTCTGAATCAATTCAGAAATGCACTGTTTGAACAAAAATCTACTTCAAATAAAATGTAGCATAAAAATGCTGCACTACTGGGAAAAAGTGACTTGACCTAGAATTCTTGTTTGCTTCTCTTTCCTTCAATTGACTTGAAAGGAAAGCCAAAACCACTGTCCTTGTCACTGCCCCCCCCCCCCCCCCCCCCCCCCCCCCCCCCCCCCCCGGTTAAAATAACAGTTGTATCAATAGTCAAATTCTTCAGATAGTTCAAACTTCCCCTTGAGTGTGCAGTGTTAAAACTGCCCCAGTGATATGCTGTTGTTGGCAAGTACAGGTTAGGACACATTGGACAGAAGATTTCTTTTAACCTGAAAGTCATCAAATCAATCTAACAGCTAACTCCCAAATTAATTGCACTTTTGCAATTTACCTTTTTTTTTAAAAAAATTGGGATTTGAACTCAAGGACTTGTTTTCTTACCAGCACCATGCCTTGTACATGCCTGATACATTCTTGAGCTTTTCCAAAACAATTTTGTTAATTGTGGTTACTGGATGTAAGCAATTCGGCAGGCAGTATCTCTACAAGGAGTCACAAACTGCCACTGAATGGTCTGCTGTTAAGATGTTGGCTGGAACACTGAAATCAACATCTCACTCTCTAAATAAGCATTCATGTTCTTTTTGATGAAATCAGTTAAAATATTTAATGTAGATTATTTTGACTCATGAAGTTCAAATTCAGGTGGCAGGAGAGAGGAAAATTCTCCAGATCTTTCATGAGGATATTAGAGAAGCAACATGTTAGTAATAGGATTTCTCCAGATTTGCAGTGGTTCATTAGATTCAAGATTCAACTTTTGTCATGTGTATGTTGAAAGCTTTCTTTTGCTTGACCTACAAAGGCAAACAAAATGTCCAAGAAATCCAGCACCATTATTAAAACAAGAGAAGCTAGAGTCCCTTTAGAAACAATTTTTCTGTCATAATTCTTGTTAACTATGTAAGATATTCTACACGTGAGAGGAGAAAATGAGCACCCAACCTTTACAATTCTTTTGCTAATTGGATAGAAATTTGCAACATCTTGTTCAAATCAGGCCAAGTTTTTGGAGAGGTTGGGAAAATTATGTGGGGGGAGGGGGGGAACTAATTTTAAACATCACCCGAGTTGTATGTCCAGGAAGGACTCTGTTTAATCACCAACAGTGATAATTAGTACCATCTAATTGTCAACATGACATAGATTGTAGCTGAGAACATAAAGCACAGAATATCTGTGGCATCTGAATTTCATTTCCAAGGCATGAATGGTGAGAATGAGTAATAAATGTATTAAAAAAAACACATTTATCTTGTCCTTCTCACAGCATCTGTAATGCCCAAAACAATTCAAATGCACAAGAAACTACCTCCGTTAAATACCTGCTGAATGTAGTAAAACCCAACAGTACCATCTCAATGCTACTTTTCCCAAAATCTTGAGAGTAGAAGGAATTCACGATCTTCTGACTCATTTCTTTATTCTTCCATTATTTCACTGCAACTTGACCATCAAACAAATAATATGGGTTTGTGGTTCCTAACCACTAATTAAACATGACATAATTTTAGGTATGTTCAATCCTAACTGGATTTTTACTGCTAATGTAAAAGCAATATTACTCAAAGTCTGGAAAACTGAAATAAAACATTCAGTTAGGCAACATCTGTAGAGATGGAAACAAAGTTAATATACAGGTCAATGATTTTTCATCATAACACTGGGAAAAGAGGTATTATTGAGGAGAAAGAGATGTGAGAGTGAAGGGTCTGGGTATGGAAACCAGGGAAAGATTGAATGATCCTTGAGATGATGGTTCTGGCTGAAAAAGGGTGGTAAGGACCACTGAATAACAAAAAGCTATGTCTGGAGGAAGTGGGAGAGATGATAAAACAGACAAGGTTTCAGAAAAAGAGATCGAAAAATAAACCAGAAATATGGGAATCAAGGCTACCTCATCTCTCACTTCCCCAGCTTTGATGGAAGACTGGTGACCTACTCAGATTTCTGTAATTCTTTTTGACTTATTACTGTAAATTTATACAGCACTGAACATTTACTTTAAAAAGCACAGAGACTGACTGAATCTTGTTGATTTAAATTAGAATCACTCATTTACATTAACTCCAGATTATCTGCAAACACTTCTGTGTTCTATTTGGAGAGATAACGAGGGACTAATTCAGGGAGTATACAAGAGATAGCATTCTACATCAGTATTGTGAAGAACCAACAAGAGAGCAGCATAGTGTAATTTAAAAAAAGTTAATTCATTATCTGAGTTACAGGGCCTTTAGGGAATAGTAATGTCAAAAAGATAGAATTTTATGTAAAAATTAAGTGATTTAGTTCAATTTGAAATCAGCCTCAAGTCCAATTAACAGAAGTACAGAGTTGGCTATGGTACACTAAAAATGTAATATATTGGTGCAGATTGATGATGAGCTAAACAAGCAGAAAACAGAAGAGGAATAACGTAATCATTCTCAAGATGGAAAGCTGCAACTCAGGCACTACAGGGATCGATTTGTGAGTCCCAGTAAACATTTAAGATTTAAATGAGGGATTAAGAATTTTGTATCAAAGTTTGCTCAAATTACAAAGTTCGGCATGAGTTTGAGCTTGAGGATGGGCACAAGATTTTTTCACTGACATCCCAGTTAATTGGCTGTGCAGTGTCCTGGGATAGGAAGCCCTTTGTGCCATTTCCACTGGGGCGCCCTTAACTGGAACCGTAATTGCTTTTCCACTGAACACACTCATCCCCGGGGATTGGAGTGTTCTACCTTCAAGTGGAAATGGTGACTTTCTGCTGTCCCTTTTCCACTGATTTTATCAACACGCCAGCGTCAGTAAACGCCGTGGATGTGAGTTGAGGTAGAGGCGGTTAATCTCCAGCATGAAATAACATCATTTGACGCGGGTGTTCAGACAATGTTCCTTTTCCACTGGACCCTGTCCCAGTAAATTCCCAGGATAGGATGCCAGTGGAAAAGGGGCTATAAATTAAATAAATGGGTGAGGACATGGCAGATGGAATATAGTGTGGGAAAATGTAACACTATTCATTTTGCTTGAAACAAAACACCAAACTGTGAAATATTGAGCAAAGAAGTTGTTCAGTGACTTTCTGTATTGTACAGGAACACTAACAATGATGTACACTTATAAACAGGAAATTGAACTGCACATTGGCCTTTTTTTGAAATAGAGTTTCAGTACAGGAATAAAGACATCTTGCTACTGTTATACAGAACTACCGTTATACAGACCTCACATCAGGAACAAATTTTACAGGTTTAGTCTCACTACCCAACAAAAGATATACTTGTGATGGAGGGAATGCTGTGAAAGTCTGCCATACAAATTCTTGTGATGTGTTTTCCAAATAACGAGATTAATCTGACTTGAATTTAAAATAAACATTTGTATCCTTAAAGCATACAAAATTCTTAGGAAGCTTGGCACAATAGTTACAGGGATGATTTAACTGGTTGGGCTGTATAAAACCAGAGGTGGTAGCCTCAAAATGTCATTAACCATGAGAAGACAAGGCTTCAGTTATATTGGGACAGATGTGGGCTCTGAGACATAACCTGCCCACGACAACCAAGCTGTCTGCCTAACTTGGTTCCATTTGGCTGTGTTTGGCCCACATGCCTCAAATTGTTTACTAACCATTAAAGTGGAGAGAAAAAGAAAATGATTGGAATTCCCTGTCCCTGTCTCTGGGAGTGTGGAGGCTTAACTAGTATATTCAAGAGAAAGAGATCAATACTTTTTTTTCGATATTAAGGGAATTGAGGGATGTGGTGTTAATGCAGAAAAGTGGTACTGAGGCAAAAGATCACCCATGAATTTGTTAATTAACTGGTGAAGCAGGCATGATGGGCCAAATGGCCTACTTCTGCTTCTCTTATTCCTGTGTTGCTTTGGCATTCTAACTATTACTGTATAATAACCCAAAGGCAACCAATGGGCAAGTTTAAGTGTAGTGAATGGTGGTGCATTGTTTATTCACCGCTGACATCCACTCCAACAACAATCAATGTCCCAATATCTTAAAAGGATTTTGCTCAAATGACTCCTACATTGTCTCCACCATCAATAGAAAATGATGAATAAGAAACTCTTTCCCAATTAGCAACTATAACTTTAACAAAATATACATGTTGTGAAACTGTCAACCACTATTTCACTTTTCGGGAAGATTAAACACATCAAATACTAATGTCATTAGTAGCATAAAATGGGTCAAAAACAAATTAAATAAAGCTCAATTTAAAAAAAATAAATGTGCATCACTGCAAGAGGGATTTCAAACCCTAAGGGTTTTGGATATTAGCAGCAACTGGACAAAGTTATTATCTTTGAGTTTATGGTGACACAAGGTTGATCAGGGTATCATTGTGTAATTATGTTAACCAAAATGCTTCAATTGATTACTTTTTTAAATAATATTTCTGTACTTTTTGCTGTTTCTATGAATTATGGCAACACTAGATGCTGGAAATATTGTTCTGTCTCACATTTTGTATTTTGAAAATTCATACAAGCAATTTTATTCAATTAAAAAAAACACATTCAAAATGATCTTTCTTAAAAATCATTGATAAAGAATGAAAAATATTCTGCCAATATCTTCCTAAATTAGGACATCCCCAAAACAGATAAATCAGTGAGGCTTCAAAATTTTACACTTTTCACAAAATGGATCAACATCAGCATAGAAATGAGATACTTTAAGTTTAGACATATGTATTCTATGTATCGCCTTAAATTGTAATAAACAGTGCCTTGCACAAAATGAAGATTCATTGATCAAACTAAGAATGGAATATCAATCTTCATCTGTAAAAATGATATTAAGATCATGCTCCAAATTCTTTTTAATCTTAGCCATTGGGGCTAATCTTAAATCCAATAAATCACTATCAATCCACTATGAACAAATTGTAGATCAAAAAGTACGCCAAGTATATTTGAATCTGCTATTTGAGGAAAAATGTTTAATTTAGACTGAACAAAATTCCTAACTCACAAATATCTTTAAAAAAAAATCTATTAGAAATCTTAAATTTAACTGACAATTGCTCAAAAGAAGCAGTTATTTTGAATAAATAAATCTTTAAAACCAAATTTGTACTATTCCTTAAAGCCTTCATCTAATACTGAAGGCAGGAAAAGATGGTTATCTATAATAGAACTAGCTACAGAAAAATGATTATAACCAACAAATTTCCTAAATTGAGTCCATATTCTCAATCTTATTCTTATTATCGGATCATGTGTCCATTTAGAAAATGAAAAGGGTATAGTGAAACTTAAAATTGCCAACACGTTTTTTAGAAAAGTTCAGTCCACCTGCCCAAGAAGGGCGACTTGCTCATTTATCAAATTTTTCACTCCTTGTCCACAATTTTTAAGATTAAATTAGATCCATGCTCTTTAACTGCCCTGTTTGCTTTTTCATATGAATCAGACAAATTTTTAATCAGCATCTCAAGAGAAAATTTTAGCTTTTAGCACGTTGATAGCCAGATGAGCAGTTTTCATGAAATGGAAAGATAAACTCTCACCAACTTGTACACAATGGTTATATCATATAATGTCATATTAATGCTTAGAAAAAAATTAAGTATAATAAAGATAAAAAATTAGTTTGAAAAGGTATGGAGCTCATTTATAGAATATTATAATTGGCAGTTTTAGAGGATTTGGGTGCTCTAGTGTTGATCCGTCCGTCTTCTGGAGGTCACGACTCGATCCATCTTTGTAATTTTCTTGTAACCTTAATTAGGAGGAGGGGTTAGATTAGTATTAGGGTTTTTTCTTTTAGATAAGAGGATTTATGGGGTTTAATTATGATTATCCTGGATAATATCCTTTTAAAAAAGATTTTAGTAAGGGAAAATGTGATTTGTTATTGGTACAAGGACTGCCTAAAGAAATCTCTTGGAGCCTGCCACATTGACCACCGCCAGTGGGCTGATCTCGCCTCCAACCGTGCATCTTGGCGCCTCACAGTCCGGCAGGCAGCAACCTCCTTTGAAGAAGACCGCAGAGCCCACCTCACTGACAAAAGACAAAGGAGGAAAAACCCACAACCCAACACCAACCCACCAATTTTCCCTTGCAACCGTGTCTGCCTGTCCCGCATCGGACTTGTCAGTCACCAACGAGCCTGCAGCTGACGTGGACATTACCCCTCCATAAATCTTCGTCCGCGAAGCCAAGCCAAAGAAAGATTTAACTGATTTATAAATATCATTTTAATAGACAATCATTTAATAATAAGGGATGGAATTAAAATTTGTCATATTGTGCATTTACTTTAATTTCATTATTATTTTGCCTTGCTTTATTAATATCTTATATATTATGTTAAACTCAAGAAATTTTAAAAAATCTTTCCTTATCATCAATAAAACATATTTTCCTTGAATTCAATTATTTTCATTTTGAAGCTAAAGAAAACACAATCTTCAATAAAAGGATATATTCACAGTGTAGTCTATTATTCGAGTAACAAGATCATATTTCCCAGAAGGTTACCCCCCCCCACCCCCTTGCAACATTATTCCCAACAATTAATACTGCTTCAGGTTTGATGCTTTCTTACACTCATTTAAGGAGAGATTTAGTTTTACTTTCTGATCAAGTGAACAACTCAATGGTTTGTTAACTTCTTTTTGCCTTGAGACATGTTATTATTTCTCAATGATGTGCTTGCAACATGAAATAAAAGCTCCACAAATTACTAGCCACCCCAATAGTTTAGAACTTGTTTTATTGATTTTAATAAGATATTTCAACAGACAGGCACAGTGCAAACACCCAACATCAGCTCGTAGCTTGGCTTCTCCACCACTCAGGCTTGTTACACAGGACCAGGGCACACTCTTGCTGCAACCTGACAAGTGTGATGAAATGGTCTTTCTTAACTAAACTCGTAAACCACAGGGTAATAAAACTCAATCTTCTGTGAAATCCAATTAAGTCATTATCTGACTGATTGTATCTTTAATTGAAAACAGAAGTGACAGTAAATTTCTGTGATATATCAGGATCAATCGATACTACCATACAATTTGGTTTCAAGAAGTGATTTATAATGTCAGATCCATATAGGTAACTCAACATTATTCTCCCTAAAATCACTGGTGGATGAAATTAAGAGTAAGTGCATTTAATAAAAAAAACAAGATGGCCAAGTTATTGATTACAATGGATGTGGTGAAATCAAAGAGACATTTTTAATGTACAAGGCAAAGAAAATACAAGTAATTTCTTTTTTCTCTATTCAGCATCAAATATATATCTGCCAAGAAATTCAATTCAAAAATTTTTATCTTGTGTTAAGTCAGTGGCTACTGCATATATCCTTAATGCTTATAATCACTACCACAGATATTCAATGCAAGGATAAAAACCATATAACACAGAACCAAATTGTTCAGAAACTCTTGGTAAAATGTATTAATGTAAACAACATCAGCAAAAATTATTACTGTTTAATAACAGTAAGCAAGGCACGATTTCTTCAAGGCTTTTTATGAAAGGAAATCGGGATAGTTTTGTTTTAAAACTGTGATCTTAATTTGTAGTTTGAGGTTGAATTTTAGAAGGGGTAGAAAAGGGGTAAATACTGAATCAGCAGGGTCTTTTAAGTGTGGTCTGATTTGCCTTTCTAGGTTAATAGAAAAAAAACAGCCAGAATTTACAAACAGCAAATGTTTCAGTATCACTCTTTTGCAGTCCTCCTAATGCTGCAAATGTTTTGCAGAAAGAATTTGGATGAAGTGACTTCTCTAATTCAAGGCTTGCGAACAGTAAATAAAAATCAAAGCTTTGTGCTTTGTCAGATTATAATTAGATCAAACTTGATGGGGAAGACTTCTACTTCTAATTCAGTACAATGGGTTAAAGGTGTAGCAAGAACGTTAGAGGATTTACTCTGCCAAATATTTTGCGAGCAAATTCTAAAATGTGCTTTTTCAGAATGCTTTCACAGAAGCAGTGAATCTGGAAAATCTTTCCAGTGTGTCCACAAAGTCACGAATACAATGACAAGAAGCAATTTGTGCCAGATTTTAACAGTTCAGTGATTCAAATTTTTGAATGCATGGTTTTAAGATTGCTAACTAAATGCAATGTTGTTAGTCCTTACAAAAAGCAAAGTCAGGTTTTACATCAAATTTAACCCTAAAAATTCATGCATCAACATTTTCACAAGTAAGCAATGTTTTAAAAAAGTTTCTTCTCCTCATAACAAGATTTTCCACCCCTGTATAAAAATAAACAAGTTCATTGTCCATATAGTGAGTTATCCCAATAAGCTTAAAAAAGATTAAGAACCAGAAAAAGCAACACTTTAGTTAAACTCATTACAAATTTAACATCAGCATGCATTGCCTTGTTCTACCTTTCAGTGCTAAATTTGTATAGTGTCAATCAGGAGTTAATTAGGAAGTACTTCTGAAGTCAAATAGAAAAAGCCAACCTCCTCCATGAGTCATTTTGCAGGTGTCACTGCACATGGTCTATATACAAAGTGATATCTTGCTGCAGTGATACATTTGTACTGTAAATGCAACCAGGTTCAATGAATATTGCAAATACAGAACTACCATGCCAGCCTATCATTAAGAAAACCAAATTAGCACCAATAATGTGAACTAAGAGCAGCAAAAACCTACCACACTCTATTAGGGCTGCTATTTTTGTAGTGCAAGAGACATCAAACTATATTTAATTTCCCTTCTACATCTCCTTACAAGATCATTATTTCCATGGATATCAGTTGTATAGGTAAAGATACATAACTGAGTATTTTATACGAACAACACAAGTTTAAGGGTATGCAAGAAGCTTGAAGGATTTTGTGCTACTGTCCCTCAGATTTAATTTTTTAAATCTTTACATAAATGAAGAAAAAATATTTTCACAAGTAGGGGACTGCATGTGTGTATGGCAAAAGTAGGGGGGGGGCACACAAGATATACACACCACCATGGAGTTATGGATCCATGCAACAGTGTGGGGAAACATGGATCATAGTCTTATTAAGTCTATGGAAAAAAAAACATTATTCCAGGACTTCATAGGACAAGTGCCCCACATGATGTAAATGAATTGGAGAATGCCATATGCAGATATTGTGCTGTTCCAATCATAGAACAAAGTAAATCTTAAATTTAAGGGACCAAAAAAGCGTTTCTCGTACCAATTCCTTTTGAATATGATGTGACATAACCTGTTTTACGTTCTTGTGCAAAAGTTCATCTCTCAAACAAATAATACACACAAATAGATATAAATAAGTATAAAATTAACACACATTTAGCCACGTGCAGACCAGATATTAAAGTTTGAATTTAGACATCAGTTCACTCTTAAAATAACTCACTATATGGTAACAATGCAAATATAATTTTCACTTGCCACCCTAACCTAGTGTGTGACAAAAGCCTGATGAGAATAAAGTTTCAATGTCTTCAGCATCTGCTTTTGACTGTGTCACAGTTATTACATGAAATACAATACCACACACATTCAACTTATTGTACAAACATGTTAGGTTGCATACAAAGTTTTTAGTTACTGATCTGACATTTTAAACTCTGCAGCCCTGTCTAATGATTAATCTGAGAATAGAGAAAGAAAAAAAGATCATAATGTACAAATTTAGGATTTGATTTTCAAAATGTACATGATGTTACAGGAACTACTGCTTATTAGTTTCTCTTATATAAACATTCATCTTCAGCACTTAATGGAACTAAAATGTAAATGAGTGCTTTATTAGAAGAACATTCTTTATCACTTGGGTAGGGAGTGAGGTTTATATTTATGAGACAAAGCTTAAAATTTTGTTGGCATTGAACTTTTAATATTTTAAAATTAAATGAAATCACAAACTAACACAAGGCACACAAAGCTAGATCTTTGATACTTTTATCTCTAGTTTGAAGGATTCAACTTATCTGTTATTAATTATGGTAGAAATGTCCAATGTTCCTAAGTATCAAGAGTAGCACTACATTTTCATAATTTTTGGCAAATGTTATGTAGTTAAAACAGATAATTTGTATTGTTTGAATCATAACAAATATGCTTATGTGATGTTTCAATGTGCAGACCTATCTTAGCATTAGTTTATTTTATTGCAAATATTTTTACTAAAGTAGCAGAATATTGGAATTTCACTTGTGTTTCAGACTAATTTGGTTTTTCATTTGTTTCCCAAAATCCCCTGACAAAGCCTGATTTTAAAAAAAAGTAACTATCAATACGTTCTTGCCAACTTTCGTGAATTATTTTTTTCTATGAAAATTAATTTTCATGAGCTTTGATTAACAAAAAAAAAAGAAAATTTCTGTCCTGATGAAGAGTGCACTTTGCAAAGCAACAGAGACCATAAATTCTCTGATGGATATTGAACAGCTTCTTCTCATAGGCAGCGAGAATGCTGAACGAGCAAAGAACTGTTCACACTAATTATCCAGGATTCTCATTTGTACAAAACATTTATTTATAGACGTATAAAATACTTGTCCTGCATATGTATTGTTTGTCTGTATGACTGGTTGAGTGCCTGCATGTTTTGTCCAGAGGAGCAGAGAACACTGTTTGTCAGGTGACAATAAACTTGACTTGAACAGGAACTATCCATTAATGGCCTAGAATTGTTAAACCTTTGAACATTGGCTGATTGTTAAATAACTAATTAGATTGTGTGTACATATGATCCATAAAATTTTAAGTGATAATTCAGAGACATAGCACAGTGTATGCAGCCTGGCCAAAGAAAACACTGCAGGATAATTTATTTTCATCCTACCAAGTAATGCTTTCAGTCAGGGTGGCAAAGGATTAGTAATTAATTGCTCTGGCATTATTTACTGAACTGTAGTTTTTGAAACCATCCAACAACAGTGTAAGAAATACAACAAAAACCTTTTTTTCATTGTAGCAGAGGCCTGATTTCAGATTCATGCCTCGTATGATCCAGCAGTTTAAACATCACTGTCAATACTCACTCTACATTTTCAATAATGGAATCAACAGAGAAGGTGCCAGACTCTGTGATAGATTCGCACTCTTGTTTAATGCTTCCGTTGCTCACTGGAGAACTGCTGGACAGAGAGATCAAACCTGAGTCCTGACTACTGGAAGGTGAAAATACTGCAACAGAACAAATGGTGAAAACCTGGTTTAATATTTTGCATGCTTCCAATATTTTGGTAAAGCATAGCTTTATCCCTCAATTCCCCAGATGAAAACAAGTTACTTATTAAATTATAAAATCAAGTGATTCATGGTGGAGCAATGAATTAGTACAACCTATCATTTCACAGCTGGGACCTGGAATGTAATCTAGTCCAGAAAAAAATGGGAGGAATATTTTCAAATGCCATGAGGATCCACCAGTGAAATTACTCTGGTTCATTGACTGGGCTAGGCTGACAATGTAAAGCTTGCACTGAGAATGCCAATCGGGGGTACCTACGATAACCAGCAGTACAAAGTTGACCTATGAGAAATTCTCCTGCGTGGCTGGAAACAGATTATTGTCACTGCCTGAGAATAAGAGAATTGCTAAAGGAGAATACTCTGTTCGAGAGCTGATTGTAGAACACTGGCCCTTCAATAGCTTGAATGCCATACATGCAAAAATACATCCTTTGCTGAAGTACCACCCCTCATTTTCATTAGGAGCAAAAATTCATGGACATAAAAGGAAAAATGATTTTAAGTGAGGAAGTGTTTAAGTTTACTGTCACCAGATGAGAATAAGATTTAAATTGGATACCACCTATGATAAGATCAAGATTGTTCTTATTCCGAAAGAAGTCTACTTTCCTTTTATTTAAGTATGACAAATTTTTCTCCAGACACTCTCATGGTACCTGATCATGAGCCAACAAAAGATCAACTTTTTTTGTTTTTTTTCCCCAAGAAAAATTGGATTTGAAACTGGAATATTGGTACAATACCAAATGATTTGAGAACAAAGCCTTTTCAAATATAAAAAAATTACCAGTAGATAACAGGTTAGTGTACAAATATACTTCCATGTAGTTGCTATTTAAATTGTCTCTATGATTTTGTTTTTTCCCCCTTGTTCCTCAAAAAAATTTTGTTTTTACATTTTCTTGTAATGTCATAAACAAATATGAACTGGTAGAATTGCATGGACCAGTAGCTCAGCCAAGTCCTTCTGTCATCATACTAGTCCACCTACAATCCCTCATCACCCACCTTGTCTCATTTCCACACATTGACATCCCCTCCATCCTATACACATTTTGATCATCATAGTACCCCTTACTCTGCTCCTGCTCAGAAGCTGGCACCCTTGAGCTGCAGGAAACCCCAGAGTGCAGGTGGAGAGGTGTGGGAAGTATTGAGGTGAGAAAAAAGAAGCTCTCTGCCAGCTTACAGAAACCACACCCTCCCTTAAAAGATGTAAAGTGCTTCCTGTCCATTGCTGCAGACCTATGTTTCTAGACATTTAAATTGTAGTTATAGCTGTGGCATTGGCAAAGAACAGCACAGAGATCAACTGGTCTTCTCCCATTCTTTCCTATTTGCAATCTCCCAAAACCACCACCATCTCATCACAGACGAATGGATGTGGGCACACTCAGAACCTAAAATCTTTTCAACAAGATGATTGCTCAGGACAATCCAATGAATATATTGAGGAAAAAGTTGGATGGCATTTACCAAGACAGAAGAAATAAAATCAGCAAATTATGATGGCCAGCTGTGGCCCCACATTATCTTCGGGCAGCTCATGTAACTCCATTGTGGCACTTCCAATGGCAAAATGTGATTCAGAAGTGTTTCCTTTTTAAAAAAAAAATCAAACATCATTAATTTACACCCTGTGTTTCAAGGCAATGTATTGAAAAATGAAATGCAATAAGTTTAAAACACTTAAAAATGTGAATACATTCACTGTACCGTGAGCATTAGGAATTACAAGAGCTGCCCGAAGATAAAGTGGGCGGCCATAACTGACCATCATAAGAAATTGATTTTTTTTTCCCTCTTCTATCTTGGTAAATGCCATCCAACTTATTTCACTTCTAGACAACAGTTGAAATCAATTACTGACTGTGGTAGCTATGGTTCAATCAATAGCACACTTGTCTACAAATAAGTTCAAGTCCCATTCCACTGATTTAACACAAAAATCTAGAACTCGTGTAATATACCAAGGGACTACTTCATTCTTTGAGTTAAAGACCTTCAAATAGAGTTTTGAATTGAGGCAATGACTTGATAAAAAAGGGTTTCTTAGCCCCTTTTTAATACAGAGTAACTATTCCTTGTATTGCAAGCAACATTTTTCATTGACTCGAAGTTAAAAAAAAAATGTCATTATTAAATTGCCATTTGTGGGACCTTGATAATGCAAACTTGCTGCCCATCTTCTAACTCAAGAATACATGAGCTGTAAAGTGCATCAGGATCACATAAGCATCTTAAGACCTACAGACTGTCTGGTAATTAGTTGTCATGATATTTTTGTGAAACAATATGTGGTAAACCACTGTTTGTACATTTAACAGTCGGGGCACACCCATTGGCTGATTGCACCTAGGGCCCCTTGCATAAAGATGACTGTTCCACAGCACCCCCCCCACCCCCCCACTTCAGGACAGTCAATTAGCATGTATGTGACTCCATTCTATTGTGAATAAAAGCCTGTCAGTTTTACATAACTTCAATCTTTTGGAGTTGTTGATGGTGCATCACAACATTGAGCAGCTTCAAAGCATTCACAGGAGAAAACTAAACGAACTATTTAAAGCAGAAATTATAATGAAGGGTCAAAGTGAGAAATGTGGGTGCAAGGTGTTCTTCCACAGCTGAATTTGGGTTCATTTGGCAAGAGTAGGAGTTGTGTATGCTCCATGCATAACATTACTTGACTGTGTGAAACTCAAGTATTCCCATCTGCCCTCAAACCAATGAAAAGAAAGAATTAGCAGAACAAAACAAAATTATTTATGTTTGAGCTACTCATGAACTCTTATGCCATTGTGGTTAAGCCCCTCTTCAACTGAATTATACCAAAACATATTCAGAGAAATTTGTTTGGTAAATGCATGACACTTTAAGATTCTTCAATTAAAATGATGATCAATTTCTCAGTCAGATGAGCATGTAAGAAGTGTAAATTGTTTTTATGCTTAGGAATTATCCCATTCTTTTCCTTCGAACTGAGCAGTTGAAATGGCTAAGAACAGTGACCTATCAGAATGTTGACATAGAAATTCTAAATCTAATGCTACGAAGTCAAGATCGACTCTGGAATGAGCTCTTTCCCAATGAGAAGTGGGTATTCACATTCAGCAACTTCCTAATAATGTATACATTACATACATACATGTATACATACACAACAAAAACCTATGCCTTTTAAATATCCATTATCCTTTTTTATAAATGGCCAAAGCCAGAAATGTACAAATCTGAACAATTTTCATTAATTCATAAGTAGACACGCAATAGTCTTGAATATTAAAACAGTACTGACAAAGGAAAAGTAATTAAGAGTGACATCAACAGGATTTCCTTGACAGTCAAATGTAAGGTATGTAGTTGTTACTTTAGCACAAAGGTGAAAGAGTTGGTGGGGGGGGGGGGGGGGGAATCCTCAGCTTTACTCCTGGTCTCCGCTGATTAATTGATCCCAGCTGAGATGATGCAAGATTTTTAATGATTAGGCTGCATCTGTTGAAGATGTTTTTTATATTTTTCCTAAAATTCCTTTTGAATATTTATACACCCAAGCACTGGGTGAAATAAATTTGGGGCTGGCATAATGTCCCTGAATATCCTAAATAATCTTGATTTAAATTGTACATTGTTTGAATGAAAAATGTATCAGGAATAGTCTGCACTTGGAAATCACAATCCCATGATTGCATAAACCTAATAACTGATCCTTACTCTTCACTGTACCAGCCTCCATATTAGCACTTCATTCTTTGCCATCCACAATCAATTACATCTTCCCTTCCCCAATCCCCCCCCCCCCCACCCCAATCTTGGCTTTCCACAGGGATGGTTTTATCCCAACCCCCTGGTTTGCTCATCCTTCTCCATCCATCCCCAGGCACATTCCATGCAATTGTAGGAGGTACAACATCTGTCCCAACACCTGCACCTTTACCTCTGTCCAGGAAACCTGCTCTCAGTTCACAATATCCATCTGCAGTTCCCAGATGTAAGCCAATGAATTCACCTCCCCGTTTCCACAACTACCCATCTGTCCTCTACCTCCTCCACCGTCAGTGTGAAGCCACACACAAACTCGAGGAACAGCACCTTATATTCCACATGGGTAGTCTACAACCCAACAGCATGAACATTTAATTCTCCAATTTCAAGTGACCCTTTCCCCCTCAGTTCCTATTTCTCTCCATGTGGCTCACCCAAGTCCTTTCACACATCCTTCTTTACAACCTCCTACTCTCCCCTCTCCATTAGCAGATTTTTCCCTCCTCCATCTTCCCATTTCCCACACATTCCTCCCACTAGTTCCCCTTCCTTTTGTTCCCATCTTCCCCCTATCTAGTTCCACTCATCTTTCATTCTTATTACATACCATAATATTTCACCCTCTGTGGTCTTCACTTATTATCCACAATCTGTCACTACCTCTATCCTTCCCTCCCCCACCTGACCACCTCTCTCATCATCTGCATCCATCTATTGCTTGCTAGCTCCTACCTTATCCTTTCCTCCCATCTCTTTATTCTGACCATCTTCCCTTATTTTCTCAGTCCTGATGCAGGGTCTCGACTCAAAACATTGTCTGTCTCTTTCTCTCCACAGATGCAGAAAGACCTAGAGTTCCTTCAAGATTTTGTGTACCCTTTTCTTCACAAATAAATAATGGTCAGACTCAAATATGTTGGTTAGCAGTCCTTGAAGAGACGTCGGAGGCCATTAAATTGTGGCTACCAAACCTCTTGTTATTTCTCTATGAAGCTTGTCAGGGCAATAGTGCATAGATGCTAACTTGATCATAGTTCATTGATCAAGTCATCTTGAACCATTGCTGTTTTGGGGTACTCCCTTGCTGTAAACATTCAAGATTTACAGGTCCTGATCACTTGTTTCAATCAATTGGACCTTGATCCTAAAGTTGGCTGAAGTCAATGCATTTGATATAATTTGATTCCTGAATTCCTTAGCCAGCACCTTTAAAAAAAATGACAGCAGAGGAAAAATTGAGTTTATTACAAATTTTATCACCTACAACAGCGGTTCCCAACCTTTTTACTTTCCACTCATGTACCACTTTAAGTAATCCCTATACCATAAGTGTTCTGTGGTTAATAAGGGATTGCTTAAGGTTGTATGTGGGTGGAAAGAAAAAGTTCAAACCACTATTTTAATCATTCCAAATTGATTTGTTATGTGCACCGTTTCATAACTCCAAAGGAAATGGGCCGATGACAATTTTTCTCAAGCAAAATATTTCAGTAATAATTGGGTCTAGAGCAGTGATTCTCAACCTTCCCTTCCTACTCACACACCACCTTAAGCAATCCCTTACTAATCACAGAGCACTTATGGCATAGGGAATACTTAAAGTGGTATGTGAGTGGAAAGTAGAAGGTTGGGAACCACTGACCTACAACATGGCGCTTGCTGACTTAAGAAGTGGATCACAATCCTACTTTAAAGCAAAGGAAGTTATATTCTTAAATTTTCTTTCCACAGCAGGTAAATTAGCAAGAAAAAACACATTTAATTTTTGCTGCTAAACTTTTGTCTGATTCCTGAAACTCAGTGTAGTTAATAGACAATAGACAATAGGAGTTGGAGTAGGCCATTTGGCCCGTCGGGCCAGCACCGCCATTTTAGATCATGGCTGATCATTACCATCAGTACCCCTTTCCAGCCTTATCCCCATAACCCATTAACTCCGTTACACACAAGAGTCTTATCTAACTCTCTTTTGAACATAGTCAGCGAATCCGCCTCTACCACCCTCTGTGGCAGAGCATTCCACAGATTCACACTTCTCTGGGTAAAAAAATGCTTTCTCATCTCCATCCTAAAGGGCCTACCCTGTATTCTTAAACTATGCCCTCTAGTCCTCGTCTCCCCCATCATTGGGAACAAGTAATCGGACTTCACCTTGTCTATCCCCCTGATGATTTTATTTACCTCAATCATGTCCCCCCTCATCCTTCTAAACTCCAATGGATACAAGTCCAGTTTTTCTAGTCATTGAAATAATGACCAAAACACAATAATTTGACTTGTCAACCTAATTTTTCCCCAGAACTATGAGATACTTTTCTTTCACAATTGGAAAAATAGGGCAATAAAAAAAGAAAAAAATGAAAACAGCCAAGCCACAATAGCTGTGCACGATAATAACCTATCAGGTTACTGGCCACGGAAGATACATGAACCAATTGAAGGGTTCTTGACCCACCTGACCTTTACACATAACAGCTGAGTTCAAATCCACCCACACCTCATTTTCTTGCTTGGTGTGATTGTAATTATGGTGCAACCACAGCGGTAATTTTTCTCCTCATTAACTTCCTGATTGGTTTGTTCCTGAGGCTTCCATAAGGCTTCAGTCTGTCAACAACTGCAAGCAGCCAATCTGCTCAATCATTTAACACTAATGCTATGTAACTAAATGCAAAAGAATCTGGCAATGTTGTCTGTACATTAACAGCACACAGGTACATTAAAGGCCTGGTATTAATTTGGCTTGTGTTCATGATGAGGAAATCTATGATGCAATTAGCAAAGTATACCAGCAGTAAGATGGTTTGCACTAAGCTAAATCACCCAGGCACTTTGGTGTAAGTGTCAGCTTATTGTGTTTGATTATCTGCATTCTACCATGCAATGTAAATTAGTGTCAAGGGACTCACCAACAGAACTGAACAGTTTACAGGACTGCTCCATTGTGTAATAGATAAAAGGACCATTGAATCCATGCACATTTTTCTGTGCTTGTACAGACAAAACTAGCTTTGTTGCTGTTTAGCAACAACTTGCCTGGAGAAAGACAAGT
This sequence comes from Narcine bancroftii, assembly GCF_036971445.1. NCBI lineage: Eukaryota > Metazoa > Chordata > Chondrichthyes > Torpediniformes > Narcinidae > Narcine > Narcine bancroftii. The sequence continues at coordinate 58,172,097 of NC_091469.1, forward strand.
AGAGATGGAAAAAAAAAATACCAAGAAATTGTACCACACTCAATAAATTAAGACATTGCACTATTTACAAAGTTGCACATTAAAAAAAATTCTTAAAAACAAGTCTATCGTCTGAAGCTAAGATCGTGCTTCTTGTGAATAGTTTGTGATAGCCAATTGGGCTAGATTTGAAGTATTTCAATTTGGTTGATGAACTGGAAGGTTATGGCCCATTCAGATTCACCTCAATGAGTGTTACCACCTTTGAGGCATTATTCTGTAGCAGTACAGGAAAATATGAACTCAGCCAAGGCTCACTGGAATTAAATTGTGAGCTCGATATTAGTTTGAGCATTTAATCAAGGCTCATGCTAGTCTTCAATTCTGAAGGAGCAGGGCTGTGGAGGTGATGACTTCTGTCTCATGCATTCTACCAACATCCTTTCTTCCCATGCAACATAATGAAATATTTCACAATGCTCTTCAAAGAAGAGCACACATGTTCTCTCCAATGTCATGGCTTTAATCATCATGAATACTGATTACTTGATTTTTTTTTCTTTGGCTTGAGAGTTTTTGGTCTGTGCAATCAAGTCCAACTGCAATAGTGACAGCTGGACTAAAGGTTAGACCTGAACATCATCCTGATGTCACAAAAGGCTTCTATCCCATTGAGTTCTTGATCTTAGTGGAATGGTCTTTGACAATCCAAATGAAGATCTGGTATTTCCCTAGGTTGGGAGGCATTGACCTAATTATGGTGTTTGTCTGTCATATTCCTAGCAGTTAATCCAGCAGCAATAATAGCACTGGCCTGCAAGATGGTCATCTTGAATGGGGCAGAGCAAGAGGTTCCATAGTGATTAATAACAGATTATGAACAGAATATTGCCCTCTTTTTAAAAAAAAAACACAAAATTTATATTCTATCAGAACTAATTCATGATCTAGATTTGTTTAAAAAAATACAATTTTTACAAGCAATCCAAAACAACAATTTTAATGGATCATTTCTGATCTTGATTTTTTTCGAGGGGAAAAAATTAAGAATCAAAAATCATTCTTCAAACAAAAATTCTGCATCTTTATACAGTAATTACACATATATTAGGAGAAAGGTTTTGAAATTAATTGAATGGGGTTAAAAAAAATAATTTGATTTACCAAGGATTAATCCACTAGATTTAGATCTGAAATTTGTACAGACACTATCCAAACTCAAATCCATCCTCTCGCTCTTTCTGCTTGATTGTGCAATATTTTAACATCACATATAGAATAATTGACCTGTGTGAGTTTCTGCTGTGGTGTTTCTTAAGTGCAATGTGGATACTCAAAAGCAGACTCAAGTTAATGATATAAATAGCCAACAATTTTACAAAGTTATTTTTTGAGATATATATATATATATATATATAAAGGAACAGGTCAGGCTTTAGACAAATCTGGAAAAATTGGAGCAAAAGGTTGTTAAATTAATGAGCTGGGATCTGCACCATAATTGTCAGGAAAAACACCAGCCTGTCCTTGAGAATGTGCAAAACACATGGTATCCTCAGCAGATGCATAAGTTTTCAGGACCAAAGCAGTGTGGCTATGTTTCTAATGAATGTTCACAATATCTTATGGAGTCTGACAGTTCAAATGTCACAACTAAATTATGAGGAGTTTCTGCAATACACAAAAGTGCTGGAGAAACTCAGCAGGTCACATAGCATCCACAGAAAGGGTAACCAACTTTGAGCTGAAGCCCTTTGTCAAGGTAGGAGCTAAAAGCAGGCAGGCACCTGAATAAATGGTGGGGCAGTGGGATGGAGTATAGGCTAATTATTAGATCATCCATGAGTATGGATGGGAGGGTAAAGAGAAAAATGCTGAGGTGATAGGGGAGTGGGGGTGCAACTCTCTGATCGAAGTGGGTATAGATCTGGAGGAAAGGAGAGGAAAAAAATTAGGGGCGGTTGATGTTAATGCCATCTGGTTGGAGAGTACCAAGTCAATATTAGGTGTTGTTCCTTCAATTTGGAGGTAGCCTCTGTTTGGCTGTGCACGAGGCCTTGGATAGACATGTCAGTGTGGAACTCGTGTGTGAAGTTAAAATGATTGGCCACTGGGAGATCCCTGTTATTGCAGTGGACAGAGCGAAGGTGCTCAATGAAATTATCTCCCAGTCTGCGTCGAGTTTCTCCAATGTAAAGGAGATCACAAAAGGAGCACTGGATGCAGTAGATGACCCTGCAGATTCACGTGAAATGTTGCTTCATTTGGAAGGACTGTTTGGGGCCCCAAATGGTGGTAAAGGAAGTGGTGCAGGTGTAACATTTCTTGCAGTCACAGGGTAGGTATTTAGGAGGGATGAGTGGACCAGGGAGTTTTGGAGGGAGCAGGTTGGAGTTTGTCTCTGGTAATCTGTAACACTTCAACCAATAAGATGGATTCTAAGGTTTTGAACAAGTTTCCTTTTTTGAGAAGGCTGTACATAAAAAGCCCTCAACCTAATCAAAGGATTCCACCCCCTTGCTCATTTACACAAAATGTCTACTTTAGTCACGGGTAAGGATGTTCAATGAGATGCTAAGCAAAGATAAATCATTCATTTCAGCTACTTTATATTGACTCTTCTCCATTTTTGAGTGATGAAGTAGTAACAGGGATTGTAAAAATGTTGTGAACAAGCCCTTGTTTCCCTTTGATTCCTAATTTCCCACAACCCAAGAAAAAAAACTTAAGCACCATTAGCCCCAACACTATAACACAGCCAACAAGCCAGGTTCAAATCTTGCTGTAAGTTTGTATGTTCTCACAGTGATCACATGGATTTACCTCTGGTACTCCGGTTTCTCCCAACATTCAAAGAACATTTGGGGAGAGTTGTTGGTTGGTCCTCTGCAACTGGATCCTTGATTTTTCTCATCGGAAGACCACAGTCAGTATGAATTGGAAATAATGTCTCCTCCTCACTGATTATCAACACAGACGCACCCCAAGAATACATGCTTAGCCCACTGCTCGACTCATCATACGCCCATGACTGTGGCCAGGAACGATTCCAATGCTATCTACAAGTTTGCCAATGACACCACAGTTGTCGGCAGAATCACAAATGGCCATGAGGAAGATGCAGGAGAGAGATAGATCAGCTCTTTGAATGATGTAATGTCAACAACCTTGCGCTCGATGTCAGCAAAACCAAGGGGATGATTGTGGAGTTCAGGAGGAAGTCGGGGAACATGACCCAATCTTCATTGAGGGCCCAGTAGTGAAGAGGGTCAAGGACTTCTCCGAGGATCTGTCTTAGAGCCTCTATGTTGATGCAATCACAAAGAAGGCTCGCTGCAGCTATTCTTTGTGAGGTGTCTGAGGAGATTCTGTATGTCACCAAAGACTCTCGTAAACTTCCATATATGTACTGTAGAGAGCATTCTGGCTGGTTGCATCACTGTCTGGTATGGAGGCGCCAACTCTCAGAACAAGAATAAACTCCAGAAGGTTGTTAACTTGGCCTGTGACATCACAGGCACCTGCCTTCACTCCCGGACATCTACATGAGGCGGCGTCTTAACCAAGTGGCTTCTAACCTCAAGGACCTCCACCATCCAGGTCATGATCTCTTCACTCTGCTACTGTCAAGAAAAAAGGTACAGGAGCCTAAAGATGAGCATTCAACGGCACAAGGGCAGCTTCTTCCCTGCTGCCATGTTATTCTTGAATAATCAATGAACCAAAGACTCTGCCTTACTTTTCGTGTCTTTTTTTATATCTAGTGATGTTGTAAGATGGTTCTAATATGAATGTTTGCTTTATGATATGCTGCTGCAAACACTAATTTCATGACAATAAATTCTGAATTGGGCAGCACAGCCTCATGGGCCAGAAGGACTTGTTACAGGCTGTATCTCAAAATTAAAATTAACCCAGGAAGATTTAATAAATATTTAACGCACATCCTCCCTTTAATTTTTAAATGACTAATGTACTTATTCTGAGCAAATTGGTGCACAGCCTGAGGACTATCTTTATAAATCTTGGTGTGGTCTGACAGGGATGGAGCTAACGTTAAAAAAATATAACAACCAACCTGCACTTTTTTTTTTAAAGCCTTAAAGTTACTTAGGAATTTCGTGCATAGATCAAAGATATTTGGTGTAGTTTTTTTTCCAGCAAGTATAGCCAATTCTCGTAGCGTGTTACTTTTTGATACTCGATGATACAGCAGCAGAAAAAGATTAATTCCATAATGGGGTCATCCCACACCATGAATACAAGCATTCATTTGAAAAGCCCCAGTAACTCGTATGATTGTTGTCATAAAACTGTTTTGCATCAGTCGAAGTGAAAGAAAAATCTAATTCCTTAGCCCTTTGACGCCCACAAAGAAAAACTGGGAGGCCAGAATTGTACATTATAATAAAATGTTACAGCAGGAATGAATCAGATGGATGTGACAGCTTCAGTAGGGGAAAAAAAAAGATTGGAATAAAAATTAAAAAAAGAGAACTGTCTGTGCCATGAGACCAACGTCAATATACATAGCCCACTTCCAGCATTTATGAAAACATTTATTTAATTTCCATCCCCCAAGCCCCTTCTCCACCCTATTTAATTAAGCAGGGCTAAATAAGACTTCCGTTTGTTTTGCATTCTGCATGTGCACTCGTGTGTGGTAGACAAACATAGCTTAAATGCTATATTTTAAAGTTTTTTAAAATTTTTTTTCCTGTTAAAAATATTTGCTTCAGCTGACTTTAGTTACCTCATCACTCTCATTGATCCAAATGCATGTGGAAGCCAACAACTCAGATTTATTTAGTCAGGACTGGATGCTAAAAGGAATAATCAGGTAGAGGGCAAAGGGTAATTAATGGCTGGTGACCTCCACCCTATTGCATTTTGTCCACAAGAGTCCTGATTATGTGTAGAAATAAAGACTGTTAAAAATATTGACCAAACTGCTCTTCAAACAAAACCTAAATTCTGACCTGACTGGAAAGTTGCCTCAGGCTGAACTGCTAATAGAAATTCAGTACATGGAACAAGATCACATACTGTTGTCGCTGACAAATACTTGAGTATTTAGCACATTTATTGCTCATCACTGCAGCAGTCAAATGGCATGGCAATGTGGAAATAAGCCACACCACTCAGCTGCTTCATGTGGGAGTTACAGAATAACTGTTACAGATTGCAGTGATTCAATTTCCTTTATAATCAGCTAGATTTTAGAAAATGAAATTTAGCTGAACACTTGGTTTGCCCCGATCTGTGGCATTTTTTAAACAATATTTTTAAATTAATGTATTTAAAAGTAAAATCTTTCACTGCCAATGGAAATTATTTTTGCCCATTAAATATAATTCATTTGATCCAATGCATGATCCGTATTTTGGATATCTGAACAGAAGCTATTGCATCAGATGTCTCGTTTGCGTCTACCCTGATCAGGACAGATAATAACCAGCATCAAAAATCAGTGCTACATTCTGTATCGTCACAAACAGTTAAAATAGGCAAGATGAAATCATATTTTTCTTAGATTTCTAAATCTGTTGTTATTTAAAGGTTTTAATTTAGTTGTTAGTTATTTAAGCTTTGATGCCAAATTTAACTTGCATAGCACTTTACAAGTTAAACGAGGTTCGAGTGAAACCACTTGAGCAGAAAATAGAAACAAAGTTTAGGAAATAAGTTTTGATGCTGATCTTTGAGGTAGAGGTGACAGAACAGAGAATAGGGACATTGCTAACGTGGGGACCAAGATAAGCAGATCCAAATATGCACGAATGATTGAAATGGATTTATCTCGGAATCTGTGTTAGAGAACATCATAGAGATGGAGTGGGGAATGGTCATGGGAATTTTTTCCATAGAAGGATCATTGTTTCAATATCATCCAAGACAAATTTCATTGAGAAACCACACACTAACAAGCTATTCCTGCCCACGAGCCTGTGCTGCCAAATGTACCGATGTGACCAATTAACCTAACATCTCAGAATAATGTAAAATGGCTAGAGTAGGGCTGCAACATCAATTTAGATTGACCATTTTCAATGTGGGCCATACGGCCACCCCTGGAGGCCCATGAGGGTCATGGACTGAAATCATAAAATATAATTTTTTTAAATGGTAGGAGAGAATTACAGTCGAAACCCTGCTTCCCTGCTTCACAGGGAAGGGGGCCCATAAGAGGGCCATAGCCAAAAAAAGTAATGGCTTGTTTAAATTTCATGTAGTGTCAATGCATCACCTTTTCTACTTTTTTTTTGGGAAAATTTTATTTTTGATTTTCAAAGGCTCACACAAATCCAAATAAACACCATCTCTCTTAACAATGGTATAAAACATTCAGTCTTCCCCTCTCCCCTATACCCTAATACCAAAAAAAAGGATATAAATTAAACAAGCTCAAATCAATTGTCGGTAAAGTCACAGACCCTTAAAGGAACTTGAAAAAACCCAAAGTAACCTAAAATTTAAAAAAAAGGAACAAAATACAGGAGCACGTCATCTGCGCCACAACCCACTTCATTTATCACAATTATTCCAGTACTGGAACGGATTATTGTCTTTTTTTTTAATCAGAAGGGGTATAATTATAGCTGCATACAAATGTGTTGCAGATAGGGTTGCCATACCCTAATGAATGACCTTTTCCACTTATTTTGATATTCAGCAGCAAGATTTCAACACTTACAATTGAACTTGAAATACTATTGGATATCCTACTTGTCCCAATCTGAACTTCTGGAAACTCTCTTTTGTGCTTAAGAGTTTATTTACCCCAAACATGAGATGAAATTAAAATGATGCAAGGTTATTTCAAGAATTTGGGATAGTTAATTTCTCAATATGCACCAAATGAAGTAACACCAGTTACCAAGCAAGTTCTTGGGTATATCTCAATAGTTTCATGTGTTGTTCCATCCTTTGTCAAATCTTAACTGTATGGGATTTTTAAAGCTGGTCAATAAGCAATGTGAATATCGAGAAGAATCGAAAATCATGGCATAAGAGTAACAAAATAATGGAATGATAAATTTATGCTTTGAGACCATGATGAGGCAGAATAAATTGACATTAATGTCTATAAATTGATGCATCAGAAGTTTATCAATTTACTGTGCACGGATTTCCAAAATACAAAGGTTTTAGTTATAATTTTCAAGAGTTGAAAACAAACTGAATGCCTTCGACATGGAAACATTAAGGAAAAAGACAGTGCATTATTCAGTAGCATGTCAAGGAAACTAACCAAATTTAGGGCATGTAATGGGAGTCCATGAAATTAGAAAACTGCACAATTTTTGCTTTACACTGAAATTGTTGCAAAAACTACCCAGTTTCAAATTACAAACTGGCCTTGGAGATTCAATAGCATTTAGACTGTTTTCTAACCATTCTTTAAATCAGAGATACAAATACAAGCCAACAGCTTTTTCCCTTGGCTGGAGGGGCTTGGTAGATTTGGTGAAAGAAAAAACAAATTTTAAATTTTCAATACAGTATGTCACAAAGGAAGAAGTAGACAGTGGATTTACAATTAATTTTATATCAATGAGAGGAAATTAAATAAGCATCATGCTCTGAGCTAGAAAAAGGAATATTAATAATTGTCCACATCTGATTACAAAGCATCCTGGACTCAGTGGTGTTAATGTCTGTGAGCAACTGATTGTGACATGAAGGCTGGTGTAATGCTAGAGAAGATGAGCAAGTCAAACAGTGTCCTTCATGTGGCAAAGGCATAGATACAAAACTGAAATTTTGGGCTCGAGTCCTTCATCAAAGTATGAAAAAATGCTGGCAAGCATCTGAACAAAAGGGTGGGGGTCGGTGGCAAAGGCAGGAGATCATAGGTGGAGAAAGGAGGGAGGAGACAGCAGTATTGAGGGAAGGGGGAATGGCAGGGCTAGGAGGGGAAAGGAACTAGAAAGACAGGACAGAGGGAGGGGAAAGAAAAAGTAATCACATTTAATGGAAAGCAGCAAAATTGATCTTCATACCATCTGGCTGGAGAGTGCCCAATCTGCGGATGGTCTGGGTGGCACAGTACATAAGGCCATGGACAAACATATGAGTGCAGGAATGTATCCTGGAATTGAAATGGTTGCCTACTGAATGGTTGCTGTGGTTGTGAATGGAGAGGAGGTACTGAGTGAAGCGATCTCCCAGTCTGCGACTGGTCTCTCCAATGTAGAGAATTCCACAAATGGTGTACAGAATGCAGTAAGTCCTCTGGATGTACAAGTGAAGTGTTGCTTCACATGGAAGGCCTGTTTGGGACCCTGAACCATGGTAAGGGAGGAGGTGTGGGAGCAAGTGCTGCACCTCCTATGAACAGAGGGGAAGGTGCCAGGGATGATAGGTGGGGAGAGAGGAATGCACAAGGGAAATTGCAGAGGGAGTGGTCCCTGAAGAAGGCAAGGGGGAGGAGAGGGAAACATATGCCTGGTGGATTATGTTCTGGATGCAGAGGATAGTGGGGTGGTAAGTGAGGATGAGGGGGATTCTGTTTGTTGCAACTGGGGGCAGAGGGGGCCATGGCAGATGAGTGGGAAATAGAGATGTGGGTGAGGGCCGAGTCAATAGTGGTGGAGGGGAAGGCATGTTTGTGGAAGAAGTCAGACATTTCAGAAGCTCTGGACTGGAAAACCTCATCTTGGGAACAGATGTGGTGGAGCCAGAGAAACTGAGAGAAAAGGTTGGAATCTTTGCAGGGGACAGGGTGTGAGGAAGTGTATTTCAGGTAGCTGTGGGAATTGGAGGGTTTGTAGTATATATTAGTGCACAGCTTGTCTCCCAAGATGGAGACAGAGATCCAGGATGGAGAAAGTGTTATCAGAGATGGACCAGGTGAGTTTGAGATCAGGGTGGAAGTTGGATGCTAAGTGGATGAAGCAGACAAGCTCATCCCAGATGCATGAGGCAGCCCCGATGTTGTTGTCTATATACTGAATGGATTCCTCCACAAAGTCTACAAAACAGGCAGGTGAAGTTGGGACCCATGGCTACTCCTTTAATTTGGAAGAAGTGAGATGAGTTGAAGGAGAAGTTATTTAGAGTGAGGAGAAGTTCTATCAGGTGGAGGAGGATGGTGGTAGAAGGTGTCTGGTCGGGTCTTTGGTCCAGGAAGAAGTGAAGTGCTTTCAAACTTTTTGTGTAGGGGATAGAGGCTTAAAGGGATTGGAAATCCATCCATCATGAAGATGAGGTGGTCTGGTTTAGGGAATCTGAAGTTGTTGAAGAGATGGAGGGCATGTGATGTGTTGTGGATATAAGTGGGGAGGAATTGGACTAAGGGAGATAGAGACAAGGTAGGATGAAACAGTTCAGTGAGGCAGGAACAGGCAGAAACAATGGGTCTACCCAGATGGTTGGATTTGTGTACTGCCACAGCTCGTGACATGAAGGCTTGCTGAGTACAACTTTACCCCAAAAGCAGAGATGAAATCACTTCAGTAGTCATTCATGAACCTTTCTGCTCAGAAAACTTAGCTTTGTAATTCTTAACAAACAAGAAAACCACTGAGTTCTACTTGATGTGTCAAATGATGTTGAGTGGTGGTCTAAACCCACCATGTGTTTTGGGACAGACAGCCAAGTTACAATAGTACAAATAATATATTTGGGCAGCACGAGCTTGTGAACTGGTAGGCCCTGTTACCCTTCTGTATGTTTAAACTTAAATTATAGTGGGAGAAGATAAATGAGAAAATAGATAATGTTCCTGTATGTTATTAATCTCTTGGACAAACGGTGTTTGGTCCTCCATTTAAAAATATTATTTGCTAATGGATTTTCTTCACCTGTACCCAAATCAAAAAGCTTTGCTAATGCAGTAACAAGAGATACTCTTGACAAAATTGTAGTGACAGTGGATTATAATCCTCTTGCTCTGATTCAGGTCCTGGAAGAATGACTGAGCTCAATTAAATGACGTCATCGCCAGAGCTTCTACAGAACATTCTGAAACATTCTTCAAACACCTACTAGGATACTATTCAATATCCTAGCAAATGCAGCAAGCTGAAATACCATCAGTTATTTGTTAATTTATTGGCAATTTCTAGGATACAACTCGTGCATAACTTCCCAAAAGTCTCCACATGCCAGCTTAGGTGAACAGAGGAGCTCCCATTCCACTGCTGCCCAGCTACTCTGCCCATGCTACTTTGAACTAAGCAGCTGGAGGTCCATGTTTTGTGATGTAATTCTCTCAGTAACCACACAAATAGCTCACTGGAATTTATTCTCAGTTGCTTCATAACAGTGTAAATGTGAAAACAGGATCTCACCACAATTGAGACATTAAGTTTAACTCAAATACATTTTTCCACCAATTTTGAATATCGGCAAGGAGAGCAAAGGATCATTTTTTTAAAAAAAAAAGAATGGTTTGCTGTAGTTGTTCACTTTGGATCTGTCTCACATATCGTCAGAGTCTAGTGTCTTATTTTTTTCTCCTGATTTTATTTCTATTTGTGATAAATTAACTACACATAGCATGGGTTAATATATGTGGAAGATTGATTACAATATATCTAAAAATGTGTTATAATATCTGGAATGAAAAAATATAAACAGTAAGCAGGCACATATTCAGAATGTTTTAAACAGCTTTTTTTAGCTGAATAAAATGGAGTGGTGATGATTACCCAGATCACTTGATCTCTCAGAAAAAAATAGAGAAAGGGGATAGATTTTGACTTTTCCAAATATAATGAAAAATTGGCAGTAACCAATTACTTCATTTGAAAACAAATTGAGCGAGGAGGAAACAAAGGGATGACCATTTTAGTATGAAGCTGTTTCTTATAATTTCAATGGATTAATTTCACAGCTAAAGAATTTCTCCCATGGAATGTTATTATTATCATGTGCCTTTGTAAAAATTAACTCACCTTGTCTAATGATAGTCAAATCAGTTTCATTTACAATTTGCAACAAACCCCCTCGACCTGCTAAACGATTGCGAGCTTTTGTGAAGATGTCAGATGGGAAAAGTACCAGACTTAGCTACAATGACATGCAATTCACTTCAGTCAAATGTCTTTTGGGTAAATTCGAATTCTTCAACTTGTATGATGTAACTTTAGTGGCAGAAACCTCAGATCATACAGTATTGACACCATGGATCTTTAGTTGTAGGAACCAACCCCTTCCCCCACCCCCCAACTGGAAACATTGGATTCCCAAGAGGTAACAAAAATACCTTGACATGTACCCTCTTGCAACCATTGCTTACTTCACGACTTTTTCCAATTAAATCTTTGATATTGAATTTGCTGGCATTACGATAAATGTAAGTAACAGAGAGTGACCAAAGAAATACTATCTCACAATTCAAAAATAACTCAGCAATACAACTGAAAATTAGTTCAACTTGGAGCTGAACAAGAATATGTCTGTCTCCAGGCCTCCCCATATTCTGTGGGAAATTTGACATTCAAAATAAAATTGTATTAATTCTAATTTTTTTTTAAATTAGAACCACCTCTTGCACCCTCTCTCAAATGGTCAAGAGTGCATCTCACAAATTTCATTTTAATTTAAATTATATTGGCCTCAAGAACAATGGTTCTTAATTGCTCATAGAGAAATTAGTTTATAATGATTCCCTTTCCCCTGAGTATATTTTATTCAAAGGACCATCACTCATTTGCATTCTTGTCCTCATGAGTTCAGTGATTTGCTGGAATTTCATAGACAGATTCAAATACAACAAAATCCTCAGAATCCGTCACTTATGGGGATGGTGGATGCCATTTGTGAATTTTCTGGTTGCCTGAAACACAGTCTTAAAATGCTTAACCAATACACTTGCAAAAGTTTAAAAAACAAGACTGCAAAATTTAAAGTAATTTGAAAAAAGAATTGCCAGTAGTATGGTAGTCTAATTATGTAAAGTTCACTTCAATCAGGTAATTCCCATAAATTCAAACCCCAGTCGCTGGCACTATAATATAGTGTTGCGCTCATCCACCATCATAATTAATTCTACCCCTCCCCCAAGTTTACAGATAAAGCCTTAATAATATACTAAGAAAGATAGACTCTTACTGGGCAGGAATAGGGAGAGACGCCCCAGCGACGAGCAGCATTGGCTGTCTCTTCATCTGGGCATTGCCATTTTATTCAAAAGCAATTTTATTGAAACTTTATTCAAACAGCTGTTGTGGGCAGGCATGACTGGGGTGTTCCCATCTTCACCAAGGGGTTGTGTTTTGCTTAGGAGAACATGTATAATTTTAAACTTCTATTTACATTTTTATTTATTATTTATTTTAATTTTAAAAAATTCATTTATTTCCTCAAATTTTTTTTTGCCAGTTGCTTGAATTCCAGTTACCAGGGGTTTTACTGTATGTGGATTGATCGTGCTTCAGATGTCAAGCACCTGGTCACCTTAGGATTGTTCCAGGCTAGTGCTATTGATTTCTGTCACTTGTCACTCACTGCTGATTTGTACTCGAGGAAGAAGGATTCAATTATTTTTCATTCAGCCCACAGGAAGAGATTAGGACAGGTGGACATAGACAGGCATTCACCGAACGCATTCATAACATTGTTGCTGACACAAGTCACCCTGGTAACCACCTGCCAGAGGACTAAGTGGACCCTTTAAACAAAGAACTACCTGCAGTAGGTTCTATTGTCCATTAACCTCTCTGATCCTATGAATGCACCCAACTTTTTCTGCCTCTGTTGTAGAATCCATTCTTCAAGCATCAGCACACTCCAGTAGATGGAAGACTACTGTTTTGTGATGTCCATATACCCCTTTCCTAGCAACTCAAGCCACCAGTGTGAGGCTAAATGCAAGCACCTGCAAGACCTTGCGTGGATCAATCGAGCAGCAATATTACAAAGATAAACCCAGTGATGGTGCCCTAGTAACATCACAACTGCACATCACAATTCTTATTGCATTTTTAAAAAAGTACAGAAAATACAAAGATATTTAAATGCCATTGAAAATAATTTCTAGGTCAACATTTTAATTCTAACAATACTTTGATTTGACAGAGCATGCTAACCAAGTTTGATTTTTCTGTACTAACTAGCAAATCAAAAGTAGGAACTTTTTATTACAAACATAGCCAACATAAAAAATCTGCAGAATAAAGCAAATTTAGAAAATTCTTGATAATTTTGAATTGAAGTTGAGTACAGTTTATAGGCAAACTTTTTTTTTAAAAAAGTAACAAAAAAGTGAATATTTTGAGCATTGTTGCAGAAACTGCTTTGAATCAGTGGACCATATTCAAGAATTCATTTTCAAACTTGAATGAATATGCATGCCATAGCTGTCAATTACTTGATCATAATCTGTGTGGATGAGTGTGCCCATGTGTACATACCATGAGTATCCCAACTAAGAGCCATGGATGAACCAGAGGATTCACAATCGGCTGAGGGCTACATTGATGGTGTTTAATACTGGTGATACAAATCTCTATAGAAAGTCCATGTAGGACCTACGGAAGGCTATCTTATCAGCAAAGATACAATTCTGAGTGAGGTTATAAACAGAATGAGATAATCACCAGCTGTGGTAGGGCTTGTAGTCCATTAGAAGAAGCCTAACATCATAAATGGCTGTGATGCTTCAGTCCCTGATGAGCTGAATACAGTTTATGCTCACTATGGAAAGGAAAATTCAATTGTACCAATGAGAATTCCTGCAGAAGCTGACAACCCTGTGATATTTCTCAGAGGCCAACTACTTTCAAGAGGGTGAACCCTCTCAAGATGTCAGGCCCTGAAGACATACATGGCCATTTTCAATTTTTTCACTGCTGTAGTCAAAGGTTCCTTCCTGCTCCAAAAGGGCATCAATCATACTGGTCAGTGCCCAAGAAGAGCAGAATGAACTGTCTCAATGACTATTACACAGTAGCACTTATATCTACTCAAATGGAATGCTTGGAGAGGTTGGTCATTGTCAGAATTAACTCGTATCCAAGTTTTGGATCCACTGCAATTTACCTAGAGCCACAATGGTTCCACAGCAGATGCAATCTTACTGGTCTCCACTCAGCTGTAGATCACCTAGACATCAGCAATATGTACATCAGACTACTTTTCACTGAATCCAGTTCAACTTTCTACACCATTCCCACAGTACTGGTCAGCACACTTCAAAACTTGGGGTTCTGCACCTCCCTCTGCAACTAGATCCTTGACTTACTCATTGCAAGTCCACAGTCAGTGTGGATCAGTAACGTCTCCTCCTTACTGACAATCAACACATGTGCACCTCAAGGATGCATGCTTAGCCCACTGCTCTGCTCCCATGACTATGTGGCCAGGCACAATTCAAATGCCATCTACAAATTTGCTGATTACACCACGGTTGTCAGCAGAATTACAGGTGGCAATAAGAAAATGTACAGAGGGGAGATAGATGAGTGATGTCACAACAACCACCTAAGGAATTGATTGTGAATTTCAGAAAGAGAAATCAGTAGAACATAAACGAGTCCTCATTAAGGGCCAGCAGTGAAGAGGGTAAAGAACTTCAAATTTCTGGGTATCAACATCTCTGAAGATCTAACCTGGGGCCATAATGTCGATGCAATCATCAAAAGGCTCCTCAGTGGCTATATTTCACCAAAGACTTGCAAATTTCTGCAGGTTGTGGAGAGGATTCTGACTGGTTGCATCACTGTCTGGTATGGAGGGTCCAATGCACAGAAGCTACAGAGGGTTTAAAATCGGACAGCATTGGTCTTCACTCTATTAGGATATCTTAAAGAGGCTCAAGAAAACAGCCTTTATCATCAAGGACCCTCACCAGCCGTAATGATAGAATGCTAGTGATAATCCTGATCACTAGAGGGAATCGAAGATGAGTTGATGCAGCTAGGGGTAGATTCAAAATGGATGCCTCCATGAGTTCTTGAGAACTGTAGCTAATAGTTATAAAAGAACCCAAATTTCTTTATTACAATAAAAGAAACATCACACCCAGGTCATGCCCTTTTCTCACCGCTACCATCAGGAAGGAGGTACAGGCACATCCACAGTTACAAAACAGCTTCTTCCCCTCAGTCATCAGATTTCTGAACGCACAATGAACTGATAGACATTACCTCACTTTAATAAAAAAAACCTTTTTTGCACCAATTATTTTTATTTTTAAATATTGTATTCACAGAACCATAATTTATTTATAGCAATTTTTCCACGGGTAATGCACAAATCTGGTGCCATGAAATAACAAATTTTATGACACATGTTCATGACAATCAACCTGATTCTGAAATTTGGAATACATAGTTGAGAGAGTTCATGGTGTGAAGTTGGAGGAGATAACAGATAACAGAAGGGCAGAACCTTGGATATAAACTTTTAAAATAAAATGCCAGTTACAAAATTTGAGGTTTGCTAGAGCAGTAGCCAAGTTAGGTAAACAGGAACATAATTTTGATCAGACGGAATGCAAATTACAACACGGAGCAAAAAAGTTTTTGTTGAGTTAAGTTTATAGTTAATGCAGAGGAGGCCACAGTATAAATCAGCAAATAATGTGAGGCAGGAGTAGATTAGGAGATATTAAGGTAGCTATCAGTAATAGAGAGAATATAGGGTCAGATACTTAGTTTAGAGTCAGGAAGGTTAGCATAAAGAGTTTTTTTAAAATTGTTAGATCTTACATTTAACACATGGACAATTTGATCAAATTTCAGTATTACAAACATCCAAAGAACAGCTGCATTCAAAGGAAACAGATGACTGTAATCTAGCACTTCACTTTAAAAAATTGTACAAGTTGAGCTAATTCTGAGCTATTCCACAGCTAAAAGGAACATTTGTCCCAAGTAACAGAGTGGCTGACACAGACTTCACCCTATCGCAGCTCTGAGCAGTTCAGTGCTATGTCAACTGCACTCATGCACAGATTCCATCCTGCATTTCTTAATGATATACTGTAATGTCAGGTGGCTATGCGGATTTACAGTAAAGACTGCCAAGGAGTTTTAGAGCAGTATACACTTCAGCGAGGCGTATTTCACACTGGGCTGGTTTTATGAAGAATACTTCACCGCCCTGCCATCGGGCCCAGATGATAAATTGTGAAAGAAGCATGACAAGCTCCATCATTGTTTGTAAATCTTAACTGTTCCTGCTCACTAATTCTGGATGCAATTTTCAAAGACAACACCAAGAGAAGGACAGAGCTTCAGCCCTGAAGGTTATTCAATACTACACCAAGCTTGGTAAATGGAGCAATGAACACACTTTACTTACTCAAAAAGTTTATCAGTTTCATAATTGTTTTAAACATTGAAAATCTCAATATGTCATTCCTTTAGCTTTCTTGCAAACCTGAAAGCTAACTCTTTAGGTTTGAAATATCACATCATTTATCAGAACAATTTTTTGACTGATTTCTTCCTTGTTGTTTGTATCATTGATGTACCACAGCAATTTCGGGATAAGGGTCAAAAGATATTCCAAGTACAATGAATTCTGAGGCAGGTATATATTTTCTGCCAATCACAAGTATCCTCATTATTTACAAAAATAGAGCTTGTTGTGTGGACATTATGTTACACTGTCTACTGCATAAATGCTACCAGTGCAAATGACAATAGAGAAATGAGGAAACAAAAAGCATACAAGAAAAAGTAAAATTATTTTTTGCAAATGCTATAATGAAGGGAAAGCAAAAAGGAAAATCAGGGTCATCTAAAGTGAAAAGCAAATCTTAAATTGAGAAGTAAAAAAAAACTAGTCACTATCAAGTGCTAAAGGAAGAGGAACCATCTTCAAACAAAGTAATGATTTTACACTGTGAGCATGCAATTAAAGAAGAAAAATAAAGTGCACAGCTAATCCAGAAATAGGTAGCAAAAGTGATCAGCAAATTCTCTGGTAAAAAGGCAACAAAAATGGAAAAGAGTAACTGAAAGATTAAAATTGCATGGAAAATGGATAAAGTTAGCAAAGTTTTCTACATATTCATAATAAGAAAATTCAAATCAAGTGAGGTTAGGATAAGATAGGCGACACATAATAGCACCAATGTAAGCGACTTGACCGTATATACTCATCTAATAGTCAACTTCTCTTTTTGGCCCTAAAATCATGTTTTCAGCAGAACCTGTGTAAAAGTCACCACCCCCTTATTTTTTAGCTCCAACCGCCCACCCATACATCCGAACTCTTGACGTCCTGACCACCAGCCTATTCGAGCTCCCGACCCCAAACTCTTGCCTCTGCCGCCCTCCCACTCGGAGCTCCCGAATCCCCCAGTGACTCAAACACCAGAGCTCCCAACATCCCAGTCAGACTCCCTCCTAGGTCCTGGCCACCCACCCATCCAAGCTCCCAATGCCCCAAACGTGGACTTGCCATCCGAGCGCCCATCACCTTGTGCGACATAGGTTCGAAGTAATTTCTCTCCCCATCCCCCAAATTGGACCTGAAAAATTGGTCCTCAAAACTCAACTATTACATGAGTACATACAGTATACTTACTTAGGCTTGGAATTCAATAGGAAGATTAATTTGGTATACATGACATCAGATATAGACATTCAAGGCAGAAAGGATTAATTAATTAATTGATTAAATTCAGACAGGGCAAAAGCCAAATTGACTGCAACCATATGCAAGTTAGGAAAGGGAATAGTATTTATTATCTAATCAGTGAAAATTCTTTTGGATAGGACTAGTGAAGACCTAATGTTATTCATATATTTATAAAGGGAGATGGAACAATTCCAGCAAGCCACACCACACATAGCTTAATGGGTAGTGCAGAAAAATAGCAAACTTACTTAAAGATGTAATAGAAATCAGAAATTTGCAGTATAGGAGATCCTGTTACATTCAGGCCCAAAACACTGGTCACTTATCTTTGCTTCATAAGGAACACTGTGACTTATTGAGTTTCTCCAGCACTTTTGTGTACTGGACCCAATATGTGCATGCCCCACATCCCATCTTTCTCTCCCTGGCCTAGAGGATTACTGTACATCTTTTCAGGTGCTCACCAGGTAGCTTTTAAAAATGATGTGTGATTCTGCTTCTGGAGTGAGTTCTAGACTATGACTTTTTAAACCTGTGACTTGTTATCCTTCTACAATGAAGTTAAATCCATGTCCCATTATTAACAATCTCTGCCAAGGGAATCAGATATTGTTTTGTTAGAATTACTGTATGTTATATCTATTCTTCCTGGCTGGACCTCTATATTTATTTGCACTCATTAAATCAAATCTCTCATCTGATTCCTTCATTCCAAATAATCCCAGACTGGTTAAATCTCTAATTTTATTTACAAATCCCAAGATCCCCATGAAGCTTTTCTGCAACATCTCTAGTTTCTTCAAATCCTTCTTCTGATGTGGTGCCCAATACTGTGCACCTACATCTATCTTTGACCTTATGAGTATTTCATTTGATCCATCACGATCTCCCCACTTAATGTCATGGTCAATAAGATCAATCAAGTCTGCCTTTTTAACTACTTTGCTCACCTGTGTGAAAACGAACACATGCTCCAAAATCCCTCAGTTCCTTTGCACTTGGTACTCAATATTTACCTTGCATTCTTCACCCTCTTTGTTTTCTACACATGAATGACATCATGAATGAAATTCCATTTATATTTATGCTCACCTAATCAGTATGTTGATATCTTCTTTCAGCTGAAAACGACCTTCCATGCAATCAACGGGTTTGCCAATTCCAGTGTGACAGGTAAACATTATAAATGTGCCACCCATCTAAAGTCCTCCATGAATATTGTGTTATGATACATGTTTAATAAAGAACTACATTTTCCAGTAGGCAATGCGTGCGGTTTGCGCAGGAACAAAAAGTAGACTACGAGAGAAGTCAAGCAGCTCAAAAAATAAAGTTGTTTAAGCGTTAAAACCACACAAGCTTTTTCTTCAATGAACGAACATAACAAATGTATCACAAACCATCACAAACATACCGACACAGTCCTCCAGTCACTAAAATCAAATGACCACTATCCACTGGGTTGCTCTTTTCCTTAAATTCCCACACTTTTACTTTTATTGGCACGTCATGAGGGATTTTATCAAAAACACTACCTGTCACCAGCAGAACAGCTCAAAACTTGTAATGTATTAATAAGTAGCCAATATAGATTTTAAAAGCAGAGATTGTGCTTGATCAGTTATTAGAAGAACGAAATACTTGGATTTCCTAAAGGCCATTTGATTAGGAATGACTCTTTTAAAGGGATTCAGTATTTAATTCCAGATAGGTAGAAATAAATATCACAGAGATTATGCAAAGCTTGCAGAGAAGTTTGGTTGGATCATAAAGTTTAAGCAGATACTGGAGAAGTGGAGGGAGACACTTCGTAGTGTTGAGTTTTATCCACCAAGATAAATTTAACAAACTAAGGATTTTTCACTCAAATAAAAAGACTGAACACTGGCCCATTGAGAGGTCAGCAAGAAGATGGATGGAGTAAATACAGTGCCAATCAGAAGAAAAGCTGTAAACATAAGATCCCTAATAAATCCAATAGGATATTCAAGAATTTATTTGTTCAGTGATTAGAATATAAAATTTGCCACAAGCAGAGAACAAGATGACCAGAATGAAGGCAGTTTCATATGTTAGATAAATATATGAAAGAGAAGTAAAAAAGTTTGTTGAAAGACAGATCAAGTAAGTAGTCAGAGGCTCACAAAGAGCATAAGCACCGACATGGATCTGTAGGCCTGTATAAGATGCTACTATAGAGTAAATACTATGTTAAAATGAATGCTTAAATTGTTTAATGGCTCAGTGCATGCCACTATAACCTTTAGGTCACTTCTAATCAAACAGATTGAACTCACAATTTTAACCTGTAAAACTAGTTTATTCTGTTAATCATGATATAATTCTTTTTTTTTACAACATGTACACTCTGGTTATTTTTCAGTAATGTGAATTCAATAATGTACAATTCTACCTATCAAAGTTCTGATATTTAGATAGTTCAATACATCAAGATGTCTGATTTTGACAGGTTAAATATATTGATGTTTTCACTTCAACCTCTGCAACTTTGATAAATGAAGTCTTCACTGTTTTTGATAGCCTAGTGGTGAACATGTGAAGCTTGTTCTGTCAGTCCGTCAATGGGCTGTGTAGACACCATAGAGCCACAGCATACATTTTGTATTATATGGAATAGTAACTAGAATTTATACCATGCCTTTGAAAAATAGTCAAAATGCTTCACAAAGGTACAATCAAAATATAGTAAAACCCCTGATTTCCAGCTCATATGGGGATTGGTAGATGCCAGATAAGTGTATTTTCCGGTTGTTTGAGATTGCATGTTGCAAGATTGGCGAACTAATGGTGGGGCGTGCCAATTTTAAATTTATGTATTTTTCATCTATTTATTTTCTGTGATTATTTTTGCCGGTTGCTTGAATTGCAGATAACAGTTTTTTACTGTATGAATATTTCAGTTTCACAGCAAGTCCAAACAGAGATGAACTAAAGAGTGAGAAATCTGACTATGGCTAGTAGTTGAAATTAACTTAACTTCTCAAGCAAGATGTGGAGAGGAGACAGTTCTTACTCCCATTTATTCCAAAGACACATTTCCTTATTGATGTGCCTGATGAACATGGGATCAGCCTTATCCCAAGTGAAAAGAGAAGGTACAGAATGGGATTTACTGGGAACACAAGCCTTATTTAGTTCACAATTATATTAAATTTTACATGAGTGAAAAGAACATTGTTTACAATATTATCATTGTTTACAATATTATCAATATTAGTCCACTCTTAGTCCACAAATGAGGAAAACCACACATTTTATTTGGCCATTTAAACCTGAAAAGTCCAAGGGAAGGAGACTGACCATCCCAGGGCTGTGGGAAATATGGCCCAATCGACAATGTTTTCAACTCCAGTACTTAAAGTGACATTCCAAACATGCAATATGATTGGAATGAGTCAGGAAGACTGCAGAATGAACTGGTTATATCTATTTGTGAACAATGCCCAAACTGAAATAATTTATATTCTGGTCTTTAAATAGCCATTCACATCTTTGTCCTGTAGTCCTTTAATGCCTGTGAATTCCACTGCAGCATCTTAATATTTTGGTTACCCTTGCTTTTCTGTTTTTCTATTGACTGCTTTATTTTCATTTGCAAGGCCCTTAGTTCTGAAATATCCCTCTTCAAGGTATCCATCTGCCTCTCTACCTTAAAAACATACCTTATAAACTCCTTTGACCATTTTATTTAGCTATCCTTAAAGTTTCTGATGTGGTTCATGTTATCTTTTATTTGATAATATTTCTGTGAGCTCTTGCAGGCCATCTGCTGTGAAAGCAGGTCACATTGTTGAAATAGCTCAACCATAATCCCTGTTCACTCAAGGGAACAAAGCAAATTTGCAAAATTTCTCTCCATAATTTCATCTTTCAATGCTTGGTTGATCTTGGTGTTGAATTCACCAAAATTAGATCAAATCTTTAAAAAAAATGAATGCAGCGTTCCCCCCCCCACCCCTCCTTTTGGAATACTGGATTTTGCAGATTTTTATAACATGGACACCCCAAACCCTTTGTTTTTCCATGAATCCCAATTTCTTTCAATTATGAAAATATTCTGAGTGGTCTTTTTTAAATTCAATGTGAATAATATTTCACTCTCCACAGTTTGACCAATTTTGCTCATCACTTGATCTCTCTTTCCAAGTTGTTATTCCAAACTAAACAAACCACTGTAATGTTTTTTTTTTGCATCTGCATTATTCTTTATTTAAAACAAATCTGCCATTTATGTGATTTTTTTTACGGGTAAAACTAAGTGATAAACAACTAATTGTCCCCTTTTATCAGTTTTACACAATTCATTGACTGCACTCATTCGAATTGCAGCATAGCTGCAGTCTTTGATGTGTGCCCTGAGATTGCTCATTAGACCTTGCTCTTAACCTTAATATACAATTAAACAGATCAAAGCTTGCACCTCATTTAAGACAATATAAAATGGGTTGGAAATCAAAACTAAAACATTATATATTTTTCTCTAATATCTGGTTTGGTGGTTGTGGTCAGATTATTTTGAATTTTTTCTATTATATAATTTTATCCAGTACTGTAGCTAGGTGACAGTACTAGGTAGCTCACTGAAATATCACTCATCAATTCTAATAAGATATCAAAAAAGTTATCATGCAGACTTTTAAATTGTAATCACAGAACCATAGAAAACTGCAGCACAGAAACAGACCCTACCATCTATCTTGTATATGCCAAACTATTATTCTGCCTAGTCGAGTCCTATTGACCTATACGAATTTAACCAAAGAGGTTTCATTATTTAACTGAGGAGTATTTGTAAAGAAATTCTTAATTTTATTAAGTCAAAAATTAACGTAGTCTCCTGATAAACTGATCATAATTATGGAAATGTAATCCCTTGGAATGATAATATTGTAACAATGTTCTTTTCACTCATGTAAAATTTAATATAAATTTCTATTAATATTTAAGCTTGGTGGAAGGAGGACATTGGAGAGGAGTCCCGGGAAAATCATTTTCCTATAATTTCAGGCTAAAACAGGTAGACTCCTCAAGCAGCCTAAACCATGCTGAGGAGATAATGGGTACTCGTGTAAGCAACAATATTTCCAACAGGATTCAGACTTGTAAAATTCCACAATGATCTACTTGAATTCCTTAAAAGGCAGTTAACATTTTTTGAAAGAAAGTAACCTGGAAATGCAGCAGTCCCTTCTTATTGTGCTTCAGGGAAAAATGCAATGGCAACAAACGAAAAAAACATGCAGCATTTTTCAAAGTGAATGTTATTGTAATAAAATGACATTCAGTTTTCTGATTCCATGAAATAATTTAACCTTAAAACTTGTGTCCAAATTATCTGTAACAAATTTTGCAGATATCGCACCAGTTGTCTGACAACATTCAGCATCCATCATGCTAAATTTTATACAGCCATTCATTATATGCATAGAAAACTGTTGCATTTGTAGAGGGATTATTATCTGACTGCAGAAGTATTAGACTCATTATAGTTGGCAGGCAAGTACAAGTCAGAAATAAGCAGGGGTCAGTAAACTACCTCACAATCTAATTTATCAAGGCACTCAGCTATAACAATCAGGATTGTAATAAAGCTATTGAGTCCGAGTTTTCAGCCCTTTAGTCTTCCAATTTATGCTATAATGATGCAACATTTATTACAGCAAAAGCCTTATTGAAATGGAAAAATAATTGTCAGCAATTTTATAATTACAATCTAATTAATTCAACACTTTTCACCCAACCCACTGACTGGTTCTAAAACATTTCATTGTGGCAAACACTTTTACTCTTAAATAGGATTTTAGTTTTACTTAGGTTGATTTTATGTTATTACTTAGCCAGAAGAGAAGTAAAAGGGGTACTATAAGAAGCTGACATCTCACTAATTGCTTTCTGCTGCCACTGTGATAAAAGTGAATTGAAGAGTAGTGTTGAAAGATCATTGCCCCAAAACACAAATCCTGTTTCTCTCTTCAGATAATGTCTGACCTTCTGAGTATTCACCACGTTTTCTGTTATTTGTTTGGAGGAAATTCACCACAACCATCTCTTCCCCACAGGATCCAGCAGGTATGTTAGATGAAGCTAAATCTACATTTTCCAAATTTTATTAACAACAAATAGAAGTTCTGAAAAATTAGGTATTTAGATATAACCTCCAGAGAATGAAGCACAGATAACAAATACAACAAGCTTCTATTTGTAATGCAGTCCCCGACGTTACCTCTGGCGTTGAAACTGTTTCAGGCTGAGAAGTCCTCACACTCGTATTCCTTTGGCGAATCTGGTAAGCAAACTAAACAGTGTTTGTACTGCTCACATAGAACTGCCAGCATAATGTTTCCATTCTTTCTATTCAGTGATAAATGAGTACTCTTAATTGAGAAAACATGATGGATTCTGATCACTATCAAGAAGCTTTACCTGCACGACTCAAGAGGTTCCTGTCTCTTGGCTTATTTGCCAGCTTGTATTGACTGGCATTCTTGGAGGGAGGCCAGTACTTTTTGGCATTATCATCTTAGAGGAGTTGTTCTATTCAATCTAATTCTTTTTAATTGAATGTTTGTAAGGAACTCGTAGTGCTACAGAATGGAAAACTTTCCCTTTGTGATTATTCAAATATTGGCACTGTAACAACCCAACTGCACGGTCTGCTCCAACAACACACCTTAACGGTATTTCGGGAGACTATTCCCTATTGCAGTAGCTCCTGCTTTTTGGAATGAAAGCTCCATTTGTTCACTCTTGATAAAATGTGCACCTCTCCCTTTCCTACAAGTGTCCAATAAGAGAATGGGTTGCTCCTTTTAATAAGCTGGGTCTATCCTTAGGATTCTCAGGGACTGGTTTCAGTACTACCACAGTTGTGCTAAACTTCCTAATCAAGTTACCTGAATTTTATGAAACTCAAGTGGACACCTGATAATTTTTGGGTCTTCCCTGTTCACAAAGAGCTTGTGCACCCAACGTTGGGGATTCCTGCCCAACTATGATAATGTATTCCAGGCAGTTCCCGGGTTATAGAACATAGAACACACCAGTACAGTAAAGGCTCTTCAGCTTTTGATGTTGTCCCAACCTATATATTTCTTTTTTAAAAAAGTACTAAACCCACCCTACCCCATAACCCTCTATTTTTCTTTCATCCATGTGCCTAAGAGTCTCTTAAATATTTTAACCTCCACCACCATTCCTGGCAAGGCATTCCAGGCAAGGCAAGGCATTCTGTGTTCAAAACAAAACTTACCCCTAATGTCTCCACTAAACATCCCTCCCTTAATTTTGTCCTCTAGTGTTTGCTGATCCTGCCCTAGGAAACAGGTACTGGCTGTCCACCCTATCTATGCCCCTCATAATCTTGTAGACCTCTATCAAGTCTCCTCTCATCCTTCTACCCTCCAAGACTTATTTTCCAATCCAGGCAACATCCTGATAAATCTCCTCAGCACCCTCTCCATAGTTTCCACATCCATCCTATAATAAGGTGACCAGAACTGAACACAATACTCTAAGTGTGGTCTTACCAGACATTTATAGACTTCTCTACTCCTGAACTCAATCCCCTTATTAATGAAGTCCAGCATCCCAAACACCTTCTTAACTATCCTATCAACCTGTGCGGCAACCTTAAGGGATGTATGGATTTGAACTCTAAGTTCCTTCTGTTCATCTTCACTCTTAAGTAACCAATCATTAACTCTGTACTCAGCCTTCTAGTCGGTTCTTCCAAAATGCATTATCTCACACTTATCTGGATTGAACTCTATCTGCCACTTTTTTGTGGCTGCCCAACTCTGCATCCTGTCTATAACCTTCAACAACCTTTAGCTATCCATAACTCCTCCAACCTTCGTGTCATCTGCAAATGTAGTGACCCAACCTTCTGCTTCTTCATTCAGGTCATTTATAAAAATCACAAAGAATAGGGGTCCCAGAACAGATCCTTGTGACACTCTAGTAGTCACTGGCTTCCAGGCAGAATAGTTTCCCTCCACTACTACTCTCTGCTTTCTTCCTATAAGCCAATTTTTTATGCACACAGTCAATGGCTCCACTGATCCCATGCCTCATGACTTTCTGAATGTCTCTTGTGGGGGGACCTCATCAAATGCCTTGCTAAAATCCATGTAATCCACATCTAACACCTTACGCTCATCAATTTATTTTGTTACGTCCTTAACAAACTCAATTAGGCTCGTGAGACACAACCTCTCTTTCACAATTCCACACTGACTATCCTTGAGTAGACTGTACTTCTCTAAATGCTCATAGATCCTATCCTTAAGAACCCTCTCCAATAGTTTACACACCATTGCTATAAGACTCACCAGTCTATAATTCGCAGGATTCTCTCTATGAACTTTTTTAAACAAGGGGACTACATTTGCCATTCCTCAATCCTCTGGCACCACCCCCCCCCCCACCCCCACCAAACCGCGGCCAAAGGAGACTCAAAGATCATAGCTACTGGCCCAGCTATCTCTTCCCTCACTGCCCACAGTAAATTGGGGTATATTACATCCAACCCCAGAAACCTAACAATCTTGATGTTTTTAAGAAGATCCAACATTTCCTGTTCCTTAATATCATCATTATCCAGCACACAGGCCCGTTCAATTTCGACCACACCACGATCAAGGTCCTCTTCTCTTGTGAATACTGAAGCAAAGTATTCATTTAGGACTTCCTCAACCTCTTCTGCCTCCAAGTACATTATTATCCTTTAGTGGCCCCACCTTCATTCTCATTATCCTCCTGTTCATCACATACATATAGAACGCCTTAGGGTTCTCCTTAATCCTATTTGCCAAGGCCTTCTCCCAAGCTCTTTCTTCAGCTCCTTTCTGGCTACCATTTATTTCTCATGAGCCCTTCCTGTTTCCTATATGTATTATATGCTTCCTTCTTCCTCTTGACTAGTTGCCTCACCTGTTTTGTCAGCCATGGTTCCCTTTTCCTACTATCTTTTCCTTGTCCCACTGGGGAAAACCTATGCTGAACTTCCTCCACATTACTTCTGTGCTTTCACCCTTGAACAACCGTTTTCAATTTATTCTTGATAGTTCCTGCCTCATCCTTTCATAATTAGCCCTTCCACTTTCCCATTTTGTCCATTTTTTTTAAAATCCTTTTCCGTCGCTATGCTGAAGCTAAGGGAGTTGTGGTCACTCTTACCAAAATGCTCCCCCATTGAGAGGTCTGCCACCTGACCATTCCCGAGAACTAAATCCAGTATGGTCTCTCCTCTTGTTGGTTGGTCCACAAACTGTGTCAGGAATCCTTCTTGAACACACCTGACAAATTCAGCCCCATCTATCCCTCTTGCAATCAGGAGGTGCCAGTCAATATGACGCAAGTTGAAATCATCCGTAACTAAAACCCTGTATTTCCTGCATCATTCCAAAATCTGCCTGCTCATCGCTGTCCCAAGGGCTATTTGGGGGCCGATAACTACTACCAGCACAGTGATAGCTCCCTTTCTATTTCAGACTTCCAACCACACCCACTCAGTGGACACTCCCTCTGCAGCATCCTCCCTTTCTATGGCTGTTATGTAAGGGTTCCATTCCAGAGAACTGACCGTAAGCCAACTTTTCTGTTCATCAGAAATTTCCATTTTTTTTTTAATAGCGACCCATATCATATTGCTTTGCAAACAAATTCTCTAATTCTTTTATTTTTAAATCAAATATTCACCATAACACTACCCATAATTAAACTAATGGTATATCTGGTTGTTAATGAATATCATTGAACATTTTATTTTGAAAAAATGTTCGAAAGTTTATGGGAGAATTTCTGTGAAGTTGGATTTATGTTTCTCATTTTCCTTAATTCAAGAAATCTCTGTACTTCTATTTCCTACAGCACTTGGAATCTCTAAGCAAGACTCTCAATTAGGGGCAAATAAGAAGCAGTTGACCTGTAATGTCGGTGCAAATGCTCACTTGAACAGAGATGTTGAGATTTATTTTCAGGTAGGATTATTAGAGCCTCCAGAAAAAGGAAACCTCCATCCTGTCAGGCTAGTCTGATTCAACATAAGGGCGTGAAACAATCACTCTGCTGGTACCTCTCAGAGCAACACAAAAGACAGGAGACTCTCAGATCTAACAGTAAAGCTGCTCTTGCATGTTTATTTCTTCAATTCATTCAATTAAGTCAAACAAAAAGAACAACAATTAAATGAAAACTAAATAGCAGCATTAAAGACCACCCTTGTGTCACATAAATCATATACTCTGCTTTTAACTGTTTTAATTTGTCTGATTTGAGTACCAACTGCCTGCTAATCTTATGTCTTAACATTTTATCTCCTGTTGATAGTGACGTGAATGATGTAAAATATGTGGGTTGAAATTTGATGCAAATAATGCTCTTCCAAAACCAACCATTTAAAGTTTACAGGACCATAGGAATGTTAGGATCACACACCAGAGTTTACAGCAGGTGTGTAATTTCAGATGAAATAGTTCAGCAGGAAAACCACATTTAGAAGTGACAATATTAGTTTTGTTCTTTAAAAACACTGAAGGACTGTCCTTCATGTCAAAAGGGAACATACTGAATGAAGTATGTTTTCCCCTTCAAATCATCTGAAACTCATCCCTTCCTCAGAGAAAATACTGAAGTTGTATCAGGGGAACATTTATGAGATACTGGCATGGCTGTGAAGCATCTCAAAGGGTTTATTTTTCATTTATGAATTGAGAGAGTGAGTGCTGTGAAATTATTTGATTATGAACAACATAAAAGCTCCAGCTCACACCTTTTATGTGCAAATTTGTTTACACATGGATCTTCCAGCAGAGATTACTGGACAGCAATGGCAAGTGGAAACCAGGCAATTTTAGCGTGTACAGAGCCGTTGTCATACCCACACTCCTGTTTGGCTCTGAATCATGGGTCCTCTACCGGCATCACCTACGGCTCTTAGAAAGCTTCCACCAGCGTTGTCTCCGCTCCATCCTCAACATTCATTAGAGCGACTTCATCTCCAACATCGAAATACTCGAGATGGCAGAGGCCAACAGCATTGAATCCATGCTGCTGAAGATCCAACTGCACTGGGTAGGTCACATCTCCAGAATGAAGGACAATCGCCTTCCCAAGATCGTGTTATATGGCGAGCTCTCCACTGGCCACCGAGACAGAAGTGCACCAAAGAAGAGGTACAAGGACTGCCTAAAGAAATCTCTTGGTGCCTGCCACATTGACCACCGCCAGTGGGCTGATATCGCCTCAAACCGTGCATCTTGGCACCTCACAGTTCGGCGGGCAGCAACCTCCTTTGAAGAAGATCGCAGAGCCCACCTCACTGACAAAAGACAAAGGAGGAAAAACCCAACACCCAACCTCAACCAACCAATTTTCCCTTGCAACCACTTCAACTGTGACTGCCTGTCCCGCATCGGACTTGTCAGCCACAAACGAGCCTGCAGCAGAAGTGGACATTACCCCTCCATAAATCTTCGTCCGCGAAGCCAAGCCAAAGATATCCTTCCTATACAAGTTCCATGAACCATTGATTGGAAGTCATTATACTGAACCTAAAGATGACATCTACAAACTCATATGACAATTAAGCCTGGCATGTCTGTTTTACACAACTAAATTCTGCAGTAAATCTAAATGCTTTGAAATCTGGCTCAAAAGCTACTGATTTCCATGTTCTCTTTAACAAACTAGGGCCCTGCTTTCTGCACTCCCTTTAAACTCACTAGAAAATGTATGAGACTACTAAGTAAAATGTAAAAAAAAGAATTAAATGCATGTTGGATTATCAACAGGAATAACATTTAATAATCTGAAAAATCTGCCTGCCCAGCACCACCGAAGACCACCTGATTAGGTCAGATTATTGGAATTCTACTATATAGTCTTTATTTATCCGCTCAGTCAATTATAACATTTGGTTCCCAATTAATAGTGTAGAGCATTCTACTTACAGGTTAAGTATCTAACAACCAGAAAATAAATTCTACACTTAAGAAACAAAGCAGGCCCGTGTTATAGTCATTCTGAAAAAAAAGCAAGATTAAAAACTGGGAATTGCAACATGCTTCATCAACTTATTTAATGAGTGATGGAAGAGCTCTTCCCATTGATATTTTATTTGTTAGTTTCCCAATCTCTAGCAGGGCTGGACACAGGATTTTTAAGCATATTCTTCAAGGAATGACTGTGTCAATATTTCTGAACAGAATTACTACATTACGATAAATAAGAACAAAATTAAAACAGTGAGCAAACAGTTGTTCATCAGAGGCAGAGAATTTTCCTTCTCCTTGGGCAGTCCTTCAAGTTGCAGCACAACTATTTATTTTAAGTGGCAGTGTGCTATCCAGACTACCACAGTGGGTCAGGTGGTTCTTGAAAATAGAGTGTGCAGAGGAAGTGGAGGTGCACGTAGATTGTGCCTGCCTCTAAATGTTCCTGCTGTAGAAATTTGAGGTGCTCAATGCTTTCCCTTTGAGTAGTGTTGGTCAATAGAGAGTTAAGGAGAATGTCATAATTTTTTCAAGACTTCAAAAGTACCTTCTCTTTCCTCTTAGTAATTATTTGATGTGATGAAGCTTAGAGTAGATGCTTGTTGCAGAATTCAGGTCTCAGGCATGCAGTTGATGTGGCCTCCCATTTGGAGCTGGTAAATATGCTGTGTCTAGATCAGGGGTGGGCATCCCCTTTATTAAAAGCTCACATACCACTGAGTAATCCCTATGCCATAAGTGCTCTGTGATTAGTAAGGGATTGCTTAAGGTGGTATGTGAGTGTGCCGGAAACTGTGATTCACTGGTAGTATGTGGTGCTGATGGTTGGCTCTGCCCCCATCTGTTCATATATAACCCCGATTTCCTGCCAAAACCCAGAACCCTTCTGAAAACTACTGTGAGACCCTACCTTCAGTTATAAGATAATAAAAGCATTTGTTCTCCCTCCAGTTGTGAGGCTTTTATTCATGCTACAATTTTATTAGCTTATTCCCTAAACGATGGAAGCGCTACTCAAGCCAGGTACGCTGCTGATAGACCCTCTGTCCTCCAGCGTGGCTGAGGAGTTCACGTACTGGTTAGACTGCTTCCAGGCCTACCTGAATGCGACCAGAAATGTCTTCCACACTGATGAACTCAGGAGGTCCGCACTCATTTTGAGGGTAGGAACAAAAGGGTGTGCCGTCATCAGGCACTGCACTACACATGATGCTGCCATCAAGGCATTGAAGGCTTGGTACCTGAAGTTGCAAAACGAGGGTCCGCTCAAGGTACGAGGCAGTGACTGCGCGAGTCAGTTAAGGACCTGGCTAGTCACATTGAACTGGCCAAATCGTTGGAACAGGCCAAGCTCGAGAACGACGACCTCGAAGCCAGCAAGCTTGCTCACCCAAGCGATCCCTTCCAAGGACCTGCTGCTCCCATGACCCCTGCCGGTTCCCGTGCTAGGGAGCATTTTTTCTGCAGCATGAGCCAGCATCCATGATCCCGTTGCCCAGCTAAAGACTCCGTTCATTCCAGCTGTGGCAAGAAAGAACATTGGGCGAGAGTTTGCTGCACAAGGGGAAGTCCGGGGAAAGTCCATGGCTTGAACCACTCCTGGATCTGATACTAGCCCCGCCCTATCTACCCAGAATTCACCCGAGCCCACTTGCTGCACTATACACCGACAGAAAGTGGCAGCGAGGAAACAGCATGAAAAGGCTCAGCAGCCATCTTGCTGCAACTCAAATTCAAACTTGAGCCATCATCGTCGGAGGAAAGAGGTCAACTCCATCTTACCCACAAAGAGCAACCCAGGACAGTGGAGGCCACTTGAGTGAGGAGTAGGAGTCTCCGGAGTCCTGGCCTTGATGGTTCTGGACCAGGACAGACCACACCAGCTCAGCAACTCCATAGTGACTGTAAAGTTAATCGGACATTCCACTAAATGTCTAATTGACACAGGATCGACTGAAAGCTTCATAGACTCATAGATGGTGCAGGAATACAACCTAAAGATGTATCCTTCCAATTATCGCACATTCCTTGCATCTCATTCACATTCTACGTGCATTCAACCACATTGTATAGTGCATCTGTCGTTCGAAGGGAGAGAATTTTGTAAAATTCACCTGCATGTACTTGATGAATTATGTGCTCCTGTGTTGTTGGGTCTGGGCTTCCTGTGTCACCTTAAAAGTATGACCTGGTCATCTCCCCCCTAAAATAAGAATCCACATGCAGCCTCTCCACACTGAGTATCAAATCCCCACCTCTCTTCCCGAATCTATCCTCTGAATACAAACCTATTGCTACCAAGAGCTGGAGGTACAGCACAGCAGAAAGAATTTCATAAAGTCTGAGACACAACATCTGCTCGATGAAGGTATCATCAAACCTAGCACCAGCCCTTGGAGAGTGCAAGTGGTAGTGGTAAAAGGGGAAAACAGTAATTGACTATAGTTAAACCATTAATTGGTACATGCTCCTGGATGCATACCCCACCCCTCAAATTTCAGATATAGTGAATGATATTGCGCAGTATTGGGTCTATTCGACCATCGACCTGAAAGCTGCCAATCCGTTCCGAGGACCATCCATATACGGCATATGAGGCTAACCCTCATCTCTATCAATTCTGGAGGGTCCCTTTCGGTATTACTAATGGGATTTCTATCTTCCAGAGGCAGAAGGACAGAATGGTGGATGTGTATGGGTTGAAAGCTACCTTCCCCCACCTCAATAACATTACCATCTGTAGCCACATCTTGGAAGACCATGACGCCAACCTCCAAAGTTTTCTCCACTTGGTGAAAGCCCTGAACCTCACTTATAACTCTGACAAGTGCGAGTTCAGGACTAAATGTCTGACTATCCTTGGCTACGTGGTGGAGAATGGCATCATTGGCCTCAATCACAATAGGATGTTCCCCCTGTTAGAGGTCCCCATTCCCAGGACCACAAAGGCTTTGAGGAGATGCCTGGGGTTTTTCCTCATATTACGCCCAGTGGATCCCTCAATATGCTGATAAGGTTTGCACTCTCTTAAAAGTTACTAATTTCCTCCTCTCGGCTGAAGCCCAAACGGCTTTCAACTACTTTCAGAATCACACTGTGAAAGCCTCCATGCATGTGGTGGACGAGAATGCATATTTCTCAGTGGAAAGCGACACTTCGGACATAGCCCTGGCCATTACCCTCAACTAGGCAGGCCGGCCGATTGCATTTCCACTCTCCCCTCCACCCCCCCTCCAGACATTACAAGGCCACGAACTCTGGAATCCATCTGTGAAGGAGGCTCAAGCCATTGTAGAAACTGTGAGACCCTGGAGACACTACCTGGCTGGTAGAAAATTTACACTCCTCACTGAACAGTTCTCTGTTGCATTCATGTTTTATAATGTCAAGAGGGGAAAAATAAAAAATGACAAGATTGCTAGGTGGAGGATTGACATCTCCACCTCCAATTATGACATTGCTTATTGGCCAGGAGCCCTTAATAACCTTCCAGATGCTTTATCCAGAGGAAGCTGTGCCTCTGCACATCGGCCAACTTCAGTCTCTGCATAATGAGCTCTGCCATCCAGGGGTTACCCTCATGGCTCATTTTGTCAAGGTGCGCAATCTGCCCTACTCCATGGAAGACATCAAAGAAATGACCAGGTCTTGCCAGGTCTGCACAAAGTGCAAGGCGCACCTGATCAAGTCATCCAGCTCAATGCTGATTTTAAGGGACCTCTCCCCTCCACGAATGGGAGCACTTCCTTCCTCTCTATCCGTGATGTGTACTCCTGCTTTCCATTTGCCATTCCATGTTCAGACACATCCACTTCATCAGCCATAAAGCCCTTAGATTCCATTTTTGCCCTGTTCAGGTATCCCAGCTATATTCCTAGTGACCGGGGCTCATCCTTTATGAGTATCAAGCTACGTCAGTACCTGCTGGTGAGGGGCATTGCATCCAGCAGGACTACTAGCTGCAACCACGGGGGAAAGGGCAGGTTGAAAAAGAGAACACCACAGTCTGGAAGGCTGTGAAACTGGCCATGAAGTCAAAAGGCCTTCCAGACTCATGCTGGCAGGAAGTCCTTCCTATGGCGCTCCATTCCATCCGGTCGCTACTATGTACCGCAACCAATGCTACTCCTCAAGAGCTCCTATTTAATTTTGAAAGAAGATCAGCATCAGGAACTACATTCCCAACCTGGATCACCATTCGTGGTCAAGGAGAAGCAAGACCGACTCCCTGGTGGAAAGGGTGAAACTGCTCCATGCCAATTCCAATGTAGAGTACCTGGATGGCAAAGAGGACACAGTCTCTATCAGGGACTTGGCACCACTGGAACAGAGTGCCCTCAAGTGCCCTGTGAGCCATGGAGCTCATTCTTGCCACCCTCAGTAAGGGCCTCAGGGGATCCAGTTCAGGAGGAAAGTGCATCCCCCTCCACCATAGAGCTAGAGACCCAGACTGCCTCTTCTCCGTCACAAGGGGACCAGGAGACCTAAGGAGTCCAAAACCCCCTGGTGCTAAGGCATTCCACCAGGATCTCCAGATCCCTGGACTGCTTAAATTTGTAAATAACTATATTTTTTTCCTTCTCTGAACCCATGTTCTCTGTCTTCATTCACAGACCCTAAATTCTGCAGGAAGAGGTGAATGCAGTGAACTGGGATTCACTGGTAGTATGTTATGCTGATGGCTGGCTTCAGCACCATCTGCTCACATATAACCCTGGTTTCCTGCCCAAACTCAGAACCCTTCTGAAGACTACTGTGAAACCCTACCCTCAGTTATAAGCTAATACAAGCATTTGTTCTCCCTCCAGTTGTGAGAGCTTTTATTCACACTAGAGTGGAAAGAAAAAGGGTTGAAAACCACTGTTTTAATCGTACCTAATTGACTCGTTATGTACACAGTTTCATAACTCCAAAGGAAATGAGCCAATGACAACTTTTCTCAAGAAAAATAGTTTAGTAACAATTGAGCAGTGGTTTTCAACCTTCCCTTCCCACTCACATACCACCTTAAGTATTCCCTTACTAATCAGAGAGCACTAATGGCATAGAGAATACTTAAGGTAGAATGTGAGTTTTAAAAAAGGTTGCCCACCCCTGGTCAAGAAATAGGTAATATTGGTCTGGAAGCAAAAGATTGACATTAGTTCACCAATCCTTCAATGGATTTGGAGGATTTTGTGGAGATGATGTTAGTGGTAATTCTCCAGAGTTTTGATGTGCCTACTGTAGATTAGGTTAACCATGAACTTGGGGTCAGGTTTGCAATATAGGTTATCAAATACTTTCTCTCAGCCCATGTTGACACATTGGAGGTGGTGATGAATAGCATTATCAGGGTCTGTATGTATCTGTTGATATACTGAAAGTGATCCATATTTTCCAGTCTCCATATGGACCTTGATTGTCAGAATACAAATGTACAACAGTGGAAGATTGATGGAAGGTCTTTGCCTTCTAGATATACTTTCTGAGCTCCATCCTTTCATATATTTCAATAAAGGAGGGTACAAGTCTTCCAATGTGCATATACATAAATGTCACTGTCATTGTTTCTTGGTTCTAGAACAGGATTATTGAAGATTGAATCATTTCCTATTTATCATATAGATAAACTCCACTCCAAAGTCAGAGATGCAAAAATTCAGAAAAAGTGAAGTGTATTCATGTGATCTAATTGCAACATTACATGGAATTTACTTTGGTCTGCCTTAAGGCATAGATTTCCCATTGGCAGAAATTGCCTGAAGTGCTTCTTAGTTACAGAAAGAGAAGCAAGAGTCCCCCAGAGTCACCGAATATCTGTGGATTAACCTGCAGCCTCCACCAACTTCAGCCTAAAACCATGGACAACGAAAGCTCTAAAACCAAAGTTCCAACATGATCAGCACCCTCTCACATCCCAGTTCCAATACTTGGCACCTTCAGCCAGTCTCTTGCAGTCCACATCCTGGTGCAAATCCCTCGACTGCCACCCACAGCCTGCATAGGTTCCTTGCCTCGAGTCACCAACAGCCCTCCACCTGTGTGTTTTACAGCTTCAGAACCTCTCACTGGTCTGCAGCTGTGGTCACCCTCCCATGGATTATCTACTTTGCTTTTCCTTCTCAAGTGGGGGTGTTCTCCTGTTTTCTGGTGTCCTGCACTAGTCTTCTGCTTCCCCAGAGTCTTCAACCTCTTGTAGCTACTGCTGATCATAGGTGCTACCATCTTGGGAGTAGACCCCAAGGTCACAGAATCTACAAAATAATACCATCACCAACTCCATTCAGAGGCCGTTAAAAGCTGATAGCAGCTGGAGTGTGCGGTTGGACCTCGCAGGAGCACTGGGTCTCCACCCCCTGCTCTCTGCAGCAGTGCTGTCCTTACAGTAGCTCCACCATCTTGTAACTTGCAGATCCATCGGGTAACAAGCACTGAATGGTAGAGAACTTCAGTGGACAGCCACAAGTGTGAATAATTCTCCATAATTCCCTTAGCTAATGGGGTTGAAGATTTTCATGAGAAAAAGCAAACCTATGTACAGTACTTGGCATTTGTCATAGATTTCATGCATACGAAGATCATATCCATTGCTTCTATTGATAGAAGGAGTCCACACAGCTCTTTGATTTGAGCAGTGAAATCATCAATAAGGATCATTTTGTCTCCCTGTGGGACTTGGGCTTGGACTGCTCGTTCCAAGCAGAATTTCTTGTTGGTCTCATCCATAACTGCCAGGGTAACAGCGATCGAAGTATGGTAGTGCAGATTGAGAAATGGTCATGAGGTGTTTATTTATCCCATAATGTCAGTCACAAGGATACTTGATTGTAAACCTAATCCTATGAAAATGCAGAATTGTTCCCATTGTGGCCTTCATGAAGAAGTTGCAATCACTTTGTTCAAGTTTGATTTCTCCCATCTTACTAAGGGGAGTGATGTCAATGTCAATCATCCGAATTCAGCAACCACTATAACCAAGCTGGTATTCCTAATTATCCCGGTATTCCACCTCTTGATTGAATTTTAAGAGTGGAAAGCTGCTGTATGTGATTTCCTTTTCCTTGTGGTGGCCCTTGTTAGTAGCTAATATATGATCTTCAGAGAGCAAGGTTTTGGTCCAATGGCAAGAAAGTCCAAGACCTGGGTCCACTGCAAGGAGTTACCACACTCACGCAACCAAAGAGACACAGATACCTGCTCACACCGTAAAGACATGCAGGTGTACTCACCACATGTTTGTTCAGAAATGTATGGGAGTGAAGTCAAGCTAAGGCTTAGACCCTCCCAAAGAAGGAATAAAAGCCATCACCTAAAAAAACACATACCAGTCCACATTTACTCTCACCAAGAATGAAAGCAATTCAAATTCACTGGCACAATCATGAAAATCTCTTATCAGTCTGCCAGAATGGCAAACACAGCATCATGTTGACCTGTATTGCCCTCTCCCACAGAACACCAAATGATTACAATCTGCCAAAATTATCTGGTTGGGATTGGGGGGGGGGGGGGGAGGGGAAGAGATTCATGTTTGGGTATTGTGCTGGGTTGCAGGCCTTTGGTTGCATCCAGCAATCAGGTGATGGAGGGAGGGTGCAGCTAAGGTACCGTCCAAGAGAGCCAAATGACAACAGTGGAAGGGCAGCTTCATGGGTTGGTGTGCGGAAGAAAACAGAGAAAGAAGAGCCTGGGTGGGAATGGTAAGTGAGGGAAGAAGAAATTGGGGTAATGGAGGAAAGGATTAGTGTGACGAATTAGGAAAGGGATTGAGGAAGAAGGTGTGGGCAAGAGTATGAATTTTTCTGCATGCTTTGGGCGGACTTAAACAGGAAAGAGGTATAGATGCCATAAGACTCCCACCATCAGGTTCAGGAACAACTGCTACCCTTCCACCATCAGACTCCTCAACAACAAACTCAATCAGGGACAATTTTAAGGACTTTTAGTTGTACAGTTTATTGATATTTTTATTCTCTCTGCTTTGCACAGTTTTTTTACATTCATTATTCATTTATAGTTCTCTGTTTACATCTATATGCTGTGTACAGTCCTTTTTTTTGTACTACCAATAAGTGATAATTCTGCTTTGCCTGCAGAAAAAATAGAACTCAGGGTTGTATGTGATGTCATGTATGTATTCTGACCATAAATCTGAATTTAACTCCAAGTGACTGAAATTATGGGAAACATGCACGTAACCAAGTGATTTCCATCAGAATCCACATTTAAAATTTTATCCTCTTGGGGTGAAAACTTCTGTAAAAATTGTTATTGAGAAAAAAAATCAAAAATAAAAATCCTACTACTTTTCCTTCTTTCCCTGACAACATCTCCCTGCCTTTGCACACGAGGCAGGCTAACTTGCTTTCAATGCAACCCATTCACTATTTACACAAAGCCTCGGTTGCAGGTCACCTCTCATAGCAACTCAAGCAATGCAATGACATGGACATCTCAGTTCAAACATCCATGTGCATTCATAATAGCTTTGCCACAGCTCCACAGAATTTAGCTCCAAAACCTGTAGCTTGAAATTTCCGAATATCATGGGTGACAGGCAAACAGTGCACACAAATTAACTGACCACATGGGTGCCACATTGAGTGAGAAGAGGGAAAGATCAAACTCAGAACAATGGAAAAAACTTTCTATTTTATTTCTAAACTGCCATTCTGACTTGATTGTAGTAGTGACACTAAAACATTTTATCCAAAACTTCTCTTCAATATTTTAGTAGATGTGAACTACATCTTTTAACAGTTTAATGCCTCCAGAAGGCCTTTCAGAAAATATACTCCCCTGTGTGTTAAGCATTTTGAAACTAATTGGAAGAGATCATTCACAATTGATAGGGAAGAATCAGTTCTGAGATTTTCAGCAAGAATCACACCCAAATTGTTAATCATTTTTCGATCTTCAACATTTACTTTGGTTTTGTTTTCATACAAAAGCATAGATTCAGTTATGAAATCCAATAAAGTTAAATAGTTTATGATTCCTATTTTCATTATGGGCATTCTTGCTGGGCTATGTCCTGATGCCAGATTTTGTGAACCAAATTAACTGTTTCTGAAACAATTAAAAGACATTATTATTGCAATGTTCTGAGACATTCCAATGCTCTTTGTTTTTGTATGTTGAAAGTTAAAATATCTATTCATTTTTTGGAATCTGGCTATTGTTGTTAAGAACAGCAATTTATTGTCTTATCTCTAATTCCACTGAGATAAATTCAGTCCTTCTGAATAAGGCACTGCCACAATGCAGTTAGTGAGGAATTCCACATTGAAACCCAGGAACACTGAAGGAAAGTCCATGTTTTTCCAAGTCAGGATGATATGTGACTTGGAGGATGCAAGATGCATTGTTTTCATATGCCTGAAATCCTTGTTCTTTTTGGTGGTAAAGTTTGCTGGTTTGGGAAGTACTGTTGAAGTCTTAGTTAATAACTGCAAAGTACTTTACAAATGGTACATACAGGGCTGTGGTGGAGCCACATGTATAAGATGGTGGAAGGGGTAACAATTCAGCAGCCGGATTTGTCCCGGATGGCCTTGTACTCATCCAGCTAAGTAGACAGCACTGCATCATGCTCCTGACTTGTGCCTTATGAGTTGTGAAAAGGACTGATGAAGTGCATACGTAAAATTGCTTAAAGCTACAAAGAAAGAAGGCTTAAAAATGTCCAAGAGAATTTGGGAAATGGGAAAAGAGATGTCGCACTGGTGATGTAAGTAGGACACTCATGAGGCTATTGTTAATGCATGTTCTTAGGCAGGGTAGAGGATATTTACCACAGGCCTGGCCCATTGCATGTGCTTTTGGCAGCACTTGAAATTCACTTAAGCCAAACACTCCATTGGTTAAAACTCTTCATATTGATAAATGAAGAGTTTCTGCTCTAAAACTACACTCAGAACATGTTGATTTTGATGTGAATAAATGCAGGGAAACTCAGAGAGATATGTCCATTGCATAACAGACACATGTTGAAAATTTAATCAAAATAAATATTTTAAACCTACCGTTAGATTTAGCATCTGAGAAGGAGGAGCCATCTTCCAGAGTGAACAACTGAGGAACACAAGCAGCTGTGCTTAGCCCCTGGCCCAGGTAAGATGCAGCGGAGTAATAAGAATGCATCCTGTACTGAGGTGTCATATTGGGGCCTGAAAACCGGCTTTCAGGAGTTTTCATTTGCTGTAATGAAAAGAACATACATTTCACCTCGGCGTAGAATTATAGGGAGACGTGTCTAAATGTCCTACTTTTTCATTCAGAGCATATTGTAAAAGAATAAGCTAATGTCCAATGACAATAAATTGGCAACTTCACAATGGGTGACAAAAGTAATATCTAAAACAAAGAAAAATCCATTTTAAATTTTCATCTGTGCATATCCAGGTACACAATCCTTAATCCGGAACCCTTGGAGGACAGTGTGTTCCAAATTTCAGATCTTTCCAGATTTCAGAAAGCCAGATTTAAGCCCACCCGAATTGTGCTGCCGTATCGACTCCTACCCCCTTCCATTTGCACTGCCAGTCTCCCACCCATCGCCTGACTCGCACAGCCGAACTCCCACCCATTGCCCAACTCGTGCTGCCAGTCTCTCGCCCGGCCGACTCACGCTGCCGGTCTCCTGCCCCCCAATCGCCCGATTCACGCTGCCGGTCTCTCCCCCTCACCCGCCCGACTCGCGCTGCCGGTCTCCCCCCCCCCCCCCCCCCCCCCTCAGCCGCCCAACCCGTGCTGCCATCTCTTTCCCCACTTGCCGGATTTTGGAGATTTCCGGATTTTAGATATCCGGATAAAGGATCATGTGTCTGTATATTAATAAATTTGCAGAAAGGGCAAATAATTGGAAGATAAGGATTCACCAATGAATATAAAGTGGTATATTTTAGCACATAGAATGGGAGATCACTTACTATTTTGCTAGAATCCTAGGTAAGATAGAGGTACGATCTTAGAATGAAAATGTTGTTGTACCCAGTAGGCTTACGCCTTGGGACCCAGAAGGGAGGGGGGCCCAGAAGGGAGGGGACCCCAAAAGTTCAATTGACCCCCTTTCAACCCCTTGGTATCTTTTGACCTTTTGGATAGTCCCATTGACCACAGGGATTAATGTCGACCACTTTGCAGACCCACAACATAAGCTGTTTAACATAACTTAACGTCATTTTATTCTATTCAATGAAGGGTGGTACAAGTCTTGTGGCACCTCTACCTCTTTCCGAATGGCAGCAGCAAGAACAGATCATGTCATCATTACCAGAGACCAGAGGGCTGCATTCTTAGTCCCTGCTCTACTCGCTTTACACCTATGACTGTATGATAACACCACCATCTACAAATTTGCTGATGACACCATGGTAGTGGGTGGTATAAAAAAAAGGGCAATGAGTCAGCTTACAAACTTAACCAAATGGTGCAGCAACAATAACTTTGCATTCAACGTCACCAAAACCAGAGTTCATTGTTGACTTCAAGATGGGAAAACCAGGGGAAAGACTTGGCGCCGTGGACGGAGATTAAAGGACGACACTCCCGTCAAATCGTGCAGGGGAACCGATTCCTCGGGGTCCTCCAACCAGGGAGGAGTCTCGGGATGGAGTAGTGGCCGGACGGTGAACTCCAGCCCTCTCCAGAAAAGTCGGGAAAAACAAGAGAAAATACAAAGGCACAGAAATAAAAGTTAAAGAAAAGTGAGTATAAAGGTGGAAAGAAGATGGCGACAAAAAAAGAAAAAACAAAATCAACGGTAAGAAGAGAAGAAGAGAAGACAACGGAGGAAGAAGGAGAAGGCCTTACCTGTCCGAAGAGGCCCGCTGTGGAGAGAGAAGCCCGCTTCCTCAGGTCGGTAGAAATAGGACTACAAAAATGGCTCGCTGAGCCGAGTAAAAGTGCGCAGACGCGCATGTGCGATGCGCATGAAAAAAAATCACACCGACGGGAGGGGGGACCAGCTGGGGAGTCGATCTCCACAGCCGGCAACGACAGCTGCAGAACACCTGCAGCAAGAAGAGACCAAAGAAGACAATGGAAACAAGAAAGAAGAGAAGAAAAGGGCAACAAAGAAACAACAGATGGCCAACCCAGAGGAAGAAGAAAAGGAAGAGTACAGTGAAATAGAAGAAGAAGGGAAAGGCAAGATAAAGGATATACTTTCTCTTGTTAGAGGATACATGGAGTCATTTAAAGAATGGCAAACACAGGAATTTAATGATTTAAGAAGAAGAATAAACAACACAGAAGAGAAAATGAATAAAATAGATATGACCTTAACAGAAATGGGAAAGAAAATGGACAAGATGGAAGAGCGGGCAGTAGCAGCAGAAATGGAGGTAGAAGACTTAAAAAAGAAATTGGAGGAATCTAATAAACAAACTAAAGAGACACAAGAACTACTAGCTCAAAAAATAGATATAATGGAAAATTATAACAGAAGAAATAACATAAAGATGGGAAAACCAGATGTGTATGATCCAGTGATCATTGGGGGATTAGAAGTGGAAAGGTCCTGGGAGTCACTATCTCAGAGGATCTTCTCTGGTCCAAACACACTAATGGCATCATGAAGAAAGCACATCAGTATCTCCACTTCCTCTGGAGTTTGCGGAGGTTTGGTACGATGTTAGAAACCATGTCAAATATCTACAGACATGTGTAGGAAAGTGTGCTGACTGACTGAATCACAGTCTGGTATGGAGATACCAATACCCCCAAATATAAAGTCCCGCAAAAGGAAGTGGACACATCCCAGGACATCACAGGCAAAACCTGCCTCACCATTGAGAACATGATGCCGTTGGAGAGCAGCAGCAACCATCAAGGATCCACATCACCCAGCACACACTCTGTTCTCACTGCTACTATCAGGAAAGATGCCTAGATGCCATAAGACTCGCAACACGAGGTTCAGAAACAGCTGCTACCCCTCCACTATCAGACTCCCAACAACAAATTCAATCAGGGACATTTAAGGACTATTACTTTTGCATTTTATTTTGTAGCAGGCCACCACACACCATGCCCGAAGCGGTGACCCAACACTGGGAACCTGCGGCCTGCACAGCAGGCTGAGGCGAGGTATGCTCTTTGAAGTTGGGACCCAACTCAGCAGCATGTGGCCATAGCGACCCACTCCGATGGGCCGGCCAGCGGGAGCCAATCAGCTGAAGCTAGGGAAGCAGCCACACCTGGGGATGAGAGGGGCTCACCAAGTGGCCGCTCCCCGGATAGCACTAAACAACAAATCCCAGGAAGCGGATCGCAATGCCACCAATCGGGTGGCATGATGACATCAAAGATGGGCTTTATATGGGGAGCTGCCAGCACAATAAACCAGTGTTGAATTCACTCCCATAGTGTGTATCTCTTCTTTGATAATAACCTCTCCAGCAGTAGCAGCCGCTACAGAAGTGATGCCTGACTGGTCCAACTGGCATAGTGGACCTGAAGAATGAGCGACCAGCCTGCAATCAATGCAGCCCAGCTTTTGGACATCACAGCCATGGTGTGGTTCCAGCAAGCCGAGGTGCAGTTCACCATATGGAAAATCACCACCGACGACACCCGCTTCTACTATGTAGGCGGCACCCTCAAGCAGGACAAGGCAGGACGCATTACCTACTTCCTCCAGAAACCTTCAGAACAAGGGAAGAATCACCCATCAAGGAGCTACTAACCCAAGCTTTTGGGCTTTCATGTTTGCCTGTCCGCACAGGCAGCAGACAAGGACATTGACGCATATCGCAGTGTGATTACCAGCCTCCAGTTGGAGTATGTACAGCTTGGCCCTGGGGAGCAAACCGTCCTGTGCGACACGTCCATTGGTACCCTCGTTCTATCATTCCCACTTTCTGGAGGAGTGGCATTTTTGAGGCCATACATAAACTGGCACACCCCGCCAAAAAAACGACTGTCAAAATGGTTGCTGGTCGGATTTGTCTGGCAATGCCTCCACAAAGATGTCAGCCAGTGGGCCAGTAATTGTACACAGTGCCAGGCCTTGAAAACCCACACCCACACTAAAGCACCCCCATAGTCATTTCAACTGCCACAACGCAGTTTCAGCCATGTCCACATAGATCTGGTGGCCCCCTAACAATATCCAGAGGTGCACGCTTCTTACTGATCCTAGTAAACAGGTTGACCAGATGGCTGGAAGCCATCCCATTGCCAGAGACTTCTATGGAAACGTGTGCCAGAGCCCTCCTGCACAACTGGGTGGCTAGGTTCGGGTTTCCAGAGCATATAACCTCAGACAGGGGCTCCCAATTTAACTCTAGCCTCTGATCTAATCTTCTAATGTCCTGGGTACTCAGCCCCACCATATCATGGCTTACCACCCTCAGGCCAATGGTTTGGTGGAGTGATTTCATTGACATCTTAACGCAGATTCAATGGACCTAACTGGGCGGATGAGCTCCTGTGGGTACTCCTGGGGATCCAGGCCTCTCCTAAAGAGGACCTAGAGATTTCTGCAGCCAAAATGGTGTACAGTGCACCATTAGTAATTCAGTTATATGATACAACGGGTCAACATGTCTTTTGGATATTGGGGAGAAATACGACTTACACGTCAAGCCGGCATTCTTGACTCTGACCAGCCTATCCCTGACCCAACCCCACGCCAAAGGGGCAGGCCTCTCAAGTACAAGGTCTCACCTAGTGCCGATCTGGGAGGGGATCGTGCAGCAGGTCGCCGAACATGCCATGCCCGAAGCGGCAACCCAACACTAGGAGCCCGCAGCCTACACCGCCAGCCAAGACTGGCTACGCACTTCGAAGTTGGCGTTTGACTCAGCAGCATGCGGCTGCAGTGCGCCATTCTGATGGGCTGGTCAGAGGCAGCCAATCGGCTGGAGCTAGGGAAGCAGCCAAACCAGGGGACGAGAGGGGCGTACTGAATAGCGTTAAATAACCAAACCCAGGAAGCGGATTGTAATGCCACCAGTTGGGTGGCATGATTACATCAGAGATGGGCTTCTGAGCCTTTTATAAGCAGAGCTGCCAACACAATAGTGTTGAACTCACTCACGTAGTGCCTCTTCTTTGAATATAACCTCCCCAGCGGTAGGAGCTGCGACTCTGTTAACATTCAACCTGACCTCAAATTCACTTGGTCTGTCTCCGGTGACACTCTCCCCTTGATCTCTGTCTCCATCTCAGGAGACAAATGTTTTTTTTTTCATATAAACGAACCTACCAACTCCCACAACTACCTCGACAACATTTCTTCACATCCAGACCCCTGTAAGGATTCTATTCTTTTCTCTCAATTTTAATTTGATCCTGTTATTATTTACCTGGAAACTGCACATCAGAAGTTGGATGCAT
The DNA here is from genome assembly GCF_036971445.1 of Narcine bancroftii. Classification (NCBI taxonomy): domain Eukaryota; kingdom Metazoa; phylum Chordata; class Chondrichthyes; order Torpediniformes; family Narcinidae; genus Narcine; species Narcine bancroftii. The sequence goes on from NC_091469.1 coordinate 58,216,958, forward strand.
TAACATAACATGTGGTTCAATGTAAAAAAAATTTCAACAAATCAAAGACAGATCATAGTGGTCAATCTCAGATAAACTGATAAAAGTATATTTCTAAAATGCTTCATCAAGAAAAGAAATCATTCCAGGTTTAATTTTTCTCCAATTATTCCAAATCGAATCCTGGAACCTCACAAATTGATCAAGCGTCATAGGATCAGGACAGCAGAGATCCTTAAAACACAAATTAAAAGGCATTATGTTTATTAAGTTCAATATATTTTTTTGTCTAACATCACAAAACAAGTAGTTTTAGGTAAATCCATAAACTACCATTTATCACTGGGTTTCCAGTGCCTGATTGATCATATTAATGCAAATAAACTAAAAACACAAAACTGCTGGAGCCCTTCTTCAAGGGTTTACTACAAGCACAACATCTGCAGACCTTTGTATTTCATTACATGACTGCAAGTAGACATTAATAAACTTTACTATACCAAGCAAGTAATTTATATGTTGAAAGCAGGACCAGACTACGATATAAAGTTTAGTGCTAGCTCTGGGTGGTTCTTATACAAAGCCATTTCTTATTCAGCATAGTGAAAACCCCAGGGCAGTGGTTCTCAACCTTTTTCTTTCCACCTATGCCATAGGTGCTCTGATTAGTCAGGGATTATTTAAGGTGCTGTTTACATCCGGTACCGCACGGATGGCAGTCTCTTCAATCTGAGGTGCCTGCAAGCTCACACCAAGACACAAGAGCAACTTGTCCATGAACTACTCTTTGCAGACGATGCCGCTTTCGTTGCCATTCAGAGCCAGCTCTTCAGTGCTTGACGTCCTGTTTTGTGGAAACTGCCAAAATGTTTGGCCTGGAAGTCAGCCTGAAGAAAACTGAGGTCCTCCATCAGCCAGCTCCCCACCATGACTACCGGCCCCCCCCACATCTCCACTGGGCACACAAAACTCAAAACGGTCAACCAGTTTACCTATCTCAGCTGCACCATTTCATTGGATGCAAGGATCGACAACGAGATAGACAACAGACACGTCAAGGCAAATAGCGCCTTTGGAAGACTACACAAAAGAGTCTGGAAAAACAACCAACTGAAAAACCTCACAAGGATTAGCGTATACAGAGCCGTTGTCATACCCACACTCCTGTTGGGCTCCAAATCATGGGTCCTCTACCGGCATCACCTACAGCCCCTAGAACGCTTCCACCAGCGTTGACTCCGCTCCATCCTCAACATTCATTGGAGCGACTTCATCCCTAACATCGAAGTACTCGAGATGGCAGAGGCCGACAGCATCGAATCCACGCTGCTGAAGATCCAATTGCGCTGGGTAGGTCACGTCTCCAGATGGAGGACCAATCGCCTTCCCAAGATCATGTTATATGACGAGCTCTCCACTGGCCACCATGACAGAGGTGCACCAAAGAAGAGGTACAAGGACTGCCTAAAGAAATCTCTTGGTGCCTGCCACATTGACCACCGCCAGTGGGCTGATATCGCCTCAAACCGTGCATCTTGGCGCCTCACAATTCGGCAGGCAGCAACCTCCTTTGAAGAAGACCGCAGAGCCCACCTCACTGACAAAAGACAAAGGAGAAAAAACCCAACACACAACCCCAACCAACCAATTTTCCCCTGCAACCATGTCTGCCTGTCCCGCATCGGACTTGTCAGCCACAAACGAGCCTGCAGCTGACGTGGACATTACCCCTCCATAAATCTTCATCCGCGAAGCCAAACCAAAGATTTAAGGTAGTATGTGAGTGGGAAGGGAAGGTTGAGAACTACTGCTCTAAACCCAATTGTTACGGAAATATTTTACTTGAGAAAAAATTGTCATTGTCCCATTTCATTTGGAGATATGAAACCATGCACATAATGAGTCAATTAGGTACAATCAAACTTTTTCTTTCCACTCACATAATACCTTAAACAATCCCTGACTAATCATAGAGCACCTATGGCATAGGGAATACTTAAAGTGGTATGTGAGTGAAAAGAAAAAGGTTGAGATCTACTGCCCCAGGGATTTCAAGAACATTAACAAACACACATTAATGGTTAATTACAGGAACAATAAAAAGTTCTGGAATACAAATGCTGTTTCAGGATGCCCTTCTTAAATTGCTAAGCCAGTGAAATGGAGCAGTACTGCTTGGAAGAAAGCATACCTTTCAAGATTTTGCTAATTGTAGACAATGTTCCAGGACATCCCACTTTCATTGGTGACCTCCACCCCAATATCAAAGTGGTGTTCCTCCCACCAAACACCACCTTTTTAATCCAGCCAATCGACCAAGGGGTTATGGCAGCATTCAAGGTCTACTACCTGAGGAGAACCTTTGCTCAGACTGTTGCTGCAATTTATGACACTGGAAAGACACTAATGCAGTTGTGGAAGGAGTACAACATTTTCCACTGCATAAAGATCCTTGCTTGGGCCTGGGATGATGTGACCAGAGAGTGCATGAATGGCATATGGAAAAAAAAATTTACAGGTATTCACCGCTTTACAAAACTAGTGTTCCTATGAAACCTTTCATAAGCCAAAATGGCATAAAGCAAAGACCTATTCAAATCCTTTCATAAAAGTGAACACAGGTTTCTTTATAAAAGCAAATTTTCGTAAAGCGAGTATTCATAAAATGGAGTGTACCTATACTGAAGTGGTATGTGCATGACTTTAAGGGATTTGAAAAAGATAAGATTGCAAGGATTAATAGTGCTGTTGTCAACATGGTAAACAACAACCTGAACCGAGACATTGATGTTGAGGACATTTCCTCGAGGTGGTTGCTTCCTGAGGAACAAACAAATTAAAAGTTGCTGGAGCTAGAGAAAGAGCAAGAGCAAATAGCCTAAGAAGAGGCAAGGGAAAAGGAAACAGGAGAAGAACAGGTGCAGAAGAGGGTCACTGTCAAGGGGTTAGCCAAATTCTTTTCAGACCTCAACAGCTAGCTGAAGAGATGGACCCAAACAGTGACCAATTTTCACTGATAGAGAGGAATGCTCATGAAGTGTCTGAAGAAAATGCAAACTAGGTAAACAACACTGGACATATTCCTGAAGAACCCAAAACCTCCCCAAGAGCATCAGCCAGGTCCTTCAACCTGAAACTCTTCCTGTGGAAAATGTTGAGAACAGTGATGTGGATGATCCTGATCCTCTATATTAAATTGTGGTGATAGAGGCAAAGAAAGTGTTTACATAAAAGTTTAAAAAGAGGAAAAAATTAACCAGTTTAATCTAGTGCAAGTTCAGTATCCCATATAGCTTTGCTAACTGCATACAGTAATATGGTAACTTCATGACCACTTTGCAGAGCGCCAAATTTCACACAACATATCGTGGATGTTAAGTGGCTCATACTTGTAATTTAAATTTTCTTTTAAAATTATTGCCTTATTTTAGTTCTGTGATACAAATATGTCTTTATATATTTACACTTCTCTAGTTCTTTTTTGTGACAGATTATGTTATATTTTATATTGTATATAGAAATGTTTTAAAGGAGATAAATTGTGGCAGGGTTTTTACTGTAGTTCACATACAAACACTTCAAAACAGACCCCATTTAAAATGCCAGAGCTCTGCTTGAGCAAGACAGACCAGGCTCCAGGTGCCTTTGCAAAAGCTTTGAAGAAAGCCTACAAGGACTTCGCGAGTAGGTGTTATTTGGACATGCAGTGGAGTAATGGATTGTTTTGGAAAGCAACAGATGAACGAACTTGGAAGATTAGGTCCGGAGCTGCAGTCTATCTGAGTGCAGTTGGCAGTTCTAAGAGGGTCATGTAGTTTTCTCTGAGTGAGAGAGAGAATTCAGTTCTACAGTTCAGCAGCAGCAGCTGGGACTGGAACAGGACAAGCTGGGAAGTTTGTAAACCCCATTTTGAAGACAGGTTGTGAGTTTAGTTCAGCCTGGTGAAAGCCCTTGTGGTCCATAAAAGAGGAGAGGACTGGCTGCATAATGTTTCACTTGAAATAAGGAAAACAAAAATGAACTCTGGTGACCTGAAAGAATGAGGTTATCATCTGGAATACCCTGATGGGGCAAGTTTCTTTGGCAATACACTAAAGTGGCTGATCAGAAGGAATCAGGTGTGGGTGTCCAATGAGCAACAAATCTCTCTCTGAAAATCAACAAGCACCTTCCTGAGCGGAAATCATTTACTTTTCAAGCACCAAAGCCTGGTGAAATTCATAAATATTAAATTCTGTGCACAGTATAAGAACTTACTGCAACCAGTGAACTTGGAGGAATGAGAAGTGAGATTGGACTGTGAATTAAATAACTTTTCTGAACTTGTATACACATTACATACATGTGCACCTAGAATTAGAAGGGGGATATGTTAGGTTAAGTTAATAGTAATAAGTTAAAGTGTGATCCTCTTTTCATGTTTAAAGATAATTAAAAGCAACTTTTGTTTAAGTAAGCATTTGTTTTGGTTAATTTCTATTGTTGCTGGGTTTTGGGGTCCTCTGGACTCATAACACTTTCCATTTATTTTGGTTCTTGGTTAAATCTTGACTAGAAAAACAAAGAAATCTACACTAAGCTACAGTTTTTTTAAATGTATGATTATTTTTAATTATGATTATGAAAAAATGGCAGTGCTGCAGCTGGTGCGGACCCATGGAGAGCAGAGATACAGTGCACTCATGGGGTCCAACAACCCAGTCCGACTGCCGTCTGCTCCGTACAAGTTTTGAATGGCCCATTAAAAAGCTGATGGTAGTTTTATTTGAAATCCCGCTATCGTGGGTTCTGAGCCCAAGATGGTGGCATCTATGATTGGCAGCAGCCACAAGCGGTTACAGACTCCAGGGAAGAGGATTAGTACAGGACACCAGAGGAGAGACCTCCCCCCCCAACTGAGAAGCAGAGGAGACAACCCATGGGTTCGTGACCACAGTGGTGGACCAGTGAGAGGTTCAATGGCTGAAGGACTGCCAGTGACTTGAGGTGAGGAACCCTCAGAGGCTGGGGACTGCTGGAGACTGCAGTCAAGGGAATCATACCTGGAAGCAGTCTGCTGGAGACTGGCTCAAAACTGGCTGAAGGCAGATGCCAGGTATCAGAGCCATCGTGTGAGAGGTTGCTGAGGGCGCTGAAGGGTTCCTAATCATATTGGAGATTTGGATCTGGAGTTCAGGTTGCCAATGGTTTGGACTGGACTCTGTGTGGCTACGGGAGCACTGGATATGAATGCGTGGACACTTGGTGACTCAGGGAGAACTCTCTTGATTCTCTTTCTCGGACTGCAAGAGGCGCTTCAGGCAATTTCTGCCGTTGGCGAATCTGTCTGCCTGACAGGAGGCAAAAGCTATTTTGTGTAATATGAAACTTTCTATTACATGACAATAAATTGAATCTTGAATCTTTTTAAAAAAACAGAACAATTCTGAGGATCAACATTAAACTCTCAGTGGTTGTCTGGAAAATATCCAACAACATAATCAGCTGCTAACAAAGGTAATTGCTCCCCTACACACACACACACACACACACACCCCTATAAAAAATGCAATTCAAGAATAAGTAGGGCAGAACTAATCTTCCCACCACATGCCCTGTATGTTAACAGTGAAAATAATTTCAGAACTTAAATAATTTATATTATTTTCCAGTGCAGGACAAGAACATCCCTGGGAGGACTCTGGTTGAAATTGGAAGTCGGACATTACTGCACATTTTTAAGCTTACAGGAATATATGTCCTGTTAAAACACAGAAATGTTGGAGGAACTCAACAGGTCTCACAGCATCCATAGGAGGTAAAGATACTGTATACAACCAATGTTTCGGGACAGAGCCCTTCATCAAGATGAGTAAAAAGTAGTCATGTGCCTGAATTAAAAGGTTGGGGAGGGAAGAATGGGCAGGGGAGAAGTACAGACCAACAGACAAAGCTGTTAATTGGATATGGATGGGGCGCAGGAAAGGTGAAAATTGACTGGAGGGAGATGGGGGGTTGTTTGGGGCACTGTGGAAACAGAATCAGGGAAAAGGAAACAGAGGGAAAAGGGAGCGAGAGTGAATCAGCTAGAGGAAAGGAGATATAGGAAAGATGAGGGAGGGGGCTAAAAGAAACTGGAGAAGTCAATGTTAATGCCACCTGGTTGGTGTGTGTCCAAATGGAATATGAGATGTTTTCAGATTGTCTCAGTCTGGCAGTGCATAAGAGCATGGCCAGACATATCAGCAAGGGAATGGGGCTGGGAATTGAAATGGGTAGCCACTGGCAGATCCACACTATTGTGGCAGGCAGATCCAAGGTACCCAATGAGGCGATTGCCCAGTCTGTGTCCAGTCTCATTGATCAACAGGATACCGGTGCAGTAGATGAACTCTGCAGATTCACAAATTACTTTACTTGGAAGGACTGCTTAGGGCTCCGAATGGTGGTGAGGGAGGAGCCATGGGTACAAATGAAGTACTTCCTGCAGTCACAGGGGTAGATGCCAATGGGGAGATTGGTAGAAGGGAGGAGTAGATGGGGGGGGGGGGGTCGCCAGTAGAGTGGAAGGTGGAGAGGGGAGGAACAGAGAGGTGTCTGGTGATGGGATCATGTGGTAGGTGGTAGAATTAGCAGAGGATGTGTCCTGTTACCCTCTATCAGAATGCTTTAGAAACCCTACAGGATACATAGGTTGTAGATATACAAATGCATATTGATATATCAAAGCTAATAAGCAAGGTGTTGCGGGTGGTGTCTGGGGTTCCTGTTGACATACTTTATGTTAAGAATGAATGTAGCAATTTGCAGCTTGAAAGCATGCATTTTTCCATGATCAGAGAAAACAGTATTTTCTTAAAAGCTTCTGTGAAGCAAAGGTACAAGTGCAAGCAACTGTGGCATACAAAACATTTGATGGATAGTTTGGGGTCACTTTACTTTTGCAACTATCCTCTAGTCTACTAACTTCTTCCTCAGTCAATTTAGTGGAATAGTGAAGACCAAGGTGGTGATAGCTAGTGCAGACAATGGTCCCTGCATCAAGTGCACACCTAAATGGCAATGGCCTCAGAATGAAAGGAATGAAACTAATCTGTAAACACTGAAAAAAATCCGTAAGTAAGATGCAGTTACGAAAGAGGATCTCTTAAATATGTGTGGAAAGCCAGAGTTTGGTGCTTTGGATGCTACTTTTAGAAGTATGTTCAATTGATCTTATTAATGATTAACTTAAAGAAAAAGTAATTCAGACTGGTTATCAACTGGATAGATACTTTGATGTCATTTAATTTCCTTCTGGTCAAGTCAGACTTTCTCTGTGGCCTAATGGCACAATCAGGACTTTTTCTTTCAAGCTTGGAGTTGGAGTTTTCCTTTCACTGAATGTCTTGGGCCATTCCAGTGCAGTATTCTCTCGAGTTCAGAAGAATGAGAGGAGATCTTATAGAAACATATAGGATTATGAAGGGTATAGATAGGATAGATGTAGTAAGGTTTTTTGAGCTGGCCGGGGAAACTAAAACGAGAGGACACAGTCTCAAGATTCGGGGGAGTAGATTTAGGACAGAGATGAGGAAAAATAATTTTTCCCAGAGAGTAGTGAATGTTTGGAATTCTCTCACCAGGGAAGTGGTTGAGGCTGCCTCATTAAACATAATAGAGGAATTAGGGGATATGGGGAGAAGGCAGGTAGGTGGAGTTAGGTGATAAATTAGATCAGCCATGATCGTATTGAATGGCAGAGCAGGCTCAATGGGCCATTTTTGGCCTACTCCTGTTCCTACTTCCTATGTATGACAAGACATGCAATTTGTTTACATTACCTTGCTTATAATTTAACCAAATTGCTCTCTTCCCATTGAGAGCACCAGCAGTGACTTTCTGGAACCTGGTGGAGTCACGATTTGAATTGTATTGTGTAGATGTGATTTTTTATTAATAGCTATTGGTTCAAAGGCATTTTCAGCGGGGACAGGTTTTTAAGGATTTTAATTCCCAGAATCCAGAATATCACCCATCTAATTGGATTTCCTGACACATTTTTATGTAACCTGTAATACAATTAATTTTGTATTTCGCAGTACTTGATATTCCAAATGCAGCATCTTTTAATTTTCAGTAAGCTAAGCATCATCACTGAGACCCTGCCAGAAATTTCATCCATTGTAGTGAGTTGTGAACGAGCGCAGCAAAGAGACCGAGACAACAGGCTGCGAGCTTGAGTACCATAACTGATTTATTTTGAATTCTGTGCTGCATACTTTAAGACTGTTCTCGGTCCCGCCTCTAACATCTTGGTGCTTGCGTCCAGATGATGCAAGTGCGTACACAACCTTCCAGTCTAGACTGGAAGGGACGGTCCTGTGATACTGTCCTTGCCGCGGCTGCCCCGCCAACCACGCGTGACAAGTGGGGCTGGTTCGCCGTTGCAAAAAATGCACGTTGCCACACCATAATGTATACATGGCCTGCTGTTCTCTATAAAATATATATGATTTATGTTTCTGCAGTGTATATTTTATAGATTTTGACAAAGTTTTGTTGTCAATGCATGAATGCCATCAGTCTGTCAGCCAAATGATAAAAGGAGCCATGATGTAGTGTTCAGCATGTCGAGTTCAACTAAGTCACAAGAAAGAAAATGGTGGTCGAGCAAATCTCAGATAGAGACAGGATTAAAAACGCAAGAAGAAATGCATAATTAGTACATGCAAGTGAAGGAGGACAAAACCAGAGGGTAAAAGTGAAGGTATTAGATGAAAAGGCAGAGAGGAAGCTGAAATGCAGAGTCATATAAATAGAACAAAAATGTACTCACTTTCTCATCATTTTCATTTCTCTGAAAATTAAAAAAAAACAATATAAATAAATGCTTTCTTCTATATATTCAATGCAAGATTTGATCAACTCAGCCAGTTTTTTTTTTTAAAAAGTTATCAAAGCAAGAGGCAATACGGACCAACAGGAATTTGGGATGGAACTTGATAGCTGGGCAAGGGAGGTACTCTGTTCCTCCTGCCCCACGGAGAGTGTTGTAAAAGCATTCATATTTTCCCTACCATACTTCAACAGTCATCCTTGTCTTTTCCAATGTCAGGTTTTAGGAATCCTGTGAAACCCAGTTGCCAATGGTGAAACAGGCGAAATGTTGGCCTTACAACTTAATGATGACCTCACATTCTGGATGCCTGCACACCTCAGCCTACTTCCACTGAACTCAAGAGTGATTGAGCTTCAGGTGGCTCGGTGCATTTAAGATATTTACTTTTCATCTCATACTGATACGCTATCAATAACTTTACAGACTAGAAGTTACCTGACTGATAGGCTTTTATTACCATAAAAAGAGAAGGCACGTCTCCTGTTGCTGACCTGAGACCAGAGCTTGGTCTGGGGGAGAAGTTTATGGTGTTGCTGCCTTTATAAGGGGAATCAAGGGGAGGAGCCACAGGTACATTCAGCAAAGGGTGGGCCACCCATACACATACAACCAGTATTAACAGTGGTTCCCCCACATTCACTCCCTCTTTTAAAAGAAGTCTGGCAGGATGAAGTAGGTTCCATATCCATCACAAATTCAGCCTGTCGAATGGTCTTGTCCGCTGGTGTGACCGTCATAGTGTCAGCTGTGGCTCAGCTGTTGGCTCCTGGATGGTCTGGTGACTGAACTGAAACAGATGGGGTGAGGGCTGGGGTAGGGTGACATGGTATGTGGTGGATGATCATGGGGGTTGGATGTACAGGTTGGTCAGCTGGAGTTCTGGGGTCTCCTGCACGTAACAGTTCCCGGATGACCACAGTGTCCTCATGCCCATCTGGATATGCCACAAAGGAGTGTTGAGGGTTGGCATAGAGGAAGAGGACCCTCTCAACCAGTGGGTCAGACGTGGCTTCTCGCATGCTTCCGGAACAGGACTGGTTCTGGGGACTTCAACCTGTATGGCAGCATCGGCCCTGACGCAGACTGCCTGGGGAAGAGAAACAACCTTTCATGTGGGGTTGCGTTCGTGGCGGTCCTTTGGAGGGATCTGATTGCATGGCGCACTTCGAGGAGGACCTCTTGGTAGTAGGCGACAGGCAGGCCTTTCAACTCAGGGGTAGGAGGACCGTCTTCCAGACAGTGGTGTTCTCCCTTTCCACCTGGCCATTCCCTTGGGGATTGTAGCTGGTGGTCCTTCTCATGGGGATATCTCTGGCCAGGAGATATTGGCGCAGCTCATTACTCATGAAAGAGGATCCCCGGTCGCTATGAATTTCATGGGAGTATTCAAACAGGCTGAAGAGGTTGTACAAGGCTTTAATGATGATGGCAGTAGTCATGTCCAGGCAGGGAATGGCAAAAGGGAAACATTAGTACTCATCAATGATGTTGAGGAAGTACATGCTGCAGTTCAAAGAGGGCAGAGGCCCCTTGAAATCCATGCTCAGGTTCTCCAAGGGGGGGGGTGGCCCAAATTCATTGCAACCTGTCTGGCTAGTAGAAGTGTGGTTTGCACTCTGCACACACCTGGTCATTTCTGCTCATCGGTCCTGATGTCCTTGACCAAATATGGGAGATTGCAGGCTTTGACAAAATGGAAGAACCTGGTGACCCCAGGGTGGTAGCGGTTGCTGTGGAGGGCTTATAAACAATCTATTTGCACATTGTCAGGGCATCTGAAGGCTCGTTGAGCTTTCTGGGCCTGTACAAGATATCATAGTTGTAGGTGAGTTTGATTCTCCACCTCAGAATCTTGTCGATCTTAATTGTACCCCACTACTTGTTATTGAACAAGAAAGCAACTGCACGTTGGTCAGTCAGCAGGGTAAATCGTTTGCCGGCAAGATAGTGCCTCCAGGCCTATGCATTCCTGATGGAGGAATAGTGGATGTCAGGGCCTTAACGTTTGCGGGAGAAAAATGCTGTGGTCTGCCCGCCTGGTTAAGTGTGGCAGCCAGGCCAAAGTCAGACGCATAGCTCTCTTCTCCTGGAATGGGGCGTGACAATATCGCCTTTGATGTGGCTGAAGGCCTCTTGGGCCTCTGCCGACAAGAGAAAGAAGGTGGCTTTTACGAGAGGGTGGGCCTTATTCGCATAGTTGCGGACCTACTGGGCATAATAGGAGAAAAACCCAAAGTACCTCAGATCCTCTGGTTACTGTTGAACCAGGCCCAAGGGTGTGATGGTCAGAGCATTAATTCATTACCTTGGGAATGCTCCTGGGTTCATTATCAGACACTTTGATTGTTCAGCGACTCCGAGACTAGCCCAGTATTAGTATGGAGAAATGCTATTTTGGATTTATCACAGGAAATAAAGACAGGTGTAAAAACCCTCCAAGTATGATGCGATTATGCTCCTTGCTCAAAGTCCTGAATTCACTGGGGAAGCTTCAATTGTAAAGAAACCAAAGACCAAATTGGCTCCATCCCTAATCTCCTCACTCTTCTAGCTGGGCAATGGACATTCCTTGGGGAAAGGATCAGAAAAAAATGCCCCAAACTTCCTTCACATAACCATTCAAAACATACTATTCTTAAAGTCCCTAATGAATACAAAAACACCTTATTAACATAATTATACACAATCAAAATCATAGTAATAAAACATTATTAGAAAATGAATTTTAATCCTACCTGCCATTGATTTCCTGATTGGCCAGATACGAATGATGTAGTGAGTCCCCGAAGGCTGTTTTTCACAGGTGTCCCTCCCAGTGTTGAACCCATATCAGAAGCAGGTAAATCTCCTGCTACCGCCACCTGGTACTGGGGATAGTTGTAAAGATTGTTGTAGTAAGCTGGATAGAGAGACGGCTGATAAAAGTTGCTGTAGTAGGAAGAGTCCACTACCAAGTCTGGAGTGGCCTCCAGGTGCCCTCTGCTGGTTATAGTAGGGATATCCTGGAGATGCAATCTCCCCTCTGGAAAAAGATGAAATAAAGTTTTGAATCTCAAGTTAAAATTATGTACATTTTCCCATTTCAACCAATAATGGAAAGTCACATACAAAGTGTATGATCAGGAAAAATTGCATTTAGACATTTTTTTGCAAACTTTGGAGATGATCATGTAATACATTTCTAGTCAGTAATAACAGTAAGAACATCCACTGACATTAATGAAAGGAAATCTTGTATTGCAAATTTCAGTCAGAAACTGGGCCTTGGATACACTGCCCGGAGAAGTTGGGGGCTACTGGACCTCTATAGCCACTTCTAAATGGTTGATGATCACACCTGATTACTCTTGGGGTACCCAATGCAAATAACAAAACTCTTGTTTAAACTCATTTGCTTAATTATTCCTTACTCCAGGTGCAAGCTCTAACAATCTAGAAATTAAATCATTTGAAGAGAAAAATAATGTTAAAGTGAAATTTAAAGGGTCAGAAATAATTTAATAATGAATTTACAGAGGATGTTGGGGAAAAATGAAGGGATGTAGCGTCATTAACATCATAATGTTCAACTCACCTCTAAATATCCACAGAGTACAACAATTACAGTCATTCTTACTGTGGCATACAATTAAAATTATCACACCTATTTCCAATGCTAACCTTGCATTCTCTCACTCTACTTATCTCTTCCCTTCCTCCCTCCCTCACTAGGGGTTTTCTTGGGACTATGCTTACAATTTGTTCCTTAAACCTTTCCCCCTTTGACCTCATTTGCATTATTTATTTCCATTCCAGTTTGATTCAGAATTTGTGAAACAGATTGTTGAACCTTCTTTGTAATATGCCATGGCTCATGTGTCAAACTGCACTCACTGGTCTTTCTTTTGAGAGATTCATAGATCCTGTCTTCAAGTGCAAAATAAGTAACACAAGATGACAATCATCTTCCGATAAACATCAGAAGACTCTAGCGAACAGCATTTGTTCATTACAATGCTGAGACTTTAAAGACTAAAAGTCATCTAGCAGAGAAACAGGTACTTTGGCCAAACATATTCATTCCAATCATCCATAGCAATCCCATTTACCAGAACTAATCTTCTGTCGTTTGGCACACGAGATTATCATGGGAAATACAATGATGTAGCTTAAACTGCTGCCCTGCGATGACCTGGGTTTAATTCTGACCTCAGGTGCTGTCAGTGTGGAGTTTGCACATTCCCCTCGTGCTTGCATGAGTTTTCACCAGGTGCTCTGGTGACCTCCCACATCCAAAAGACTTGCTGGTTGGAAGGCCAATTTGTCACTAAGTTGTCGTAAGTGTATAGGTGAATGTCAGAATATGGAAAGAGTTGACAAGAATTTAGGGAGAATTTAAAAATGGATCAACTATGATCAGTGTGGATTGATGGTCAATGCAGACTCCATGCACTGAAGAGCCCATCAAGTTCATCAAGGTTTTCCATACATGTAATTAGTAAATCATTATACAGTGAGTATTTAAATTGGAGAGTTTCATTTATTACATGGTTATATCTCCTCCCCTCCCTATCCCCACCTCTTGACCCTTATAAAAAATATGCCAAAGGTTATACATAGTAAAAGGAAAAAAAAAATAATAAAAGTTAAGAAATAGTATGGTATCTTGGATTGCCTGGAGCATCACATTGGAATTAAACAGATCTTATATAGTCATTTCATGCCAAGGAAGAAGGTAAAAGCAGGACTCGAGAGGTTGGAAGATACATTTCTACACATTTATACCTAATATTTATATACAAGGGCTCCAAATTCACAAAAATACAAGATATTTATTTCTTAAATTATATGTAATTTTCTCTAAAGGGATACAACTTTGTATTTCTGCATTCCATTTTCCCATTCCTAAATGTGAATCTGATTTCCAGGTCACTGTAATACATTTCCTTGCTACTGCAAATACTATTTTAACAATTTTCATTTGATAAATTGATAATTTCTATATTCCCAATAAGAATAAATCTGGGTTTAATGGGAACACACTCCTATAACTTGTTCTAAAAATCTCCCAAAGTCCTCCCAAAAGGGATTTACCTTAGAATATGACCGAGTCAAGTGTTTAAAAAAAAAACCTACCGTATCTCTCCACCACATCTAAAACAGTGATCTGAGAAATCTGATTTCATTCTATTCAATTTTTCTGGTGTTAAATATAATTGATGTTAGAAATTATATTGAACCAATTTACATCTTCTTTTCTTTGGCTTGGCTTCGCGGACGAAGATTTATGGAGGGGTAAATGTCCAAGTCAGCTGCAGGCTCGTTTGTGGCTGACAAGACCGAAGCAGGACAGGCAGACACGGTTGCAGCGGTTGCAGGGGAAAATTGGTTGGTTGGGGTTGGGTGTTTGGTTTTTCCTCCTTTGTCTTTTGTCAGTGAGGTGGGCTCTACAGTCTTCTTCAAAGGAGGTTGCTGCCCGCCGAACTGTGAGGTGCCAAGATGCACGGTTTGAGGAGATATCAGCCCACTGGCGGTGGTCAATGTGGCAGGCACCAAGAGATTTCTTTAGGTAGTCCTTGTACCTCTTCTTTGGTGCACCTCTGTCACGGTGGCCAGTGGAGAGCTCGTCATATAACACGATCTTGGGAAGGCGATGGTCCTCCATTCTGGAGACGTGACCTACCCAGCGCAGTTGGATCTTCAACAGCGTGGATTCGATGCTGTCGGCCTCTGCCATCTCGAGTACTTCGATGTTAGGGATGAAGTCACTCCAATGAATGTTGAGGATGGAGCGGTGACAACGCTGGTGGATGCGTTCTAGGAGCCATAGGTGATGCCTGTAGAGGACCCATGATTTGGAGCCGAACAGGAGTGTGGGTATGACAACGGCTCTGTATATGCTAATCTTTGTGAGGTTTTTCAGTTGGTTGTTTTTCCAGACTCTTTTGTGTAGTCTTCCAAAGGCGCTATTTGCCTTGGCGAGTCTGTTGTCTATCTCGTTGTCGATCCTTGCATCTGATGAAATGGTGCAGCTGAGATAGGTAAACTGGTTGACTGTTTTGAGTTTTGTGTGCCTGATGGAGATGTGGGGGGGCTGGTAGTCATGGTGGGGAGCTGGCTGATGGAGGACCTCAGTTTTCTTCAGGCTGGCTTCCAGGCCAAACATTTTGGCAGTTTCCACAAAACAGGACGTCAAGCGCTGAAGAGCTGGCTATGAATGGGCAACTAAAGCAGCATCATCTGCAAAGAGTTGTTCACGGACAAGTTGCTCTTGTGTCTTGGTGTGAGCTTGCAGGCGCCTCAGATTGAAGAGATTGCCATCCGTGCGGTACCGGATGTAAACAGCGTCTTCATTGTTGAGGTCTTTCATGGCTTAGTTCAGCATCATGCTGAAGAAGATGAAAAGAGGGTTGGTGCAAGAACGCAGCCTTGCTTCACGCCATTGTTAATGGAGAAGGGTTCAGAGAGCTCATTGCTGTATCTGACCCGACCATGTTGGTTTTTGTGCAGTTGGATAACCATGTTGAGGAACTTTGGGGGGCATCCGAGGCGCTCTAGTATTTGCCAAAGCCCTTTCCGGTCTTGACAGGGATCAGACCATCTTTGTTCATCAAGATTAATATTCATCCAACTCCCATTTCTGTCTAGATTTATGCAGTCCTTGCTTAATAGTTCCTTTTTGAAGTAAGAGATATTGTTGATGTAAATTGTTTCCTAATAACAGTTTCCACCTTGCTACAAAAAGGTAACCACAACTCTGAACCTCATTTTTCCCTCAGTTGGAAAAAACAAAAATTTTTATTAGGTATTCTGTATTTGTTCCTCAATTGTTCAAATTACATCAATTGGTCTTGTTCATAACAATCTTCAATATTTTTAATGCCCTTATTGAACCAAGTAATTAAAACTAAATTCTGAAAAAAGGTGCAAGTTGATTTTGTATCAAAGGCAATTTAAGCGATATACTTCCTCTTATTCCAATTTGATTATTCATCTTATTCCAAATAATAATCAAATGTTTCAACAATGGTGTCTCTTTATCCCCAATTAATAATTTTGAATTCCATTTCTATATGAATTCCTCTGCTAACCTTTCTACTATCTTATCTAGTTCTATTTTAACCCATGCCGACTTTTCTACTTCTTCAAAGATGTCAGGAATCTCATTTGAGCCGCTTGATAATAATTCTTAAAGTTAGGGAGTTGTAAACCTCCCTGTTCATATTTCCATGTTAGTTTTTCTGTAGAGACGCTTGACATTTTACCTTCCAAAGTAATTTCCTTACATGTTTATTTAATTCTTGGAAAAACTTCTGTGGTAATAATACAGGTAAACGTTGAAAACATAAATTGATTTCTTGGAAATATATTCATCTTTAAACAATTAACTCTTCCTATTAATGTTATAGGGAGAGTCATTCATTTTTTTTAATAGTCTTCAACTTTAAGTAATGGAAAGAGTCTGTTTCTATGATGTATCTTTCTATGCTACTATGATTCTAATTCATGTGTTTCCAAATTAAGTAAGATAACTGTTTCATATTAAATTTTTATTGCATCAATTTAAATATATTTAAAGAAATTCATCAATCTTGACCCTGACAAGCTACCTAAGTAGCCTTAAACCAGTGGGAATCTCTACCAAATTATATTGGTTTTATAGTGAGAATGATCAATATTGTGACTTCTCATTTCGGACCTGAGCAAGCCACATGTTTACCACATCCATTAAGGGCTGATCCCATCATTTCCCTCCACAAGTCTCTTAGGATTCTCCCTTTTGATCCTTTCTTAGAAAACAGCCGAGAAGAGGTCACAATTTCCATATCACACTTTAGCTTTTTTTTGGGGTATTAAAAAAAATTTCATACATGTAATCATAGCCAAATATAAAATACAATAATCAAATATTAATATCAAGTCCATTATAAATGATGGTTATAAACCCTTTCTTAACAAAACCCCAAGAATAAAAAAGTAAAAAGCATAGAAAATACAAGTAAGGAAAAGAATAAACCTGGTTGCCTGAGAACACCCCTCACCATACAGCTCTGCATCTTTTAATACCTCCAAAGAGATTAGAGGTTTTCAAAATTTAGGGAAAACATCTATAAGTTAATTCCTTCAATTTGTAAATACAGGCACCAAATTTTCAAAAAATATATCTCATTCATTTCTGATTATAAGTAGGTACGTTGCTCCATATCTGCATTCCGTTGCTCCATATCTAAATGGGTGTCTGATTTCCATATTACTGCTATACATTTTCTTCTACTGCCATTAACCCATTACAAATTCTTTTTGATAAAGAGGTTGTGGGATAAAGAGCACTAGATCCCTTCAATATTACGTAATAAAGATAAAATTGGGTTTTGTGAGAATTTAATTCCTGTAACCTGTTCTAAAAAAAGTTGTCAAATTTATCCAAAAGGCTCTCACTTAAGGGAGGTCCAAGAATGTTTAAAAAAAATACCCATCACCTGGCCACATCTAAAACACTGGTCTGATAATCCTGATTTCAATCTATTTAACTTCTGTGGTGAGAGATATAATTGATGTAAAAAGTTATATTGAGCTAATCTGTATCTAACATTTAACTCTGACCAATTTTGTTCATCAATGTTTATTTAAATCAGTCTGGACCCCTTTTAGGAGTCTCCTTCTGCAATAAAGAGCACATAGCTGAAATAAATTTCTTTATGTCTGTTGTGAATCAGCATTTTCACATACTACATTTTGGTAATAACATTGTTGGACCCAGTTTATCTCTTAAATAAACACTTAATTGATAATAACAAAAAAGTGTATTATTTTGTATCCTGTAGCCATGTGCTTCTTGAAAGACACACACACACACAGGTAGTGTAGTCAGGTTAAGCTATGAGTTTTATTAGGGCTCAGTGTCTGTTGGCTGCACAGCAAGGCCAGTGCCATTTTAGGGCTGCTGGCCTTTAAGCTGCATTTGCTGTTCACCTGCTGGTTTGCTTGTTGGGGCCAGTGTCACAGTGTGGGCTGCTGGCCTTTGGTTGCGCTCGCTGCCTAGAGCGCCGGCTCACATGACCCACCCACCCACCCCCCTCAACCAAAGACCAATATGGTCTTTGTTATTGTCCTTGGTGCCTGGAGGTAAAGTCTCTGCAGACTTCAATGGCCTGCCTCTTCAGTAGGGTGCTGGTGTTTCAACCGGGCACGTCAGGTCCAGGTGTGCCGACTTCAGCCTGTCTGTGGTGAAGACCTCCATTTTGCCTCCGACCTCCAGCTCTAACGTGGCCCCATTGTTGCAGATGAAACAGACCCTCTTATGGCCTCTGAAGCGGTGGACGATGTGGACACCTGCAAATGAAAACATACTCACAATCCTGGAGGTCTTTGGGTATGTTGGTCCTCGCACGACTGTGCCTGGAAGGTGGAATTGGAACGAGGTTGCCGACTCTTTCCCTTCGTCTGCTGAGGAACACTGCAGAGTTGTCCTGCTGTCTGCCTGGGGATGGTATGAATTCTGCCGGGATCACCAGTGGAACTCGTGGACAAGTTCGGCCAAAGAAATGTTGATGTTCTCCTTGTCTACCCAGTTGGGTCCTTGGAGTCTGGTCATGAGCCCAGCTTTGAGGTACCTGTGGAAGCGTTCCATCAACTCATTGGACTGTGGGTGGTAAGCTGTTGTGTGGTGCAGCTGGACACCCCATAGACTGCCGAGGTCGGACCACAGACAGGTGGTGAACTGGGCCCTTCTGTCGATGTGATGTGGGACGCTAACTCAAATCGTGCCACCCTGGATGAGATGAGTGCCCTGATGCACGAGGTTGTGGATGTGTCTGCCAACGGGCCTGTTTCTGGCCACCTGGCGAAGCTGTCGACCATAGTGAACAAATAACAGAAACTTTGGGATACCGGCAAGGGTCCTACAATATCCACGTGGATGTAGTCGATCCTTTGTTCTGCAGGCTCGAAGTGCTGAGGTGGGGTCTTGGTGTGCTGCTGCCCCTTGACTGTTGCAATCCATGCCACACTTATTTTCTGGTCACTAGCCGGACAGTGGTCCTGATGGACGAGTGAGCCAGTTTGTGGATGGTCTAAAACCTGTTTCGACGATAGGTCTGACCTGATCAGTGGCCACACTGCATAGGAGGTTGGTGTTACCTGTGCCAACTGGGATGTCCTGGAGCTAGATTCCCGAAATGGCAGTCCTGTATGGGGCATCTCCTCATCTTTCTGCTGCACTCCCACCAGTCCACTCCACTTGATAGCGCATGGATCCTTTGCCTGGACAGTGCGTCAGCCACCACGATGTCCTTGCCGGAGTCATGCCTTACATATGTGGTGTATTCCAAGATGCAAGACAGGTGTCGTTGCTGGCGGGCTGACCAGGGGTCCAAGATATTAGCCAAGGCTAAAGTAAGGGGCTTGTGATCTGTGAAAGTCATGAAGGACCTGCCCTCTAGGAAGTACCTGAAGTGGTGGATGGCACCAGTAGCTTTCTGCCAAAAGCGCTGTACTTCAGTTCTGAGGCCGCAGATGTTTGCTGAAGAAATGTGCATGGTGACCTGCACCAGTGCCCCATCTCTGGTGGTAGAAACACCACTGGTTGTCTGGATCACCTCCTCTGGGGCGCTGCTGCTTTCTCGGCAGCTCTGCATGGGCCTGGCTGTGGGGTTTAGTGATGAGCCCCGTAGATGGCAAGCACTATCTCTTCGGTTTCCATAGAATGTCCACTCGTGCTGTGACTTTCCGGGGAATTGCTGAAATTCGCGTCAACCAGGAGCAGTTGCTCCAGGAGTGCCTGCTCAAACATGGTGCAGGGCTTGTGTTTGCCCAGAAGGGCCAGCATCTCATTCATGAGGGCTGACAAGGGCCTGACGTGCTCCTCTCACTTCGTGAGACCCTGAAGGTCTCAATCAGCAAGTCCTTGAAGGTGGTGTATGCACCTTCAGATGGGGGCTCCTGGATGAAGTTGGCCACCCAGCCTGCTGTGTCCTGGTCCAGGGTGCTCACCACTTGGTAGTACTGGGTGGATTCTGCTGTGATATGTCGGATCTGGAACTGTGCCTCAGCCTGGTCAAACCACATGCGTGGTCAATTTGTCCAGAAAGTTGGCAGCTTGAGGGCGACAGTGTTGAGTGCTGCCTGTTCACTCATCGCTGAGCTGCTGGCTTTTGGTTGCACTCACTGCCTGGAGCGCCGGCTCAATCACTGCAGTGGCTGGCCGCCACAATCCAATATTTATTTTTTTAAATTGTTCAAATGACATTAAATTTCTTTCTTCGTAACAATCTTCTGCATATCTACACATTAGCTCCTTAACTCGAAGTACAGTAATATTAATGTCCATACTCACCTGCTGTGTTTGCCACTTATGATTAAATTGCAGAAGAGATGGGAATGGACTTGTGTTTTGAATACTCTCTGGTGTGTTAGTTACTGCAAGGCTCTTTAACTGCAGCACTTAGCTGTGAAGAACTAGAACAGATTGCCAATGTATGCGTACAATCTGGCTCAGCAGACCTCAACTAAATGACAAAGGACTCAGAGTGCAGCAACTCCTATATCTCTCCCTGGCAACATTTGCCATGGGAAATTTTACTTGAAAAAGCAAACAAGTCCGAAGGGAAAGAATTCTTCCAATTGCACTTTCCAAGGTAAAAGAGAAAGAGTGCAACACGTTAACCAAAGACAAGCCCCTCCAACTCAAAAACTAACATGCATGGCAGAGAAGAACTCTAGGATTCATCCACTGCAACAACAGCCACAGCACCAAGATGTCCAGACCATTACTCACAGTAATGGGAATCCTAGCACAACTCAGGTTTACAACCACCAGGGAAAGTAACTTTCATAAACTCTGAAAATAGGAACATTAAGCATTCCTTCCCCCAGTTTGTTCTATCATATGATGAGGTGGAGGCAGATCTGTTACCATACTCTACAGATCAGTAGGTCACATCACAATGATCCAGTGCAGCTCAAGCACAGAAGTAAAATACTCCACAATTTTAGTCCACCATCTGAATCATGTACCTGGAACTCTATATTGGGAAGGGTTGTGGCTGTCATGTAACAGCATTGTCCTCTACCCAGTTGGAGGACACACCAGCTAGCAATCAAGGTTTGGTTCCACCCCACCATTAGTGCACACCTTGCTGTTGGAATCCAAGTAAATTACCTGGACTGGACTCTCCAACCTTGGGCCAATTGGCTGCTGTAATTGGATTAACTGTCTGGGCACTGAGCCAATAAATCCTGCTATTGATCTGGGCTGGACCTTCCAGCTCTATAAAGGTGCCATGTGTTCTTTGTTCTCTCTCTTTGCCAGCTTGGGACTGCCCTGCTTCACTCCAGGCCTAGAAATGTGGAAGGGCGCTAGAGAAATTGTTGGTAAGATGCACCCTGTTAAGAGTTGGAAGCGTTTAATTAGTGTCCCTTGTACCTGCACTGAGTCAAGAGATAGTGGGGCATCATAGTGATTTTTCCTTGATCATTGTATGTACCAGTTCATGGTGTGTGTATTTTGTTCCCACACTATTTTCTATACATTCGTTATAAATTGTCCACTATTATTTTGCCACGGCTCTGTAAACTGTGTGCAAGTGGCATCTGTTACCATTTCCCACTCTTGCCTTCTGTAAATAAAATCCTTCCTCATCAAAACTGCATCCAGCATCCTTGCCTTTGAGACCTACCAAACCAGTTTCCTCACTCACAACAAACTCTCAATTAAAAAAAACTTCAGTAAAATTTTAAAAAGCTTTGAGAGGATATTCATCCTTAATCTAAAACACTTTGCCTGACACTGTTTCCCCATTTTCTCTAAGAATACACTTGGATAGACTTGACATGAGATTCAATTATCCAAAATCAACTTCTGGCCAATGAGACAATAATGCCTTGTCCAAAGCCAAGAATGGAGCAAACGTTCATACCATTCACAGAAGCACATGATTTCTAAAAGTATTAAACTTTATCTTCACATCCAAAGCATAAATTGCAGCCTGATTTGCCTCTCAAGAGTTGCAAATAGTAACAGAAAATTCATTATCTATGGAAAAGCCTTTCATACTTGCAGTGGTTCTCAAACTTAAAGTGGTATGTGGGTGGAAAGAAAAACTTTAAAAACCACTGTTTTAATTGTACCTAATTGACTCATGTTCATGGTTTCATAATTCCAAAGGAAATGGGCCAATGACAATTTCTCTCAAGCGAAATATTTCAGTAACTTCCCACTCACATACCACCTTAAGCAATCCCTTACTAATCACAGAGCACCGATGGCATGGGGATTAAAGTAGTATGTGAGTGGAAAGAAAAAGGTTGAGTGAGAACCTCTGTACTAAGGGAACTACTGCAAAGAAGATATACACACACTGGACCATCCACAAAACTTTATTGGAAAGTCATGAACCAGACCAAACTCCAAATCCAGTAGAAGCAAACAATTAGAGAAGTAAAGGGTCAACACAGAGCAACACTCAAATCATGACAAAATAGCCAGAAGAAAATCAGCATTAAAAGCCCAGAAATAAAAGTGAAAACCAAAGTCCGGACCAATTTTTTAATTTCTAAGAGATACAAAAAGGAAAAGAATCATGTTACAACTTAAGGGACAATCCTCAATTTGTAGGCAGAACCTTAAAGATCTTCTGCCCAAGATTTACCAGGACACCTTACTGCACATCAAATTCAAAATATATTCAACAGACCTTAGTCTGCTCTTAATGAAACACAAAAGTTTGCAGATGCTGTGAATATGGTAAAAACACACCACAATGCTGGAGGAACTCAGTCGGTCTTTTCAACATCCATAGAAGACAAAGATATATTGCCCACATTTTGGGCCTGAGCCCTTCTTCAAGGAATAAGCCAGAAGCAGGAACTCTCAGTCAGAATTCAGTCAATGCTGGCTGGGGGAGGAATGCAGCCCCACAAAAGGTGTTAATTGAATATGATCAGGAACAAGATAAGAATTTATCATGTTTGTGTGAAAGGAGATGGAATGGAGAGAAAGAGCTGGGGAAGGTGACGGGGGGGGGGGGGGGGGGGGGGGGGGGGGAGAAGGTGGGGGGGGGGGGAAGAAGGTGGGGGGGGGGTGGTTTAAGGAAAGCCAGAGGCCGATATTAATGCCATCCAGTTGGAGTAAAGACATATCAAAACACTGGGGTAAGAACACATTGAAATGTTGTTATACTCTTCTTCATCTGGCAGTAATAGCTTGGTCATTTTCATTTGCAAAATTGTCAGCGTAAACTTAAGATTTGTCAATACTGAAAGCGCACAGTCACGTGAATTTCTCACCTTGGCATCCCACCCGTGTTAAAAGGTCTGAGGCAGAAAGATCACAAAGGTTGACTCAATCAGGCCTCCTAAACATGACCCAACTCTCTGAGCTCATGGAACACCAGGTTAGCCGAGAATAGCATGCAAAATTATGGGGCTCGGCATGGCTGAAAAAGGTCCTGAAAAAGGACTTTCTCTGTACTGTATTATCTTTTGTAATAATAAGTTGCTACATTGAGCCAAGAAACAACCTTAATCCTGTACTAATGTATCTGCAATTTGTCCCCAATGTTTCACAACTTCTTGCAAATCTGTGCACTATTTGGTGGCCAGAAACCATTAAACCACCTTGTAAACATAACCCACTCAGCAAGTACAAAGAATGAATATGTTGATACTTATACTCTTCTGAGAAACCAGGGAGGGAGGTACTTCTGGTGAAAAGATAAAATTATAAAAGATATAAATCAGACTGAAAGGTCCTCCTCACCATCAGTTAGTTCAACAATTTGTTCCTGAGCCAGCTCATTGCAAAAGTCATTAAAAAAAAACCCCATGTGCTCCATGAGAGCTAGCACAGCAATTGAGAGGCCATCACAGAAAAGTAATGTGATTTTTCACCCTCATACCATCACAAAAATGATTTGGGGGATTATATCTCAGGATTCTAGATCATTCAAGCTTTAAACAGTAATAGTTGGGAAAGCTCCTTAAAATAACAGTGACAGAGATCTTTATCCTTCTGTATCTACAAGGACTAATTATATTAAAGCCTGTCTGTCCTCAGAATAAAATCACTTCACTTCCAAGCACTAACGAGGCATCAATGTACAAAAACCAAATGTAAAGTACCAACAGATGGGCCCCAATCCACATTCAATACTGATGACAAAAACACTACCCAAGATCTAAAGCAGAAGAACAGATGTGTCTTGCTTTGTCTCATGAACTTAAGTGGGGTTTGTATAATAGTTTCCTTGCTAAAAACAAGCAGATCTATTCCCAATAAATTAATCAGGGCAAAACTACACCTTTATTCAATTATAAAAATCATTTTGCAATCTGAATATATATACGCTTTTGTCCTAATGTGTGAATAAATATTAGTTTCAAAAGTATTTAAGAACCACAACACATGAACTATTCTTTATCTAAATTAACAGCACATCACAAATAATCTATAACTTTGCATGTATTTTCCTTAAAGAGATATTTGTCTTGTTCTGTGTCTTTTCCAATAAAAAGGACAAAAATTATTTTACTGCATATGTGATAGTATTAAAATTAAATCTGTACTTGTCACATTATCATGATTCTTTGTTAGCCAAAAGCTGTCACTCCCTGTTCCATTCTATCACAGCTCTGATAGCATTGTTTGCTAGGTCTGTTCACGATTTCCCTGAAGGTTGCAAATAGCCTTGATTAACGCTGTCATCCCCTGAACACACAATCACAACAGTAGGAACAATTTGTTTCTCCCACAAAATAACAAGGGTGAAATGAGTGCAGGAAAAGACCATCTTGGCATCAGCTGGCTGCTCATCTTGTATGGACATGGCCACATATTTTTTTTAAACCTTTGCCCCGAGGTCAACTTTTCAAAAGTTTAAGACGCGGCCAATTCAGCGAGATCATCATAAATTCAAGATACTGTGGGAGTACGTCATTAGGCAGGCGAACCGGCCCTGCTCATCACGCACGCGGTGGGGCAGCTGGCCAAAATGGCGCCGTCGGGGGTTTCCTCCTAACCTCAGCACCAGGCTCAGAAGCCCGTGCTTGGGGACCCACATGACGCCCCGGTGACGTCGGGGCCCCCCAGCCCGGTTCTCAGCCAGGATCACACTGGGAGTACAAGACCAGCCAGGCAGCTTGCAATAAATCAGTTTTGCTCACTGAACTCAACCTGTCTGGTTGTGCGATCCTTCAGTTACCAGCGTAGCCGCCGCTACAATTGGTGACCCCGGCAGGTTCAAACGTCTTTGAACCCAACATGAACGACCCTTCGATCAACGCTATAGCCATCAAGCTTCCTGACTTCTGGGTTCAGAAGCCGGAGACTTGGTTCAGCCATCCAGAGCCTCAGTTTCACCTCCGCCAGATTTCATCGGATTCCACCAAGTTTTACCATGTGGTCGCCACCCTGGACCAGGCCACCGCCAAACAAGTGCTGCATCTTATTCAGCACCCACCCACAGAAGATAAGTACGGAACCATTAAGCGGGTGCTCACTGACTCCCTCGGCCTCTCCAGGCGCCAGTGTGCCACTCAGATGCTGAGTTGATGGACGAGATGCTCATGCCCATGGGAGATCACACCAACTGCCCACTCTTTGAGCGCATCTTCCTCGACCATCTGCCTGAAGATATCTGGCCATTACTGTCCCAGGAGAGCTTCGTCGACCCTAGGAAGGTTGCTCAAAAGGCTCAGGAGCGATGGCTTGAATGATTCCTGGAGGGCTCAGCAGTCCAGCAGGTTACAAGTCACGGGCATGACCATGCCAAGTCTTCCTCTAGCACTGCAGTGAAACACCCGGCCCCTGCAAGGGCCTCAAAAAGCATAGCCAGAAGCAAGTCATCCACTTCAGGCCTCTGCTTCTTCCACCAGCACTGGGGAGCCAAGGCTCAGAAGTGTCGTCAGTCCTGCTCGTTCCAGGGAAATGAGCAGTCCGGCCGCTGTTAATGGCTGCGGCGGCTGACCAAGAACACAGCCTTCTCTACCTGCGGGATTCAGTCAGCTGCCAATGCTTCATCGTCAACACTAGGGCCCAGATCAGCGTCATCCCAGCCACAATCATCGAGTCCTGAAACCAGCCTTGAGGATCTCCCCTCCGTGCAGCCAATTCGACGGGGATCCGAACGTATGGAGACAAGACCGTCTACTTCTAGATCAGCCAGCGGAAGTTCTCGTGGAGGTTCACCGTTTCGTCCCTTCCAACCGTCATTCTGGGTGTCGATTTCCTCCTCACCCACGGACTCCTGGTCGACATTCGAGGTAGGTGACTGGTAGATGCCCGTACCTTCCAATCCATTCACCTCAATGCCTCCCCCATGGAGCAGTCGCAGATGGCCACGGTTAGCACGCCCAAGGACGGGTTTCAGCAAATCCTGGATGAGTTCCCATCCCTCCTCAAGCCACAGTTCTCCACCACCTCACCACGCCACAGGGTGTTTCATTACATCCCCACCCAAGGCCCGCCAGTCCACGCCAAGGCACACCAGCTCCCGCCGGATAAGCTCCAAATAGCGAAGGAAGAGTTCTCATTTCTGTAGGAGCTGGGGATCATTCGACGCTCCAACAATCCTTGGGCCTCACTGCTCCACCTGGTCCCAAAAGCCTCTGGCGGCTGGTGCCCCTGTGGAGATCATCAATGGCTTAACGATGCAACAGTACCTGACCGTTACCCGATCCCTCACATCCAGGACTTTACATCCAACCTGCATGGCACGAGGGTATTCTCCAAGGTTGACCTGGTGCGCGGGTATCACCAAATCCCGGTGCACCCAGAGGACATACCCAAAACAGCCATCATCACTCCCTTCGGCTTGTTCAAGTTCTACGCATACCGTTCAGGCTCAAGAACGCCCCCCAGACCTTCCAGCACCTCATGGACACAGTGGGCAGGGATTTGAATTATGCATTCATTTACCTGGATGACATGCTTGTCGCCAGCAGAGATTGGGCGCAACACAAGTTCCACCTGCACACCCTCTTCTCCCGACTGGCTGACTTCGGCCTAACGATCAATCCGGCCAAGTCCCAGTTTGGGAAAGAGTCCATGCAGTTCCTGGGTCATACCGTCATGGCCAAAGGAGCCACACCTGCCGCTATGAAGGTTGCTGCAATCAGGGAGTTCCCACGCCCAGACGAGCTCAAGGGGGTACAGGAGTTCGCGGGTATGGTCAATTTCTATAACCGCTTCATTCCAGGCGCTGCGCACATCACGCAGCCGCTCTTTGCTCTCACCATGGCCAAAGACAAGACACTCGCCTGGACTCCAGAGGCCAGCAGGGAATTCGAAGCCACGAAAGATGCCCTTGCGAAGGCTACCCTGCTCATCCACCCACACACTGACCTGCATATGGCGCTCTCCATCGATGCCTCTGCCACAGCCATCAGCACCGTCCTGGAGCAACAGGTGAACGGACAGTGGTAACCACTGGCATTCTTTAGCTAACTTCTTCGCCTGCCAGAGCGCAAGTATAGCGCTTTTGATAGGGAGTTGCTGGGCATGTACCTGGCGGTGCGTCATTTCCGCTATTTCTTGGAGGGCAGGCCTTTCACCATTTTTCCAACCACAAACCCCTTACTCAGGCACTCACTATGGCAAGAGATCCCTGGTCGGCCTGCCAACAGTGTCACCACTCCTTCGTGTCAGAGTTCACCACCAATATTTGGCACAAGGCGGGGAAAGACCACGTGGTCGGCGACGCACTCTCACACCAGCCATTTGCGCGCTAACACCCAGCCTCAACTTCGACCAGCTCGCCCGGGACCAGAAGTGCGATGAGGAGACGCGGGCCTTCAGGACTGCCGCCACAGGCCTGTGGTTCCAGGACCTCCCAACTCCTCACAGTGAGGACACCATCCTGTGCGATGTCTCCATGGGCACTCCGCAACCAGTGGTTCCCCAGCAGTGGTGGAGGCAAGTCTTCCATCATATCCATTACCTTTTCCACCTTTCCATCACGTCCACGGTCTGTTTTGTGGCAGAACGTTTCGTCTGGTATGGGCTTCAGAAGCAGATTGCGGACTGGGCCAGATCCTGCTCCCATTGCCATCTTTCCAAGGTGCACAGGTACACCAGAGCGCCTGTACGTCTGGAAACAATTCAGCCACATACACGTGGACATCATCGGACCCTTATCCATTTCCCGAGGTAACCATTACCTTTTCACAGTGTAGACCGCACCAGCTCGGAATCCCGATGCTAGATGCCTCCACATACTCCTCCTCCCAAGCGCTTTTGAACGGTTGGGTTACACCCGGTTCAGCGTCCCGAACCATCTCACCAGTGATTGGGGTGCCCAGTTCACCTCTGCGCTCTGGGCATAGCTTGCCAACAGGCTGGGGATCGAGCTACATCACACCACAGCCTATCACCCAAAGGCCAATGGGCTAGTCGAGCGATTGCACCGCCATCTTAAGTCGGCACTTATGGCCTGCCTCACCGGCCCTGACTGGGTGGACGAGCTGCCTTGGGTGCTCCTGGGCATCCGCTTGACACCCAAAGAAGACCTACAGGCGTCGTACAACGAGCTGGTCTATGGTGCACCGCAAGCCCTACCCGGTGAGTTCGTCAACGCACCTCACAACCTCCAGCAGTCACCACATGGTCTACTTACCCGCCTCCAGGCCCAGTTGGACTCCTTCACACCCCCACCGCTGCCAGACATGGCGCACGGGCCTCTTACTTCCCCAGCGAGCTGTACTCCGCAGAGTACATTTTCATCAGGCGGGGCCCATCCACAGCACCTCTACAAAGACCATACGAAGGGCCGTACAAAGTCATCCAGCGTTCAGGATCCACTTTCACACTGGACATCGGTGTTAAGAGGGAACTGTTTATGGTGGACAGGTTAAAGCCAGCCCACCTCGACCCCATTGAACCAGTAGTTGTGGCCTAACCCAAGAAGCGAGGCCGCCCGGCAAAAAAGGACATTGGCACCGGTTCTGGGGGGTGGGTGGCTGTGTGGCGGTACGCCATTAGACAGGCGAACTGGCCCCGCTTGTCACGCACGCAGAAGGGCAGCGGGCCAAAATGGTGCCGTCGGGGGTTTCCTCCTGACCTCGGCACCGGGCTCAGAAGCCCGTGCTTGGGGACCCACGTGACACCCTGGTGACGTCGGGGCCCCCCAGCGTGGTTCTCAGCCAGGCAGCCTGCAATAAATCAGTTTTTGCTCACTTAACTCAACCCGTCTGGTTGTGTGATCCTTCAGTTAGCAGTGTAGCCGCCACTACGACATGAAAAATAATAAAATTAATGCATTTTAGATGCAGCAGTGAGGAATAAAGCCATCACTTCAAATAAACAAGACTTCAGAAGTGGGAAAAGGTGCAATTGAATGGCAGTTAATATAGGGATAGCAGAACAGTATTACAGCACCAGCGACCTGGGTTCAAATGGCACTGACTGCAAGGAGTTTATACATCCTCCCCGTGTCTGCGTGTGGGTGCTCCGGTTTCTATTAGTCCTTCAAAACATACAGGTGTTGGCACAAGCTTGTGAACTGGAAGGGCATGTTACTGTCCAATACATCTAAATATTTTGAATATTTTTCCCAATAGTAGTCCAATAACAATATGGCTGCCTCATAACACCAAGGGTCCAATGCTGATCTCAAGTGGTGTGTGAGTTGCATTTGAATTTCTCCATGACTTTGTTTATTCCAGGTGCTCTGGTTTCCTCGCACGTCCTGAAGACATGTGTGAGTACCACATATTAATTGGCCACCGCAAATTGCCCCAAACATGCATGTCAGTGATAGAAACAAGGGGAGTTGATAAGAACAAACAATAGGGTTAATGTTGAATTAGCATAAAAGAGTTGATGTGTTCTTGGTAGGCCCCGTTGCATGCTGCATCCTTCTAAGACTCGATGAAATACTCTTCTACAATGTGAATTATTGATAAATTAACCTTTGCAGAAGGGTATGGACAACTTCGAAAGCTTAGTTCTGTTACCTCTCCATAGATGATGTTTTGCAGGGCATTTACAAATTTAGCTTCAATTCAGCTTTGAAACCATGGCAGTCAAACAGCACAGCAGGATATACGATAGCAGTTCCATTATGTTTATTTATGTGTTAATTCTAAGCATTGATGTATTAATTGTGAGGGATCCTGTGGTGGGTTTAACTATTTATCAACATTTAATAACATGTCTGACTGGCATGGAGGTGCCAATGCTCAGGACAATGAAAAACTCCAGAGGGTTGTTGACATGACCTGCAACATCACGGGCACCAGGCTTCATTCCATTGAGGATATATACAAGAGGTGGTATCTTAAGAAAGTAGTTTCTATCCTCAAGGAGCCCCACCACTCAGGGTGTGACCTCTCAGACCCTCTTCATTCTACTACCATCGGGGAAAAAAGGTAAAGCACCCTAAATTTGAACACTCAGTGGCACAAGGACAGCTTCTTTCATGCTGCCATCGGATTCTTGAACGATCAATGAACCAGACACTGCCTTACTTTGACTTTTCATGCACTATTTTTTTATATGGTGGCTTATATGAATGCTTGCACTGTGATGCCTACCACAAAACAATGATATATATTTTTAACTTGCTCATAATAAAATCTGATTCTGATATTTAGTTAAGAATCAACTGAGACTTTGTGGGAAAATATAATGGATCCAAAGTTTACAAAGTTTTGCAGCCAAGCAAAAGCACAAGGACAGTCATGTTGGTGAGGAAGTGGATTATTCAAACCACCGCCACCCATAAATTGGAGGAGCAATGCTTAATATTCCATCTGGCACCCCCCCAACCGGATGGCATAAATATCAACTTCTCTAGTTTCAGTTAGACCACTCCCATCTCCCTCTCTTCCCAATCCCTCTCCATTTAGAGAGCTATCCCTTCTCCCCATCACTTCTCAGCACTTTTCCCCTGTGCCCTCCCACCCACATCTACATATGACATCTTGTCTGTGGGCCTGTGCTCCTCCCCCCACCATTTTATTCAGGTACCCGCCTGCTTTATGGTCATAATTTGATGAAGGGCTCAGGCCCAAAATGTTGATTATGCATTTTTATCTTTGCTACATAAAGGACACTGTGTGACTTGCTGAGTTTCTCCAACATTTTTGTGTAAACTACTGCAGAATTTCTTGTTTGAGTTTTAAATGTAACTTTTTTTTGTAATTACCTCCCCAGAGAAACATACAAATTTCAATAAGATCACCTGAACCAGCCATTCTAAACAGGGTCCATATAGCCCCTGGGGCATAACACATTTAAGTGGAGCTGCCGTCACTGGACTGAAATGATAATTTTTTTTAGTGTAGTCAGTAGGAGAAAAGTACAAAGAACTAAACTTCTCTTTCACTGGGAAGGGGCCACATAAACTTTGAGCAGTCTTAAGGGAGCCATACCAAAAAAAGGTTGAGAACGGCTGTTCTAAATTCCAAAGTATATAAATAACTTCTGTGATAGAACGATCCTCTCATCCTAGAAATCTACCAACTCCCATCATTTCCTCAACAACACTTTTTCACAGCCAGTCCCCTCTAAGGATTCTATTCCATCTGTCGTATCTGCTCCCAAGGTGAAGTCTTCCATTCCAGATTATCCGAGGTGTCCTCCCTCAAAAAACATGGCTTCCCCTCCACCAGCCTCCATTTCTCACACATCTGCCCTTTGCCCCTAGACAGAACAAAAACAGGATTCCCCCTCAACCTCATCTACCACCTACCAGTCTCCGTATCTAACATATTATCCTCTGCAATTTCCACCGAAGACAACATGATCCAACCACCAGACACCGCCTTCCTTAGAAACCGCTCTCTTCATTGCTCACTCATCCCTTCACACTAAAATCCCTCCTTTGGAATCTTCTGTTTGACTGCAGGAAGTGCTACATTTGCATGCACCCCTCCTCCTTCACCATTCGGGGCTCCCAGCCATCCTTCCAAGTGAAGTAATACTTTACGTGTGAATCTGCAGGGGGTTATCTACTGCTGTGGCCTTCTCAATATCAGAGAGACTGGATCCAGACTGGGAGATCATCTTCGCTCTGTCCACTGCAATAGCAGGGATCTCCAAGTGGCCTACCATTTCAATTTTGTGCCCCACTCCCACACTGACGTGTCTATCCATGGTCTTGTGCACTGACAAACCTGCAAATTGGAAGAGCAATGCTTAATACTCTGAGCACTCTTCAACCAGATTATATTAAAATTAACTTCTCCAGTTTCTGCTAGACCACTCCTCATTCTCCCTCTCGCCCTTATCTCTGTCTCCTTTCCTCCAGCTCTCCATTCGTCGAGCTAGCCCTCTCCATTCGTCGAGCTAGCCCTCTCCATTCGTCGAGCTAGCCCTCTCCATTCGTCGAGCTAGCCCTCTCCATTCGTCGAGCTAGCCCTCTCCATTCGTCGAGCTAGCCCTCTCCATTCGTCGAGCTAGCCCTCTCCATTCGTCGAGCTAGCCCTCTCCATTCGTCGAGCTAGCCCTCTCCATTCGTCGAGCTAGCCCTCTCCATTCGTCGAGCTAGCCCTCTCCATTCGTCGAGCTAGCCCTCTCCATTCGTCGAGCTAGCCCTCTCCATTCGTCGAGCTAGCCCTCTCCATTCGTCGAGCTAGCCCTCTCCATTCGTCGAGCTAGCCCTCTCCATTCGTCGAGCTAGCCCTCTCCATTCGTCGAGCTAGCCCTCTCCATTCGTCGAGCTAGCCCTCTCCATTCGTCGAGCTAGCCCTCTCCATTCGTCGAGCTAGCCCTCTCCATTCGTCGAGCTAGCCCTCTCCATTCGTCGAGCTAGCCCTCTCCATTCGTCGAGCTAGCCCTCTCCATTCGTCGAGCTAGCCCTCTCCATTCGTCGAGCTAGCCCTCTCCATTCGTCGAGCTAGCCCTCTCCATTCGTCGAGCTAGCCCTCTCCATTCGTCGAGCTAGCCCTCTCCATTCGTCGAGCTAGCCCTCTCCATTCGTCGAGCTAGCCCTCTCCATTCGTCGAGCTAGCCCTCTCCATTCGTCGAGCTAGCCCTCTCCATTCGTCGAGCTAGCCCTCTCCATTCGTCGAGCTAGCCCTCTCCATTCGTCGAGCTAGCCCTCTCCATTCGTCGAGCTAGCCCTCTCCATTCGTCGAGCTAGCCCTCTCCATTCGTCGAGCTAGCCCTCTCCATTCGTCGAGCTAGCCCTCTCCATTCGTCGAGCTAGCCCTCTCCATTCGTCGAGCTAGCCCTCTCCATTCGTCGAGCTAGCCCTCTCCATTCGTCGAGCTAGCCCTCTCCATTCGTCGAGCTAGCCCTCTCCATTCGTCGAGCTAGCCCTCTCCATTCGTCGAGCTAGCCCTCTCCATTCGTCGAGCTAGCCCTCTCCATTCGTCGAGCTAGCCCTCTCCATTCGTCGAGCTAGCCCTCCTCCCCCAGTTTTTTCTTGTGCCCTCTCTCCTCTATCTACCTATTAGCACTTGGCTGTGGGACAGTGGTCCTCCTTCTGCTCCTACCTGTATCATTTGTTCCAAGCTTCTTCCTACATTTTGCTCACACCTTGAAGGTCTCAAGCCTGAAACGTTGGTTATGTGTCTTTTCTATCTCAAGTACGCCGAGTTTCTCCAGCATTGTGTTCTTACTCTCATCCAAGGACTTAATTGGGTAATTTTCTTCTAAACTGCCAACACATAATTTCTTAAGGGGATAAACAATGCATATAGTACTCCAGGTGCAGCCTATTTACAATCTACAATTCTAACAGTGCATCTCTACTCAATTCTAACTTTCAATGAATGCCATTTGTATTCCTAACTATTTTTTTTTATTTTTTACACTATGAACCATACTGACCAAAATACACACAAACATTTCCCTCTTGAATATACACAGTGTCATTTTCTCCCCTTTTCCCCCCTTCCTTCCCTCCCTCTTTCACCACCCCACCCCCCTCCCCACTTATTCCTAACTATTTGATGCACAAAAATCCTGTCTCTCTGCATTCACTCATGCCTTCTCCTTTTGGATAACATTTTCCCTTTTGATTCCTCCTATTAAAGCATGAAATTAGACAATCCAAAATTAAACTCCATTATCCTGCCACTCATTTAACTGATCTTTCTCCCAGTGCAGTTTAAATATTCTCATCACGGCTTTGCCTCCCACCTATTTTCATATCAACAGTAAACTTTGGTGCCTTACATTCTACCTCACCACTCCTCCATCCTTAATAGATAGTAAATATTTGAAGGTTACAGGCTACCAGTCTGAAAATGACCCACTTTTTCTTTCTCTCGGATTGCCAGTTTT
Source organism: Narcine bancroftii (assembly GCF_036971445.1). Lineage (NCBI taxonomy): Eukaryota > Metazoa > Chordata > Chondrichthyes > Torpediniformes > Narcinidae > Narcine > Narcine bancroftii. Next base: position 58,251,004 of record NC_091469.1, read on the forward strand.
CAATTCACACAAAAAAAAACTTCCACCAATACAGTGAATAAGCCTGACCAAAAGGCTTCTGGAAATCCAAACACATTAGCTTTAGAGTTTCCCATCTATCAATTCTGCCTGCTTCAGCCTCAAAAGAACTTCAATAAATTTGTCAAACAAGATTTTCATTCATACAATTAAGTTGATTTAGCTGGGTTGCATTGTCCAGAAACAAAAAGGAACATTTGCAATAAATTTCCTTGAGGAACTCTTTTGTAACCTACATTTTATATTGCATTTATCTGGTATAACTCAGTATGGTGCCAGAAAGTAGCTATGTGTTGCCTGCAGCATAGTAGGGAAAGCTAAGGTACACATGTTTAAATCTACTCGAGCTAAAGAAATCAATACAAACCATCATTGTATCAGTCAGACTTTAAGCCAGCTAAAGGAATTAGTGATCTTATGATCACCCATTGAAATCAATGAACGACCAAGTTTATTGTCATCTGATTGCCTAAGTACAACCCGATGAGACAGCATTCTCCAGTCCTCGATGCAAAAGACACAGAAAGCAACCAGACATGACAAACAATACATATGCAGGACAAGTGTTCATTTATACAAATAAATAAATTCAATTTTGTTTTTTAATAGTCTTGGATGGTTAGTGTGAGTAGTTCCTTTGGTTGTTCAGCATTCTCACTCTCCGGAGGAAGGTTTCTCAACCTGGAGGTGCTGGCTCTAACTCACCACAAGGCAGGCGAACTGGCCCCACTTGCAAGCCACGTGACAGGGCAGCTGGCCAAAATGGTGCCATCGGGGGTTTCCCTTCCTTCAAGCACGGGGCTCGGAGACCCGCACTGGGGGACCACTTGACGCCTGGGTGACGTCAGCGCTCTCCAGTGCGGTTCTCAGCCAGGTCCGGGCTGGGAGTACAAGTGCAGCCAAGCAGCCTGCAATAAACTAGTCTGCTCACTTAGCTCAACCCATCTGGTTGTGTGTGTGTTATTACAGGAGCAGTGTCGCTGCCGCTACATTTGGTGACCCCGACTGGTTCAAACGTCTTTGAATCCATCATGAGCGAGCCTGGGATCAGCGCTATAGCTGTGAAACTGGCTGAATTCTGGGTTCAGGAGCCGGAAACCTGGTTTGGCCACATGGAAGCTCAGTTTTACCTCCGCCACATTTAGTCCGACACGACCAAATCTACCAATGTGGTCACTGCCCTGGACCAGGCCTCCGCCAGATGCGGGCTGCACCTTGTTCAGCACCCATCCACCGAGGACAAATATGAGACCATCAATTGAGTGGTTACCGGGTCCCTCAGACTATCCAGCGTGCCACTCAGATGCTGCATGTTGACGCCCTGGGGGACATGTCCCCAATGGAGCTGATGGACAAGATGCTCGCGCTCATGGGTGAGCACACCTACTGCCCACTTTTTGAGCACATCTTCCTCGACCATATGCCTGGGGACATCCGGCCGCTGCTAGTCCAGGAGAGCTTCACTGACCCGAGAAAGGTTGCCCAGAAGGCCCAAGAGCTATAACTCGCATGATTCCTGGTGGGCTCAGTGGTCCAGCAGGTCATGAGGTACGAGCATGACAATGGCAAGCCCGCCCCTAGCGCTGCGGTAGAGCACCTGGCCCCTGCAGGGGCCCCCAATAGCATAGCCAAGGCCACAGCATCTGCTCCAGGTCTCTGCTTCTACCACCAGCACTGGGGAGCCAAGGCTCAGAAGTGTCATCAGCCCTGCTTGTTCCAGGGAAACGACCAGGCTGGCCACTGTTAATGGCTGCAGTGGCTTGCCAATGACGCAGCCTCCTCTATCTGCGGGACTCAGTCACCGGCCGGCGGTTTCTCGTTGACACTGGAGCCCAGATCAGCGTCATCCCGGCCACAGCCGTCGAGTCCAGAAACCAACCTCATGAATCTCCCCTCCGTGCAGCCAACACAACGGAAATCCAGACGTATGGAGACAAGACAGTCCACTTCCAGATTGGCCAACGGAATTTCATGTGGAGGTTCACAGTCTCGTTCCTCCCAACTGCTATCCTGAGTGCAGACTTCCTCTTCGCACACAGGCTTCTGGTGGACATTCGAGGTAGGCACCTGGTGGACACCCGTACCTTCCAGGCCATTCGCCTCAACGCCTCCCACTCGGAGCAACCGCAGATGGCATGACCAGCATGCTCAGGGAAGAGTTCAAGCAAATCCTGGAAGAGTTCTCGACACTCCTCAAGCTACAGTTCTCTGCTGCCTCGCCGTGCCACAGGGTGTTCCACCACATCTCCACCCAGGGCCCAGTGGTTCATGCCAAGCCATGCTGGATCCTGCCTGACAAGCTCCTGGTAGCGAAGGAGGAGTTTTCACACCTGTTGGAGCTCAGGATCATTCAGCAGTCCGACAGCCCATGAGCCTCACTGCTCCATCTGGTTCTGAAAGCCTCCGGCGGCTGGCGTACCTGCGGAGACTATCGATAGCTCAATGAGGCAACCGTTCTTGACCGTTACCCCATCCCGCACATCCAAGACTTTACGGCCAACCTGCACGGTGCGAGGGTTTTCTCCAAGGTTGACCTGGTGCGTGGATATCACCAGATCCCGGTGCACCCCGAGGACATACCCAAGACAGCCATCATCACCCCCTTTGGCCTGTTCGAATTCCTGCGCATGCCATTCGGGCTCAAGAACGCTGCTCAGACCTTCCAGTGCCTCATGGACTCTGCGGGCAGGGACTTGGATTTTGTCTTTATTTATCTGGACGACATCCTCATCGCCAGCAAGGACCGGGCGCAACACAAGGCCCACCTACGTGCCCTTTTCTCCAGGCTGGCCGACTTCGGCCTTACCATCAACCTGGCCAAGTGCCAGTTCGGGAAAGAGTCCATGCAGTTCCTGGGCCATTCCATCATGGCCGAAGGAGCCACACTCACCACTGCGAAGGTCGCCGCTATCAGGGAGTTCGTACACCCAGTCAGCCTCAAGGGGCTGCAGGAGTTCGCGGGTATGGTCAACTTTTACAACCGCTTCATCCCGGGAGCTGCGTGCATCATGCAGCCGCTACTCGCCCTCATTGCAGCCAAACACAAGACGCTCGTTTGGAACCCAGAAGCCTGCACTGCATTTGAGACCACCAAGGACGTCTTCGCGGAGGCGACCATGCTTGCCCACCGACCCGCATATGGCACTCTCTGTCGATGCCTCTGCCACAGCCATCGGTGCCATCCTGGAGCAGCAGGTGAATGGACGTTAGAAGCCACTGGCATTCTTCAGCCTCCTGCTCCACCCGCCAGAACGCAAGTATAGTGCCTTCGACCGCGTGTTACTGGACATGTACCTGGCGGTGTGGCATTTCTGCTATTTTTTGGAGGGGAGGACTTTTACCATCTTCACCAACCACAAACCCCTCACCCAGGTGCTCGTGATAGCGAAGGATCCCTGGTCTGCCCGCCAGCAGAGTCATCTCTACTTCGTGTCGGAGTTTACCACTGACATTCGGCACAAGGCGGGGAAGGACAATGTGGTTGCCGATGCACTCTCGTGACTGGCCATCTGCGTGCTGATGCCCGGCCTCGACTTTGGCCAGTTTGCTCGGGACCAGGTATCTGATGAGGAGACTAGGGCATTCAAGACCGCCATCATGGGCCTGCGGTTCCGAGACATCCCAACTCTAAGCAGCGAAGGCACCATCCTGTGCGATATCTCCTTGGGAAACCTGTGGCCAGTGGTTCCCCAGCAGTGGTGCTGGCAGGTCTTCTGTCACATCCACGACCTTTCACATCTGTCCATCAGGTCCATGGTCCGGATGGTGGCAGAACAGCTTGTATGGCATGGGCTGTGGAAGCAGATCATGGGCTGGGCCAGAACATGCACCCATTGCCAGACGTCCAAGGTGCATAAGCACACCAGGGCACCCGTACAGGAGTTAGAGCACGTCTGGGAACAGTTCAGTCACATTCACGTGGACATCGTCGGGCCCTTACCTGTTTCCCAGGGCAACTGTTATCTATTTACGGTGGTGGACCGCACCACTTGCTGGCCCAAGGCGATCCCGATGCCAGACACCTCTACCGACTCCTGCTCCTGAGCACTGTTGCATGGTTGGGTCGCCCAGTTCGGTGTCCCGGGTCACCTCACCAGTTCACATCTGCACTCTGGGCACAGCTCGCCAACAGGTTGGGGATCCAGCTACACCGTACCATGGCCTACCACCCGCAGGCCAATGGAATGGTCGAACGTCTGCACCACCACCTTAAGTCAGTGCTCATGGCCCGCCTTACTGGTCCCAACTGGGTGGACGAACTGCCTTGGGTGCTCCTGGGCATCCGCTCCACTCCCAAGGAAGATCTGCAGGCATCATCAGCTGAGCTGGTCTATGGTGTGCTGCTGGCACTACCTGGTGAGTTCATCAACACACCTCACAATCCCCAGCAGTTGCTGCACAAACTACTTCCTCACCTGAGGGCACGCTTGGACTCGATCGCACCCCCACCGCTACCCAGGCATAGCATGCACCCGTCTCACGTTCCTGGCGAACTGCTTTCCGTGGAGTACGTTTTCGTTTGGTGGGGCCTGACCGCGAAACCTCTGCAGTGACCGTACGAGGGGCTCTACAGGGTTGTACAGCGTTCCGGCTCCACATTCATGCTGGACATTGGCAGCAGGCGGGAGCTGTTTACCACGGATAGGCTGAAGCCAGCACACCTCGATCCCACCAAGCCAGTGATCGTTGTCCAGCCCAAGAAGTGCAGCTGCCCGGCAAAAAAGGACATTGGTGCCGGTCCCGGGGGGGGGGGGGGGGAGGGTGGGGGTCTATGTGGCAGCTCAGCACAAGGGAGGCGAACCAGTCCCGCTTGTAAGCCACACGGTGAGGCAGCCGGCCTAAACGGCGCCGTCGGGGGTTTCCCTTCCTTGCAACACAGGGCTCGGAAACCCGCGCTGGGAATCACATGATGCCCAGGTGACATCAGCGCTCTCCAGCACCTGGTTCTCAGCCAGGTCCGGGCTGGAAGTATAAGTGCAGCCCAGCAGCCTACAATAAACTAGTCTGCTCACTGAGCTCAACCCGTTTGGTTGTGTGCATGTTATTGTAGGATCAGTGTAGCTGCCGCTACAGAGTCCTCAATGATTTTGCGCACCCTCTTCAGATAAAGATCCTGGTAGATCAAGACGAGGCGGGGGAAGTCTCTGCCATTCTTGTGGTCCTGTGAATTGGCCAATCATTTCTCTACAGCGACCATGCAAGACTGTGATGCAGCCAGCCAAGGCACTCAGAATCAAAATTTATTGTCATGAACAAGTCACAAAATTTGATGCTTTGCAACAACATCATAGTGCAAACATTCATATAAACCACCTTACAAAAAATAGTGTATGAAAATCAAAGTAAGGCAGTGCCTTTGTTTTATTGATCACTCAGGAATCTGATGGTAGTGGGAAAGAAGCTGTCCTTGTGCTGCTGAGTGCTTGACTTTAGGCTCCAATACCTTTATCCCAATAGTTGCAGAGTGAAGAGGACATGGCCTAGGTGGTGGGGGTCCTTAAGGACTGAGACTGCTTTTTTAAGACACCACCTCTTGTAGATGTCCTCGATGGAGTGAAGCCTGGTACCTGTCTGATGTCGCAGGCCAAGTGAACAACCTTCTAGATTTTATTCTTGTCCTGAGAGTTGGCCACAAAGTCATGGGTGTATAATGAGTAGAGAAGTGGGCTAAGCGCACATCCTTGAGGTGCGCCTGTGTCGATAATCATTGAGGAGGAGACATTGTTTCCAATTCATAGTGACTATGGTCTTCCAATTAGGAAGTTAAGGATCCAGTTGCAGATCGGGTGCAGAGTCCCAGAATTTGTAGCTTCTTGACATGCACTGAGGGACTAATGGTGAAAGCTGAGCTGTAGTCAATGAAGAACACCTCTCCATAGAGCTCCTGTAGAAGATTGACATTATGACAGCCAGTAGCCTTGCCCATTCCAGTCTTCTTGAGGAAATGCAGTCACTGTTGTGCCATCCTGACAAGTGAGGAGATGGGTGTCCATGATAGGTCCCTAACAAGCAAGGTCAGTAATAACATTTTTAAGCTATTTGTATTAGCATTCCTACAACGATCAATTGGAATCAATAACCATACTAGCACACAAGGTCAGTAAATAGAATACCTGGAAGCACTAGGAAGGCCTCCATTGTGCCCAAAACCTTAGTTGCTGTGGTGAACTCCAAGGAAGACAATCTCAGTGGTCTGGGTAGAATACATGCATGACAACATGCATAACCCTGAGATTCTATTTCCTGCATCCAGGCAGAATTAACTGTACTCAAGAAAACAAACATAAACAAAAGAGAAAGGGAAACAAAGAAGGAGGTGCAAATAAACAGACTGTACGATACAGAAAATAAATATTGAATAATAAATAATGTGCGAAGTAAGAATCCTTATACGAGTCTCTGATCGAGTTTGTTGTTTAGGAGTTTGATGGTGGAGGAGCAACAACTATTCCTGAACCTGGTTGTAAGAGTCTTGTGGCACCTATACCTTCCCTGATGGCAGCAGCGAGAACAGAGCATGACCTGAGTGGAGTGGATCTGTCATGATTGCTGCTGCTCTCCATAGCAGGCCGTGATGTAGCCAGTCATCACACTTTCCCCAACATATCTGTAGAAGTTTGCCAAGAGCTTGATTGTTATACCAAACCTCCACAAACACCTGAGGATGTAGAGGTGCTGACATGCTTTCTTCACAATGACATTCGTGTGTGGGGTCCAGGAAAGGTCTTCCAAAATAGTGACTCCAAGGAATTTAAATTTGCTCACCTTCTCCACATCCAATTCTCCCAATGACAATTGGCTCGGTCACCTCTGGTTTTACCCACCTAAAGTCCACAATCAATTCCTTGGTTTTGGTGACATTGAGTGCAAGGTGGTTGCTGGTGTACCATTCTGCCAAGTTTTCAATCTTCCTCCTGCATGCTGACTCAATGCCCTCTTTTACACGACCTATGGTAACATCAGGAAATCTGTGGAAGATGTTGATGTCGTACTGAGTCACACAGTCATAGGTGTAAAGCAAGTAGAGCAGGGCTAAGAACACAACCCTGTAATTCTCCAGTTGATGTTCTTGCCAATCCGGTGAAGAAGTCTACAAGTCAATTACACAGCAGGTTGCTGAGGTCCAGATGGTGTTGAATGCCAAATTATAGTTAAAAAAGAACATCCTGATGTATGTTCCAGGGTTTTGTGTGGAGCCAGTGAAATGGCATCTGTCGTAGACGTTGCTGGGATAAGCAAATTTGAATGAATCCATGTTGCTGCTTAGATAGGAGGTGATGTGCTTCAGGAACAGCCTTTCAAAGAACTTCACTGTGAAAGTGAGTGTCACTGATCTGTAGTCCTTTACACACCACCATATAAAATGGGAATTCCCAGAAAATTTTCCCAGGAACCTTCCTGTGGACCAATGGTGTGAAATTGTCATCCCAGGAAAATTACCCGGGTCCACAGCCGGGATAATCCAGTTCCAGCTGCATGAGGGATTATGGGTAACAAAGTCAGCCATTGTGCCACTGTTGCGGCCCTGAAGTTTTTTTTTGGTGGGGGGGTGGGGTTAATTAAACGTTTGGACCATAACACCAAATCCCAACCTCATTCAATACCGATTGGAGAATTGGGTAAAGAAATCCTTTAAAGACTCGTGTTCACATGATTAAATAAACACCCTGTATTCCAGTTCACATATCAGTGTAGGTCAGTTTGAATGAACAATGCGGAGCGACATAAAGGTCCAACTCAGAGATTCTGAGAAAACTCTGGTTTGAATAGCCTCAGGACATAACTTATCATTGCTTGGGGCAGGAACCCCCTAAATTGCCAGGAGAAGAAACTCCAGAGAATTTGGACCACAGTATGAAAGGCCTGGGAGGTCCTGCCTTCATGGGAATTTTCACCCAGGTCAAAGTAGGGTCACCGCTTACATGTGTTGTGAAAAGGCCAATTTAGGCAGATTACCACACTCTTCTTGAGCACCAGTACGATTGACACCTGTTTGAAACAGGTAGGTCCTATACCCTGCCAGAGTGAGATGTTGAAGATATCCATGAATACATTGGCAGGTTGGTCAGCACAGGTTTTCAGTACTCTGCTGGGTACTCAGTCCAGACCAGATGCTTTCCTTGGATTCACTCTCTGAAGGCTACCTGCATATCATCCTTGGATACTGACAGTAGAGGATCATTGGGGGATATCGGAGTTCTTGTTGTCAAAATCAAGCATAAAAGACATTGAGTACATCTGGGTATGAAGCTTTGAAGTCTCCTACTGCACTGTATTTGGCTTTGTAGTAAGTTATTTCATTTAAACCCTGCCACAGCTGTCAGGTATCTTTTGTTGCTTCCATTTTTGTCCAGAATCTCCACTTCACCCAAGAAATGGTCTTTTGTAGCTCGTAACTGTTCCTTATGTAGTGTTCTGATCTCCGGACTGATCTTAACATGCTCCTGATTTCGTTGTTCATCCAGGGCTTCAAAACCCTGAACAATTTGGTGGGGGCACACTCATCAACAGCTGTTTGATGAAGTCTGTAATGACCCTGGTGTCATCATTCTTCAGATCCACAGTTGAGTTCTTGAACACCAACCAATCTGCTGACTCGAGGCAATCTCCCCACCTCCATTACATCCTTTTACCCAACATATTGTCTCTGGAGAATTAAATTGAGGATTAAGGGCAAGGATACTGTACCAGAGGGACACAAGGAATTTCTGTGTACTCTACTTCAAAGACATGGCTAACTGCAGACCAAAAGTCTCTCCCTACATCACATGAACCAACCTTTTCTCTCAGGCGAAGTGGAGCAGTGTTTTCTTCATGGTTAACTCTTCATGGGTGCTTGGACATGGCCATCCCTCCATAATCAAGAATATCTGGTGCTGAATTGCTGGCCCTCTACCAATGGAGGGAATGCATCTCAACTGCAGTACATAATTGCTCCAGAGGCAGACATTAAGCAAGCACCTGTAGGATCTACAACCAGTGCTCATACAGCATATCCCAATGCCTTTTCAGTCATTGTCATGGACTCCAATCAGGCCAGCTTAGAATATAGAACAAACATTACAACACAGTGCAGACCCTTCAGCCCCCAATGTTGTACCAATCCATATATTCCTACCAAAAAACTAATAAACCCTTCCTACCTTGTAAGCCTCTATTTTTCTTTCATCCATATGTCCAAGTCTCTTAAATGCCCCTAATGTTTCAGCCTCCACCACCACCACCTGTGGCAAGGCATTTCAGACACCCACAACTCTGTAAAAAAAAAAAAAACATCTCTGATGTCTCCCCTAAACTTTCCTCCCTTCACTTTGTACTCTGGGGGAAAAAAGGCACTGGTTGCCCACCTCTCAGAATCTTGTGGACCTCTATTAAGACGCCTTTCATTCTTCTGCACTCCAAAGAGAAAAGTCCCAGCTCTGCTAATCTTGGCTCATAAGGCTCATTTTCCAATCCAGGCAACATCCTAGTAAATCTCCTCTGCACCTTCTCCATAGCATAATGAGATGACCAGAACCAAGAGTGGTCTCACCAGAGAGTTGTAACATGACCTCTCTACTCTTGAACTCAATTTCCCCCATTAATGAAGCCCAGCATCTCATTGGCTTTCTTAATTATCTTATCAACCTGTGTGGCATCCTTGAGAGATGCATGGATTTGAACCCCAAGCTGCCTCTGTCCCTCCACACTGTTAAGTATCCAACCATTAATCCAACCTCCTTGTATGACCTTCTAAAATGCATCACTTCACACTTATCTGGATTGAATTCCATCTGCCATATTTCTGCCAACTATGCATTCTGTCTATATCCTTTTGTAACCTTCAGCACTATCCACAACTCCTTCAATCCAAGTGTCAACTGCAAATTTACTGATCTATCCTTCTGCTTCTTCATCTAGGTCATTTATAAAAGTCACAAAGAACAGGGGTCCCAGAACAGATCCCTGCTGAACTCCTCTAGTCACTTAGAAACTACCACCAGCATGAAACTGACTCACAAACACCAGGGCATCAAATGCTCTCAACCACTGCTACACAACTATCAAGAGAGCTTGCTGCTCCATTCTTCACTCACTTTGGAACATTGGATCAGTCAGCTGTGCTTTTCCTTCCTACATATGTGACTGTTTGGATTCAGTGGACTGGGCCATATTCAAGGATTCAGTAGCAGACCAGTTGTTTCTGACTTGATCAGAGAATGCGTGTTGATTGTGTTGCAATGAAGAGGAGCAGAATGTATCCTAACCAGAAAACATGGGTGAAGCAAGAGATCCACATCGTGTTCAACTAATCTGTTGAAGAACAGGTCTGCGATGTTCAGAGAGACATGCAAGAAGACCAGAAGGCCATTAACAAAAAAGACAATTCGGACTCTCACAAAAAACACAGAAATGCTGGAGGAACTCAGCATGTCTCACAACATCCATAGGAGGTAAAGAATTGATAGTTCAGGTCTGAGCCCTTCTTCAAGGATATGGCAGGGCTTCCATGCCATCACATCCTAAGGAAAATCAAGGTGAAATTTCTTCTGAATTAACTCAATGCCTTCTATGCTTGCTTCAAAATGGAAAACAAAAATGATGCATCCTCCTGAGCCCCCATAATTCCCAGCGACTCTCTGCTCCAGTTTCTAAGGTTGATGAGAAAATAATCTTAAAGAGGATAAATCCTTGAAAGTGTCCAACCCGGTCAGAGTACAGGATGGAGGCTGAGAATCTGGATGGTGCGGTGCCAGAACAACTACTTTCCTTTCAATATCAGCAAGACAAAACTCATCATGGACTTTAGGAGGCTGATGCTAATATGAAGACACAAAATGTATATTTTGTTGAGATTGGAGGGTACATTTTGCAGCTGATGTAATGATGTTTAGTTATGGCGTTGATGTTCTGATGTTTAGTGCAGGGGCGTACACTGATGTTTTGAGCACCAGATTTATTAAAAAAAATGAACAGTGATTCTTGTTAGATCTCATAGGACTTGGCCATGATAAATCTTGATGTGGTTCAAGGTGATTCCTCTAGCCATGTACTAAAAGATACTTATCCCTTTGAATTCCCCTTGTGCTTCCAAGGATAAGGCACTTAACAAGTTGGATAGAATGCAGAGGCTGGATGTTTTCTTTAGAACAGGAGATTGCAAGAGTACTGAAGTATTTAGAAAATATGTAGAGATAAACTATTCTCGGTTACATAGGACCAGGAATGAGGGGCTATGAATAAAGGGGAGTGACAAGGGAACCACCAGCAATGCACTACTGGGGTAATAATGGGTGCAGATTCAATTATAATATTCTAAAATGTATGTGAAATGAAACAATTTGCAGGTCAATGGGAGAATAGCAATGAGTGGGAATTGCTAGATTCCCTTAATGTGGTGTTGAGTGTGGTCATCCAGTTGAATGTACCTTCTCATGGTCCAGAGAAATGAAGTCTCAGCCTATCAACTCTCTCCTCTTAACTCAAGCACTCTCATCCTGGCAACCTCCTCGTAAATCTTTTCTGCACCCTTTCCAGCTTAATGAAATTCTTCTTATACCTAGATGACCAAAAATATTCCAACTGGAGTATCATCATCATCTACAGTTGTAACATAATGTCTCAACTCTCAAATTTAATGCCTCTCTGATTGTGCTACAAGACTTCACCACCACTATGTCTGCCTGTGTCGCCATCTTCAGGGAACTATATGTGCCTACCTCTGGTGTCTCTGCTCTCCAATTATCTTCAGGGGCCTATCCTGTGGTAATCTTAGATAATTTTCTTCACTGTTCACCATAACACCAATTTTGGTATCATCCACAAACTTCTAACCTCACCAAATAGATTCTTATCTAAAATGTTTATTTAGATGATGAACATCAGTGAACCCAATACCAATCCCTGGATCACATCACTAGTCACAGGCTTCCAATCTGAAAAGCAATCCTCAACTATCACCCTCTGACTCCCATCACCAAGCCAGTCTTACATCCTACTGTGACCCAAGAAGGGCCTCACATCAAAATATCATCTTCCTGCGGGCCCAGTTTGCTCTTCACAAGCATTGGACCTATGTTCATAACTCAAGGACAAGTAACAGTGCTGACCTACAGCAGTAGGTTCGAACCCCTCCATGGCTCTCGAATTAAACCCTTTGGCATGTTAAGGTCATCAGATAACTGCACCCATGAATGCCCAATTATACTGAATCATCAAATCAACAACATTTAAGGAACTTCCAAATACATCTTCCTACCAACGTGGATCAGGCACTCAGGTTGAGGTAGAATGTGACCCTTTGAAGAGTGTTGCATTCCAAAAGGCATGCTAGAATCTGGAGCAAAACACAATCTGATACAGGAACTCACCAGGTTGGGCAGTCACTTGTTTTGCACCAGGATTACTGTGATTAGTTATCATTGATTGTGTACATTTATTTGTTGATTCTTTTAATTTAATTCATTTACTATTATGGTTTTTATAAGTACCTTTTCAGCTGCAGCAAGAAAGAAATTCAGGACTATGTACAGTGTACAATGTGTATGATAACAAACACATTATCAATATCATTGTGTGGAAAAAATTATCATCGTTTCTGGCCTGAATTTTTGATGAATGGTTCTTACCGGAAATGTCAACCATTCTTCCAGCAGATTGTGCTTTATTGAATCCTTAAAAACATTCCTGATTTTTTTTTTTTTAAATTGTCGAGGTTGATTTTATCAAGGTGATTGGAGGAATCAAGTGGAATCGATCATCCTAAGGAAGATGGAATTTCTTTTCAGGTGAAAAATCCTCCAAAGGTGTTCTTCAGCAAGTTCTATGGATGGCTAGCAATCGTGTTAATACTGTTTCCCCAGTCACTTGCTTATGGAATTTAATTAAAATTCTCAGGAACAAGGATGGATAGGATTATGGTGACTTTACTATACCCGCACCAAACACTCACTCCTCAGCATGATGCCACATCTACTAAGTAGACTTTTACTATGGTCAACCAAGTAGAGGTGATCCTGGCCTCCAATATGGATCAAAAGAATGAACATTTTAAAAAAAAATTCCTTGGGATGTGCACAGTTCTGGCAGGGCATATATTATTCCTCAATATACACCAGGCATCCCAAAGCACTGGGGAGGTATTGCCAACAATTTTGAGCTCAGCTCAGGTATCAGCATTAAGGTTGAAATGCACAACCTTCTGATTTAGAATTTAAAAACTTTCATGGTTCCCATCTGAAATATCATCATTTTTCACTCTACAAAAGTCAAAATTTAACAGTTCAATGAGAAGATGATTTTTATACCAACAAGCATAGTGGTCCTATTTTTACAACATAGTCTTAAATAGATTGTGTACATTAATGATTGCTTACTTGCTAATCCACCCACCACAAAGATTTCTGTTAAATGTCCAAGTCATGTTACATGATACACAGTGGCCGTACACTTATTTTGGTGGTCTTCTCCAAATCCAGTTCAGGCAGACCTTGGCAAAGCTTATGACTGGAGGTGTTGTGAGTGAGGAAATAGGTTTGGTAGGTCTCAAAGGCAAGGATTCTGAACACAGTTTTCGTAGAGAAGGATATTATTTACAAAAGGCACCTGTGGGAAATTGCAACTGATTAAATAAGCACAATTTAGAGCAGACAATAACGAATGTGGGGAACATAGCATGGGAACAAAGTACAATAAACTGGAACATACAATGATCAAGAAAAAAAATCATTATGATGCCCCACCACCCCTTGACTCAGTGTAGGTACGGCTCGATGCTACAAGGGACACTGATTAAATGCTCCCAACTCTTTTAGCAGTGTACATCTTAACAACAGTTTCTCTAGCACCTTTCCACATTTCTGGGCCTGGAGTAAAGCAGGGCAGTCCCAAGCTGCCAAAGAGAGAAAATAAAGAACACATGGCACCTTTATAGCCCAGGTCAGTTGCAGGATTTATTGGCTCAGTGCCAGGACGGTTAATCCAATTACAGCAGACAATTGGCACAAGGACAAGTACAGGCAGGCTGGAGAGTCCAGTCCAGGTAATTTACATGGATTCCAACAGCAAGGTGTGTACTAATGGTGGAGTGGGACCAAACCTTGATTGCCAGCTGATGTGTCCTCCAACTAGGTAGGGGGCAGTGCTGTCAAATAACAGCCACAACCCTTCCCAAAACGAGAGGTAACACCCGAATATTGCTGTAGGTGATGTGCACCAATGGAATACATACAAGACAAAAAAAAAGCATGGCAGGAAGCAGCAGGTAGAAAAGAACCAAACTAATATGTTTATGGCAGCAAATCTAACATCTCAACCCAGCTTTGCATAACATGGTTTGTCAATCCAAACAATACCATGAGCAACTATAGAATGAGCATCGATGAGCAAGCAAAGGGAATATTATACTGTAAAACAGATAAGAAAATCAATAGCAAGATGTTTTACAAGAGGCGTTAAGACAAGAATGTGCACAACTTTGAAGACTTTTGGTAGTTTATATCTACCTGTCTAAAGATTAAAATGGCAGCGCAGCTGGAGTTGCTGTAATGGCAGCGCTGCCACTGCCTACTACAGGGAGCAAGGAGCAGAGATACAGTGCTCCCGCAGGGTCCAATCACCCAGTCAACTGCTGTCAGCTCTGCACAGGCTTTCAATGGTTCATTAAAGGAGCCGACTGTGGTTTTATTTAAAATCCTGTGACTGTCTGCCTCCAAGAAGGTGGAGCCTGTAATTGGCAGCAGCCTCAAGGGACTGCAGACTTCAGGGAAGTGGAGGACTGGTGCAGGATACCAGGAAATGGGGAGAACACCCCCCCTCCCCGCATGTCTGAGAAAGAAAAGCAGAGGAGATAACCCACGGGACCGTGACTATGGCGGTAGACCAGCAATGGGTCTCTGCAGCTGAAAGGCCCACGCATGAGGTGGGCTGCTGGCAACTCTAGGCGAGGCACCCACTGAGGTGGTGGGCTGCTGGAGACTGCTGTTGGGGGACTTGTGCTGGGCTGCAGACTGCTGGACACTGGCTCGAAAATGGCTGAAGGTGTACCAGGTATCAGAACTGGGATGCGAAGGTGCCAAAGGGTTCCTGATTGTGTTGGAGGTTCTGATCTGGAGCTCGGGTTGCCATTTGTTTGGACTGGACTCTGTGTGGGTGCGGAGGTTGCGTAAGTGCTGTAGACAAATCTATGGACACTCGGTGACTCTAGTGGGGGGGGGGGGGGGGGAAGAACTCCTTTGCTTCCCCTTTTCTGACTGTAAGAAGCGCTTCAGGCAATTTCTGATGGCGAATCTGTCTGCTTTACAGCAGGCAAAAGCAATTTCATGTAATATGACACTGTTTTATTACATGACAATAAATTGAATCTTGCTGACTGGTCCACTTGTAACCTGCCACAAAACCTTCATTACCTAAACCTGAACATGAGATGAACTAATCTGATATCAGCATAGATTGTCAGGATTAATATGCAACAAATCAAATTCATATTTTCAAAGTCTGCAATGAGCACATTTTGATCTTCCTCTGTATAACCTTTGGAAAATTGCCATCTGCAATCTTGTGCATGGAACTGAAGCCAAAGGTACAGCAAAGTATTGCTGAGTTTACAAAAAATGAATTTGGCCTTGGTTGCAAGAGATCAACTCAATTTACATTTGTATAGCAGTTTAACATTGTAAAATATTCCAAACAACCTAATAATTTTGTGTACTGCAGTTATGATTTTAAGTTTAAATGAGACAAATTTAATGAGCTGCAGTGGTAGTTCTTTTGTACTTGCCAAGAGTTCCAGTTACCCTAAATAGATCTTGATCTTTAAGGGCCAATATTGTTATCTTGATGTACGTCTCTCTGGGAGCAGCTCATGAGCTTCTCATGTATTAGCAAATTGGGGTGCTGAGTTTAGTGGACAACAGCAAGCCAATTAATGCTTTGAATTTAAAGCTTCACAGCAACCATCTTGGGTGGAGGAACGAGGAATATCACTTTCATAGGCATTTTTTTTTGCACTGAGTTTATTTCAAATGTATCCATGCTGCTGTAGAATGAAATTTTAGGACAAATTTTAACAATCAACCACTAAATATAGTGAAATATTCTCATTGTAAGTAAAGGTGCAAACCTTAAGTTGTAACACCACTTCAAAGCACATCATACAAACCCTCACCTCGCTCCTCTTTATTGTAATACAACAGTACTTTTATACAAATTGGCAGCAATAACACAAAGATTATCTGAAACCTCCAACCTGCTTCACATAAGGAGGCGTTTTTAAAAATGTTTTTGTGCAAAACTACACTAAAATAGAAATGCATTACACAAAAGTGCTGGAGAAACTCAGCAGCTCACTCAAGATATACAAGTAAAGGGTAACCAATATTTCAGGTCAGAGCCCTTCACCAAGTTAAGAATAAAAGCAGGCAGATGCCCAAATTTAAAAAAATGGTGAGAGGAGAGGAGTCGAGATGAGGCTCTCCTGCAGATTTTCCTGTTCAACGAAGATAGTATGTGCTGATTGTTCTATATTATGAATATGTTATGAGAGCTTCAATGGAGACTCATCACACTGGCACGTATAAGTGGGAATTAACTAGCAATTTACCAGGTCACCTGCAAGCATCAATATTCCCAACCCAATTTGTGGGGAGGGGGGGGGTTCCAAATCAACCCAGGAATTAAACACCTTGGGAGGCAGAATCAAAGCTGCTCAGTTTCGAATTGGCTCCAGTGTGTACAGGTGACCTGGTATGCCCTGTCCCATTAGTGAAGCACTGATGACGCTCCTGCGTGTATGGGAGGTTTTTAAAGAGGCAAGGAAAGGAAAGAGCTAAAAAAGTAAGATCACAGAAGAGAACACTGTTAAATTTCATATGGAAAGAGACACACGGGTTTGTGAAGAGGTATTGTCGAGGTAACTGTGGGAGTTGGTGGGTTTGTAGAAAATGTCTGCAGAGTTTGTCTTCAGAGATGAAGACAGAGATCGAGAAT
Organism: Narcine bancroftii; assembly: GCF_036971445.1. Classification (NCBI taxonomy): domain Eukaryota; kingdom Metazoa; phylum Chordata; class Chondrichthyes; order Torpediniformes; family Narcinidae; genus Narcine; species Narcine bancroftii. The sequence continues at coordinate 58,267,987 of NC_091469.1, forward strand.
GGGGAGAGTGCTGTCAGAGATGGACCAACTGAATTTGAAGTCAAGGTGAAATTTATCAGCAAAGTGGATAAAGTTGACCAGCTCATTATGGGTATATGAGGCAACACCAATGTAGTCATCAATGTAGCAGATAAAAGGTTGAAGAGCCTTGCCCGTGTAGGCTTGTATCATGGACTGCTTCACAGCCAACAAAAAGGCGGGCATAGCTGGGACCCATGCATGCATCCATGGCTACACCTTGGTGAAAGTGGGATGAGTCAAACGAGGTTATTGTGGGTGAGAATAAGTTCTGCGAGAGTTGGGTGGTAATGGAGGGGGACTAGTTGGGTCGGTTGTTGAGAAAGAAATGATGGACTTGGAGACCTACAGTATGGGGGGTTTGATTGCCTCATTTTCACTATGTTCAACCATATTCAGGGAATTGGAATTTGCTGAAGCGATGGAGGGCATATGGGGTATCAGAGATGTAAGTTGGGAGGACTGGACCAGGGGAAAAATGGATTCAAGGTGAGAGGATACCATTTGACTGGGGTAAGGGCATGTGGAAACAATGGGTCTATCAGGACAATTGGATTTGTAGATTTTGGGTAAAGGTAGAACCAGACAATGGGGTGTTGGGAAACAATGAGGGTCATGTGGAAGGTAGATGACTGGTCGTGGTAAGGTGTAAGATGGTACGTGCGATGGTGGTTCGATGTGCTTATTTTGCTGATATCCTGTTAAGGGTTAAGTAAGGGGAGATGTCTAAGAGCTGTTGTCTGGCCTCGTTGAGATAGAGTTCAGTGCGCCAGAATGCAACTGTACCATCGTTGTTTGCGGGTTTGATCGTGAGTTGAGGACTGGTGCAGACCTGCAACACAGACATCATCAATATTCAATGGGGTGGGCATGAAAGATGAGTGCAGACTTAGAAAATTTGGCATTCAATGTTCCATTGAATATTATCAAATTTTAACCCTGCAAAATGCACTTGTTTTTATATATAATCAAATACCATCGTGAAATCAGCCTGATTCAAGTTGCACATGAAGCACTTCAGACAAGGCAAAGAAAACCTTGAACAATCAGGAGATACAGTTACACTGGCTATCTCCCCTGAGCACTCTAAGTCTTGATGCAGTGTTCTGGGCTGAAATGTTGACAATTCTTTTTCTCCCTCTGATGCTGCTCAACCCATCGAGTTCCACCAGTAGATTGTTTGTTGCCAAGGAGAACCAGTTGGCATGACTGAAATGATCTGTAAACCATGATAGGGCAGAAGGCATCAGGTTTTCTGACTATGTCTGTGTGTATGTACATTGACAGGAACGTTAACTGATTAAAAATTTAAACACTAGAAATGTATTAAGAGAACAAAATATTGCTCAAAATGGAAGGTAAAACATTGAGATTTCATTCGTTTGGGAACTGGAAAGATTGAGAAAGATCAGGAACTGGGGTAGATAAATAGACAGTTACAAATAAGAAGAACAAGGAAGTCCACTATTCCAGAAGCACAAGGATCTTACAGCACTATGGGCTAGAAGAGTTCACAATGAAGGCTGTGAAAATATTCACACAAAAGTGTGAGATATTTAAAACTGTGCCTCTTCTGGTGAAAGGTAACACAAGGATACTTGTCTTCTGCACTGAACAATACTTAATGACACAAGAGTTGGAATATTTATGGCTTAAGGAAGCAGTTTTGAATTGCATTTCAATAATATAGGGGTGAAGTAAATGGAGAGTATAAATAATACCAAGATTTTTCTCAATTTTTCTTGCCTCAATGGAAGTAAATCCAATCTTCAGACTAAAAGGGAAATTGCAGAAACTCCTAAACAAAGGACATCCAAGCCTCAGCACATGAGCGCAAGAATACATATGATGCATGACAGCCAAGCTCCAAGAAAATGCTGACTCTAAGCTAACAAGCGAATAAGCCTTATAGTTAACACTTGCAAAAGCGAATAAGCCTTATAGTCAACACTTGCAAGACAAACGCTTACTTCCAAGTTGCTCACTACTCCATACTGATCAGCAGACAGGAGAAAGATTGGAAACCTGGCGGAACTGTTTGCTAACCACATCGTCGCACTCAATGTCACCAAGTCTCATGAATTGATTGTAGACTCTCGAAAGGAAAAGGGGAGTACAATCCAGAGATCATTGGGGGAAATCAGAGGTGGAGTAGATGAGCAAATTTAAATTCCTGGAAGTCATCATCTGGGAAGACTTTTCCTGGACCCACCATACCAATATCATCATCAGCACAGTTTGAAGAGGTTTGGTATGTCACTGGAAATCTTGGCAAACTTCTACATATGTGAAGTGGAAATTTGTGCTGAGTGGCTGCATCACAGGCTGGTATCGGGGCACAAATACTTCTGAGCCAAAAGTCCTGTAAAAGGTAGTGGACACAGTCCTGTACAACACAGACAAAAGTCTCCTCACCATCAAAAGAATCTATCTACATGGAACATTGCCATTGGAGAGCAGTAGCAATCAGCAAGGATCCACTCAACCCAGGACATTCCCTGCTCTCGCTGTTGCCATCAGAAAAGAGGTATAGGATCACAGGGCCTATGCTACTAGGTTCAGGAAGAGTTGTTATCCTTTAACCATCAGACTCCTAAAGAACAGACTCAGATTCCTTGAAGGACTCTTATTTTGCACATTTATTACTGATTTTTTTCTGTATTTGCTCAGTTTGTTCACATTTCTCTTGGTAAATATATTTCTTGTTGAGTACAGTTTACAGTTACTGATAAGTAGAAATTATGCCTGGCCCTCAGGAAAAAGAATTTCAGGATTGTATGTGAATCTACATATATTCTAACAATAAATTTGAACTTGATCTTAAAGGGCCAAGACAAGCCTTTGGAAAACTAGAGAATTTGCCTGATTTCATAAACCAGCTCTCAGCCATAATGAAACTCATCAAGACAGCAGCTTGGCCTTTAGGTGTTTGAGGAAAAGGGAATTTCAAGTACAAAACCCTTGACCACACACACAATGGTTCCTGCCTTCCCATCTGCTTCTGAGATGTTGAAGACTTACCTCAAGGAACTGGGGAAAAAAATACCATCAACTGTTTCTGCGAAATCTTCCAAATGTAATGGAAAGAGAAGCAAACTAAAGTCAGTATCCTTCCCTGAACAACATCCTCAGCACTAAACCTGTTACACCCAGTCATCTATTTTGAACCAGTAATGTTATACAGATTACTCTTTGAAGCTCTGATGCACAAGTTATTGGAGATTTAAGGATTCTTGAACCCTCCATGATGAAGTCCAATATCCCTGTTGACTTCTGGCAGTTTCTGACATGACCACTCAAAGCAGAGAATGGAGCATTTGGGATTGAATTGAGAACATCCAGCTGAAGCAAGAGGAGCATATAGCAGGCACAACTGGTCGGAATACACCATCTCATAAACTACTTACTCATCTTCCCTGTCAGCTACTTCCTGCCCCAATGGCAGAAGACAGTGGTACCCACATACCCTTATTAGGTGCCTCAAAAGCCACAAAACTGTAATAGAACAAATCATTTTGTTACTGAAGGAGGGCTAAAGAATAAGAAATAACGGGCCATTTCAGCCCACGAGAATGCAGGTTAATTAGGCGGTACGAACTCATGGACTGAAATGCCTGTTACCGTGCTGAATGTCTAAATTAAAAATTAAAAGGTTGCCCACCCATGGTCTAGAGTTATTCAGGTGAAATTGAAAATATGTGACAGCATTGCTGGAATTGGTATGGAGTTTATAATGAGATGATTGATCCCCTAACAGCACAGAATTTCCATAACAACTCTAGCTGTGATTAACATAATTTTATTATTTCCTTTTAATTCTGCAACCTAACAGTCTATAATGATTACCAGGACGAGGACCATTCCTTGTACATTGGGTACACTGACCCATTGAGAACACATTAGGGAACATCCCGTACTGTCACTTTTGTAGAGAGGCTGTGCTGTACTGAATATTGCCGTACTGTATCAAAATGATTTTTCCTTAAATTAAAAAAATTATGTAAATTATGAAGGAAAAGGAATCACTTAAACTAACTTGTGAAATAATAAAGAATTTTTTTTTCTTTTTTGGACAACAGAAATAACATTTTGTTGACAATTATTCTTAAAGACTTTTGCATAAACTGCCTTTTCCACAGGAATATAATTTTCATCCCAATTTTGGCAAAATTTAAAAGTACAATATCAAAGTTAACCCTCAGATTCCAGGACAAAAGATATAATTGTTTCCTTTCTGAAATGTACTACAAATTGATCACACCCTTCAAGTGTAAGTCAGACTGAGCTTGTATGCTTCTTTGCTTCGACACCCTTCACTGCATTGCAAAAATTACCGAGGTGAGACAGCAAGCAGAATTCATTCAGATTTGTAGGTTTCCTTCGTGTAAAAGTGCATGTAATTTTAACCTCTCAGAATACAGATTTATAAAAGCTTCAGCTCAGGAAGTTCAAATGCACAAAATAATTTGGACAAACTTTAATTTTAAAAAAAGTTAAGATATTTCGGCCCATGAGACCGTGCCTACAACGCCTGGTACATTTTGAGCTGCAAGAGGAAACCGGAGCATCTGGGTGAAACCCACAGACATGAGGAGAACAGTCAAATTCCTTCCAGACTGCATAGTTTCGAACCCCGGTCCCAATCACTGGCATTGTAAGGCTAACCACCACGTCAACCGTGCCGCCCTAAAGTTTTTAATATTTTCCTATTCTTGGCTAGCTTCAGCCTTCCCAACAAATAATTTAGAGGCCTGTGGTGACAATAAAATTTTATGCTTAACATGAAGATGGAGTTTAAAGAGTTTTTGAATGGAGGAAAGAGAGAAACCGAAGCAGGGAAGTTAAAGGAATTAAAGAGGGTAATTACTGTAAACAGGAATGGGAAGGGTAAAATCAATGTAAAACAAAACAGCATTCACAAGTGATAGGCTAATGGAAATGGAATATACCACATGGGGAAGAGGAATTCTGGATGAGCTTAAGTTTAAGATAAGAATAAAGAGAAATACAGGAGTGTAAGAATTTTAATACCTTAGCATTGGAACTTTACTGTGACTTGGCTTCAGGAAACCAATTGTCATAAATAATGATTCACGAACATCTCCAATACAGGAGACAGTTTAGCCACTGTCACATTAAGGTTGTTTCAAGAGCCAATTTAAGAAATTGTTCAACATTCTCCAATACTGAACTGTCAATTCCAAAAGTGATTCAACTTCTTCCTACAATTTATTCCAACACACTCCCAGCTAGTTTCCCTCTTTCTATTCTCCATAAATCTTATGATGCCTCATTACCTGTACTATTATCATCCACCAATCTCACGGTACTTGACAATTCAAATTGGCTTCTGTTAAATTCAAAAGTTGAAATCCTTGCTCTTTCCTTCAAATTCTCATGGACTTCCTGACCTCACAAGCTCTGTATTTTTCTTCAGCCCCAAGTCTTGAAGAGGTCAATGCTCGTGCAATACTGAATTCATGAGCATGTACAAGCTTAATTGCTCAATTTTTGTTGGTTTATCCTTCAGATATCTAGACTCTTAATGTCTGCAAACTGTTCTCTCATCATTACATCTCATCACTTATCTTTTCTGTTATGAACACCTCCAAAAATCTCCAGCTTCATCAAAAATGGTGGTCATCAGTCCTCATGCCTAAAGGAATTTTGCCTCCAAACTTTATTTGATAATAATGCTCCTGTCGAGCACTCTGCAATGTTTGAAAGTGTTATACAAATTGTTACAGAATATTTCAATTACCAGATCAGTCTGCAGTCTATTTCATAAACCAATTATCTAAAACCACAGTTGCCTGACCTATCAGTTTACCTTTCAATTAAGTTCTATGCATCCATTAAGTTCCTTTCTAATATTCATCACTCTACAATTGAACTTTGCAAATGGTAGCTTCAGCTTGAACTGTAATAGCATCCTTGATACAAGAGATGGCAAGTATCTGGGGTTCTACTCTTAACTCCTATAAAATTCCTCCTGTTTAATGGACCTAAGTGAAGTGTAGAGATAACACTGGATTCAGCTTCAAGGTGTGTGTGTGTGTGTGTGTGTGTGTGTGTGTGTGTGTGTGTGTGTGTGTGTGTGTCTAGGGAGGTGTAGCACCTCTGGTGGGGTGGGGGGGGGGGCCTTTTTGGGCAGCTCATCCACCTTTAATTCCCACCTGACACTCAGGTCTTACCTGTGGCTCTAAGTAGCTGTGGCATGTGCAGCGGCCAGACCCCGATAAACCATCTAGGCAAACGGACTAAACCAGCTGAGGGCTGCTGATGAGTCTTCGACCCTTGGTAAGGTAGGGGATCTGTTTATCCCTATGTGTGAAGTCTGGTCCTGGTGAATTGAGCGGAAGAGACCAATTAATGGTCCAACGGTCAAGAAGGCAGGCCCAGCAGGCACTGTGGAATGCAAAGAGCAAAACAAGACACTTAGTCGTCCTGGTCATCCAATGCAGCAAAGGAGGTCTCCAGCTGTAACGGTTATCTCTGTCACTGGATCAAGGTCTCTTCTGCTGAGAGTGGGATCATCCTGTCCAACGGCTGTTACACTTAAAACAGCATCATGTAACTTCTGTTATGCAGTTCATCTCAGTTAACCCAACTCATCAAGTTCTGCAGTGATGGGGAATGGCAAAGGCAGAGGGAAAGTGTCTTCTTCGAACCAAAGGAGTGAGGAAACCCGCACACACATGTATATACAATGCAGTATGTGCTTGTTCGTTGCATTTTTAAAATAATGGAGACCTCAAATATCAACTCTTTAGACTCATGGCTCTTCACTGGGATAAACATGCACATTCTGGCTATCCATCCTCTCAGATGGTTCCTTTCAGTCAGTTTGTAGGGTTTGATAGGAGGATACTACACTCCTCAGAAACAAACAGCGTGTGCATGAAAGGATTTTAAGTGAGGAGGGGGTTGCATAGGTCCAAACCTACCCTCTTGAAATCCCCTCCCAGATCCAGCAGCATAATGAGGTCAAAGACGGCTGGAGGAAGTTCTGTTGTAGTGAATGGCCAGACCAATCTTTGATGCAAGGGATTCCCTTTCAGCACTTCACGGCACGTGTTTGCTAGATGGCCATTGACCCTACGAGCAGGCTTGCCTACCCTTTAATAAGTCTTGTTTTAAATTCTGCAGGGTGTCTAGCCACCCTCCACACCAGGCAAGCCTGGTGGGGGAACCTCTAGTTATTGACTACCTGACCATGCAACAGGTAGAACTGGGTTACCTGGTATCAGTTGCACTCAGACAAGTGACCTGAAATGCCCATACACAACAAGCATCAGTCTAAGTTTGTCTACAGCACTACTGGGTTAAAAACAATCTATTGCACAATGCAGAGGACAAAGAAATTACAAGGCAATGATTCCTGGAGTTAGGCACAAAGAAGATAAACCACAAGAAAGGAAAGCAACAGGCCTGTGGCCAACTGCTCATGTGGGAACATTCAGTACTCCTTTTATTCTTCTAGTTCCAGTGAGCAAATCTACATCTGAAACATTTGAATGGAACAGTGCAATCATTTTTGTTTTAAGATAAATTCAATTCAAATAAGCAAATGAATATTTCTCTGCACAAAATGAAACAGCACATTTTTAAGAACTTTTTTGCCTGGACAGTAACCTGATAAAGCAAACTACCATCCAATATCTCTGCAGCTTTTTATTGAGCCCTGACTGTTGGCATTTCAGAAAAAAATTGGAGTAGAAATCAGGTGGGTATTTCAAAGGACAAACCCAATGCTTGAATTAGGAGCTGGGCAAAATGGGGCCAGTTTTCACCCAAGTCTGGTGTTCATGATAATCTGCATACATCAGGCATATGGTGTTACAAATATGGGAAAGGATGCCAAACGATAAATACTGCAGTTTTACATGAAAGAAATCAAGTGAAATTGCACGCTTAACCAGTTTGTGTATTCATATTCTTCAATTGTTTTCATAAGTTCACTGCACAAGTGCATGTTTGTTTCAATTATTTATTTATGAATACATTACACTTGTCCAGTCTCAGAATATGCAGTCAGCATCTCACTGCCCAACCAGCCGTAAGACAGAAATCCATCTCAAGAGTCAGATGCTTTCTGTCTTACAATGCTACGTTCTCTTTAAATTTATGGAGGAAGTAAAGCTTCATCTCTAAGGTGATATCCCAAGGGATTCCTGAACAGCAGGATGATATTCTAAAGTCTTGGCTGGCACCACTTCTACTCTTCTTCATGATGACAAAATAAACAGGTCATAGCAGTGAAACAGAAAAGCTATTTACCATCCTTTAAAATGGACTAAACAAGTACCATAATCACAAATAAAGTCCGAGATTGATAGAAATAGTTGGCAGGTGTAAAAAAAAATGTAGAAAGTGAAACAGAAGCCCCTTTTACACACCCACTTCGTTCCGGGATATTTCAACTAATCAAACTCAATTATATCAATTCAAATGTAAGAAGTGCAAAACCTCATCTGGAGGTTTCCTAGTTCAGAACAATCACATCCAGGAGTCTATAGAAAACTAGCCAATCACACAAATCAAAAAAGTCTGAATATATTTAAATTATTGATAAAAATAATTCCATGGCTTACTAAAAACAACCTCAATGCAAGTCTCAAGTGTTGCACCAAGGGAAAATGGTAAACATTTGGCATATTGAAGGGAAGCAAAGAATGGAATGGTTTGCTCATGTACCAGAAATGAAAATATTCCTAAAATGTTTCTAAACTGAAGTGGCCTACCTCATAACACTAAGGGAACACTTGCCAAAATTGGAAGGAGCTGTAAATCTCTGGTTAGAAACACTGTGTTCTGCAGCAATGATTGGGGGCCTTGAAGATGACACTTGCTGATTCCCAATTTTTCTCAAGGATTGCATTGTCTGTGATTACAGCATTCTTGATTAATAATAATTTAAAAAAAACAGTTAAACAAAGTGGACAGAATATTCTGTCCCAACACCTGTGATGACCACGCATTAAAAGATGGCAAAAATAACTGGTTTAACAAAAGTGATGCCTTAGCCAAACACGCTACATTCCACCAGTGAAGAACGATCAGTGAACAATCATTTTCGAGTAGGGAAAGGCATTTTTATAGTTCTGAATCTGAATTAATCTTTTAACGCTATACCTTCTACTCCATAACAAATATTTAAGTTTCCTTATTTGACTAATATTTTACATTCCCAATTTAGTTATACAGGGTATACACAAGTATTGTCATAATGAATCAAAAGCCCTGATATTCTGAAAGGAAGTCAATTTTTGAAGCAGAAATAGAAAATGCTGGTATCTTTCCATTGGTTCCAGCATTTTCTGTTTTTGTTTCAAATTTCTGGCATCTGTGGTTTATTTTTTAAATATTTGAAAATTAAATTTTACATTTAGACATAAAGCAGGTAACAGGCCCTTCCAGCCAATGAGCCCACATTGCCCAATTACACCCAATTGACCTACAACGCTCAGTTTCCTCTCACCCTGCAAAAAAAAAAAAATGGAGTACTCGCAGGAAACCCATGTGGATGTGAAAGGGAGAACATACAAACTCCTTGCAGGCCATGCTGGATTCGAACCCAAGTCGCTGGCACTGTAACAGAATGGCACTCACTGCTAATGCTGACCGTGCCACCCTTAGAGAGGTAATTTTTTTGTGTTCCAGTTTACAAATTTCAGCCTTTTTTTTTTAAAACCTTTGAGAAGCATTCCACATTGTAGCCACAAGCATCATGGTGCTCTCCAGTTGACAAATCTGAATTTAGTCCTTGATCTCTCTGTCATCAGATGTTTTAACAATCGGTTATTCTCTCAGCAGATCTGTCTCTCTCTTTGACTTGGCTTCGCGGACGAAGATTACCTATCTCGGCTGCACCATTTCATCAGATGCAAGGATCGACAATGAGATAGACAACAGACTCGCCAAGGCAAATAGCGCCTTTGGAAGACTACACAAAAGAGTCTGGAAAAACAACCAACTGAAAAACCTCACAAAGATTAGCGTATACAGAGCCGTTGTCATACCCACACTCCTGTTCGGCTCCGAATCATGGGTCCTCTACCGGCATCACCTACGGCTCCTAGAACGCTTCCACCAGCGTTGTCTCCGCTCCATCCTCAACATTCATTGGAGCGACTTCATCCCTAACACCGAAGTACTCGAGATGGCAGAGGCCGACAGCATTGAGTCCACGCTGCTGAAGATCCAGCTGCGCTGGATGGGTCACGTCTCCAGAATGGAGGACCATCGCCTTCCCAAGATTGTGTTATATGGCGAGCTCTCCACTGGCCACCATGACAGAGGTGCACCAAAGAAGAGGTACAAGGACTGCCTAAAGAAATCTCTTGGTGCCTGCCACATTGACCACCGCCAGTGGGCTGATATCGCCTCAAACTGTGCATCTTGGTGCCTCACAGTTCGGCAGGCAGCAACCTCCTTTGAAGAAGACCGCAGAGCCCGCCTCACTGACAAAAGACAAAGGAGGAAAAACCCAACACCCAACCCCAACCAACCAAGTTTCCTTTGCAACCGCTGCAACCGTGTCTGCCTGTCCCGCATCGGACTTGTCAGCCACAATCGAGCCTGCAGCTGACGTGGATATTTACCCACCTGCAATTAACTACAGCTGGAGCAAGTAAAAGAGATTTACATGGAAGAGTGTAGCATCAAAGCAATCATAGAAACTACTGCTGAGGTGGAAATATCACAAAGATGGCTAAATTATTTAGATATTGTTAAGTTTCAACCAAGTCAAAGTAAATTTCAATTCTATTTCATGGTAGGGCTCTGGGCCAAGTCAAAATTATTTTAGAGCCATTGGGACTCTATTTGTCTAAAAAAAACAAGCATTTGAGCGTGGCATGGAAATAAGATGTCTTTAAAGTATGTGTAGAAAAGCAATAAAATTTTATAGCAGATGATAATCTCCAATACTGCCAAAATAGAAAGTTTACTGTAGAAGCCGCTATTTATAAAAACATCATTCAGCAATAGATTTTTATTACCACAATCTTTCAAAACTAAACAGAAAGTCAACAAAATTTAAATGTTTATAAAACCATCTTTCAGCTTATAAAACATTTTCCAAGCATCTTTTCACAATGTTCAGTCTTTTTTTTGAAAATTGATACAGTTTGTTTCCTTTTATAAAACAAATACCAGATCATTGCAACTTTCTGAAATTAACAGATCCAATCTCTTTGGTTATATGTTTTCTTTAACTGGTACTGATCCAATTTACTCACATTTGTAAAATTCACAAATTAATCCTTGATTCTTTTTTTAAAATGTAGCCAACATATTGTATTGGTTATGTTTTATCTTTCAGATATGGGCCAACCAATAACAGGAATAAAAGTTTTGAATAAATTTCTTCTACTCATCAGTTCTTCCTGACGACTTGATAGTTACGGCTCCTTCTGTGGTAGTATTCGTACAATATTCATTGGAGCATAGAAGGTTGAGGGGGGATTTGACAGAAGTATATAAAATTATGAAGGGGATAGAGTAGATGTGAATAGGCTCTTCCCCTTGAGGGTAGGTGAGATTGGAACGAGGGGTCATAAGTTAAGGGTTATGGGCAAAACTTGAGAAGTAACATCAGAGGAAGCTTCTTCACTCAGAGTGGTGGCTGAGTGGAATGACCTTCCAGAAGAGGTGGTTGCAGTGGGGGCCAATTTTGTCATTTAAGAAGGTTGGATGAGTGCATGGATGTGAGGGGATTGGAGGGTTATGGGCAGGGTGCAGGTAGGTGGGACTAGTGGAGTTCACTTAAATCAGTGCAGACTAGAGGGGCCGAGATGGCCTGTTTCTATACTGTAATTGTTATATGGTTAATAGTCCGCTAGAATTGATGGATTCTAGTTGCCCAGATACCACTTTTTCATGGTAACAATGTAGTGGTGAAACATTTCATCATGTTCATCAGTGATTGCACCAAGATTAGCAGAGAAGTCATCCAAGTGTGCATGCAGAAAATGAATTTTCAATGACATGCTGCATTTCATGTTGCTTGAGTCGACTTAAAATATGACAGGAAATCACAAAAACAGGTTGAATCTAAAAACAAATGCTACATGATAGGAAATGTTTAAAGAATGATTTTTGTGATCAGCAGCCCAAACTCCACAAAATACACCCAAAAATGTCCCCAAAGCAAAATCTTCATTGTCCAATACATCCACATAGTTTTGAAAGTCTCTCCAGTGGAGCATTCAAATGCACCTTGAATAAATATAAGCTCTATTATGCTAACCAATTGAAAGCAAATCTGACTGAAGCACATTCACCAAAATTACATTTCAACAACCCATACCCTCCACTCATTTAAATCCTTTAGTTACAAATCAGATTTTGAACATAAAGTTCAGCCTTGTTGCTCCATATTATGCATATTTGATAAAACATATACCATCTTTGGAGACAATATAGACAAGGTTCACCAGGTTGATTCCAGAAATGAATGGGGTTAATTTAAGGGGAGAGATTGAGCAACCTGGGACTAGACTCATTGGAGTTGAGAAAGATGAGGGAAGATTTAATAAAAACACATACAATTATGAAATAGGTAAGAATGAAGCAGGGAAGTTGTTTCCATTGGTAAGTGAGTCAAGAACTAAGAGATATAGCCTCAAGATTCAGAGTAGATTTAAGACAAATGATGAAGAATTGCTATTCCCAGAGTAGCAAATCTGCAGAATTCTCTGCCCAATGAAAGAATAAAGGCTACCTCATTAAATGTATTTGAGATGCATACATGTTTAAAGAATAGAGCAATTGAGGGTAAGGGGGTTAGGGTAAGTGGAAATTAATCTACAAGCAGATCACTCATGATCTTATTAAATGGTGCAGCAGGCTAGACAGGCCAGATGGTCAATTCCTACTCCCATTTCTAATGTTTCCCTGTGACTTACAGCATATATGTACAGTAAAATCTCCATTATCTGGCACCTAAGGGGACTGTGGATGCCAGAAATGCAAATTTTCCGGGTGATTGAGACTCACTCTTCCAATGCCTAACTAATAAACCTGCATTAAGAATACACTGTTTAAAAGATAAGATTGCAAATTTAAAGTAAATGGAAAACAAAGTCAGTATTGTAGAGTCCACGCTGCTGAAGATCCAGCTGCGCTGGATGGGTCACGTCTCCAGAATGGAGGACCATCGCCTTCCCAAGATCGTGTTATATGACGAGCTCTCCACTGGCCACCGTGACAGAGGTGCACCAAAGAAAAGGTACAAGGACTGCCTAAAGAAATCTCTTGGTGCCTGCCACATTGACCACCGCCAGTGGGCTGATAACGCCTCAAACCGTGCATCTTGGCGCCTCACAGTTTGGCGGGCAGCAACCTCCTTTGAAGAAGACCGCAGAGCCCACCTCACTGACAAAAGGCAAAGGAGGAAAAACCCAACACCCAACCCCAACCAACCAATTTTCCCCTGCAACCGCTGCAACCGTGTCTGCCTGTCCCGCATCGGACTTGTCAGCCAAAAACGAGCCTGCAGCTGACGTGGACTTTTTACCCCCTCCATAAATCTTCGTCCGCAAAGCCAAGCCAAAGAAAGAAAAATTATATAAAGTTCACTTTAAATCAAATAATCTTATAACTTAAAAATTTTAAATTGAAATTCAAACCCCAGTTACTGCACTTTAACAGTATTGCACTAACTGCTACTCAAACCATGCAGGCATCATAATGAACCCCCTCATGCAAGTTTACAGATAAAGCCTTACTCATATACTTAATACTGATAAAAATAAAGACTCTTACGAGGCAGGGATCGGGAGATACTTTGGGAGAGTCACCCCTGTGGGGAGTAGCATCAGCCAGCTCTTTATCCTGAGCATCCTCAGGATAAACTTTATTTACACTTTATTTAAACAGCTGCTGCAGGCGGAGCTTGACCGAGGTGCTCCACTGGCTGAATGTTTGCTCCCATCCTCACCAAGACAACCTGACTCACCTCCATGTAATTGTCCCAGTCAGGCCCTCAGCACATCTTCCTTGCACTGACAACCCAACTGACCTCTACACAAGTGGCAAAGGCAAAAAGAATGAATGGCATTGCTAGTTCAGCGGGGAACACCAGTCAAGTCTCAACACAGGGTCCATCCGCTCGGTCTTATCCATTAAATTATTTCTTTCCTTCCTTGTTTTTTTTTGCAGGTTGTTTAAGTTTCCAGTTGATTGAATTCCTGATAATGGGGGCTTTTACTGTACTAAGAAAACTACAACACACTACAGGTTCTTCAACCCACGATATTTTGCCAATCTATATAAAGCTACTCCATAACAATCTAATCCTTCCCAAACTCACAGCCCATATTACGCTATTTTTCTCATATCCATGTGCCATCCAAATGTTTTATATGTCCCTATTCTGTTAACTTCCACCACCACCCCCAGCAATGCATTCCAAGCACCCACCACTCTGTATAAAAATAACTTATCTCTAACATCTAAACTAAATTTTCCTCCACTCACCTTAAACAGATGTCCTCTGTTATTTGCTATTGTTGCCCTGGGGAAAAGGTGCTGCCTGTCCATCCCACCTATGCCTCATAATCCTATACACCTCTAAAGTCACCTCTCATCCCCCGTCGCTCCAAAGAGAAAAGCCCTTAGCTCCATTAACCTTACTTCATAAGACATGTTCTCTAATCTAGACAAAATACTGGTAAATCTCCTCCTCTGGACCCTCTCAAAAGCTGTAGTGTATTTATGCATTTTGTCCTGTACTATTTAATTGACCCTTCCAGTTATGGATAATCTGTTGCATGCACCAACATAATCAGTCCCAAAATCATGAATCCCTTTGAAATTCATCACCTTCACAACAAAATAACTCAAATTACACATTTTGATAATTTTATACTCTATGCTCCCAATATAACCCATCCCAAATTTCATCTTAATTTATAACTTAACATGGAATGTTGCCAGATACTGAAGTCTTGTCAGGTTTCAACACAGCACTTCCTCTATAACACTCTTTCCCAAAATGGGCAGTGCCACCCCCCTTGGGGTGGTGAGGAAAAAAGGGGCTGTCAGGGGACAGTTTGAATGTTGGTTTGTATCTTGGTGATGTGATCTGGATAGGACAGCCAGGTCAGACAGCAGATTTTGTGGGGACTGGTGATCGTCTCATTTTCAGGTCTACAAGGGCCAAGGTATCTTCAATTTTGAAATGCACATTTAAATTATAATATAATAAAGATGTGATTGGGGGGACCCACAATATTTCCTTTTGTTTTTCTGCTGTGTCTTACATTATTTTTTTTTGCGAGAAATATTTTTTTTGTTTTCCTCTGTAGCAGCACACAATAACTTATATTTCACGAATGCATATATACAGAACATGGTGACCATTCAGGGTGGCGACAGTCCAGGATGGGACCGCTGGGACGGTAACCGACTGCTTGTGATGGGGACCGACTGCGTTATACCAAAACTAGCGCTGTTCAAAACCATGTTATACAAGGTAGATCTGTATTTATATCTAATCATAACTTCTAATATTAAGTAGTTATGAAGTATGATTTCTTAGTTTCACATTCAAATTTGTATTATTGTGACATGTACTTCTCCTAGTAATTGCATTGCAATTATATTTACTTATGTTTTTTTTTCTGCTATGTTGTGATTGGCTTGATTTTTACAAAGAACTTGTATTTTTTGTTGCAGAATAAAACATGGTCACAACACAGCAAACAGAGAAGTGTAGACAATAGAGTGTGAAAGCTATGAAGACAAAGCAGTTACAGGTGAGATGTAAATTTACCCTTTCATATTGCTAAATAAACTTGTTTACCACAGGTTTAATTTGTTTATGTCAGCCTGAAGAAAACTGAGGTCCTCCATCAGCCAGCTCCCCACCATGACTACCAGCCCCCCCACATCTCCATCGGGCACACAAAACTCAAAACGGTCAACCAGTTTACCTATCTCGGCTGCACCATTTCATCAGATGCAAGGATCGACAATGAGATAGACAACAGACTCGCCAAGGCAAATAGCGCCTTTGGAAGACTACACAAAAGAGTCTGGAAAAACAACCAACTGAAAAACCTCACAAAGATAAGCGTATACAGAGCCGTTGTCATACCCACACTCCTGTTCGGCTCCGAATCATGGGTCCTCTACCGGCACCACCTACGGCTCCTAGAACGCTTCCACCAGCGTTGTCTCCGCTCCATCCTCAACATCCATTGGAGCGCTCACACCCCTAACGTCGAGGTACTCGAGATGGCAGAGGTCGACAGCATCGAGTCCACGCTGCTGAAGATCCAGCTGCGCTGGATGGGTCACGTCTCCAGAATGGAGGACCATCGCCTTCCCAAGATCGTATTATATGGCGAGCTCTCCACTGGCCACCGTGACAGAGGTGCACCAAAGAAAAGGTACAAGGACTGCCTAAAGAAATCTCTTGGTGCCTGCCACATTGACCACCGCCAGTGGGCTGATAACGCCTCAAACCGTGCATCTTGGCGCCTCACAGTTTGGCGGGCAGCAGCCTCCTTTGAAGAAGACCGCAGAGCCCACCTCACTGACAAAAGGCAAAGGAGGAAAAACCCAACACCCAACCCCAACCAACCAATTTTCCCTTGCAACCGCTGCAATCGTGTCTGCCTGTCCCGCATCGGACTGGTCAGCCACAAACGAGCCTGCAGCTGACGTGGACTTTTTACCCCCTCCATAAATCTTCGTCCGCGAAGCCAAGCCAAAGAGAAAGAATTTGTTTATAGTGCTAGATTAGTAGTTGTTTTAAATTTGCAGTAGACCCAATACAGGAACGTAATCTTCTATCCGAAATTCTGAACCAAAAACTGAACATTTTTCCCCAGGGATATCGTCTATACACCAAAGTTCGCGTTGGGCGGCAAACATGACCCGATGTGACCCACACTCAACTCACGCTTGAATATCCCATGTCAGTCATTAGTGGAACCCAAGGGAGTCCTTACTTTTATGGGTGCCAGTGGGGGAAAAAAAAAGTCCAGCACCTCCGATTCACCGTATATTTGACACCAGATTCATCCTGGTCAGCCCGTTGCTTGCTCGCAACCCCCAACATCACCGCCGCAAGCCCTCCCCCCCCCCCCGTCCTTAACCTGACGTGACCAATGCTCAACTCATGCTTGAATATCCTGTGTCAGTAATCAGTGGAATCCTTACTTTACAGATAGACCTCGACTTAACGATGTTCCGACTTGTGATAATTTGAAGTTACGATGATCAGAATCCATTTTGATTAAAGATAATTTGGGGTCTACCTGTAACAACGTGGTTGTTTTCCCTTCTCTTGTAGTGAGTCAAGGAAATATGTGTTGATGGACATTTTTAAAAAAAAATCCCATACTATAAGGAGTTTGTAAAAGTGTTGCGCTTTAAGGAGTCTGTACATTCTCTCCATCTCTGCGTGTTTTTCCCCAGGAACTCTAGTTTCCTCCCACTGTTCGAAACCTACCAGGGGGTTGTATGGTAATTGGGTGTAAATTGGGTGGCATGAACTTGTGGGTCAAAATGGCATGTTACCATGCTGCATGTCTAAATTTAAAATTTAAATCAATTAGACCCCCATCACCAGCCATATCTACCCCTCTTCAGCTCTTTCATCAGGATCTCTCCCTACCTGCCTGCAACATTTGCTTGTAAGCCTCCTCCTTCACCACCATCCATGGACCTAAACAGCTCTTCAAGGTGAGGCAAAGATTCTCCTCCAACCTCATCTGCTGTATCCAGTGCTCCCAATGTGGTCTCTACTACACAGGTGAGACCAAGTGCAAACCTGGGGACCCTTTCACAGAATGGGGATCATTTCCACAAAGGCCTTAACATCCCAAAGTTCCAGTTGTATGCCATCTCAGCTTCCCTTCCCACATTGACCTGTCCATCCTTGGCCTTCTCCAGTACCAGTAGTAAGGACCAATGCACACTAGTGGAACAATACCTCATGTTCTGCCTTAGTAGTCTACAGTGCAATGATATAAACACTGAATTTTCCCATTTCAGTTAATATCCCCTCTCTCCTGATCAACTTTTGTACTTTCCCTCCCTTCCTCCCCCCCCTTTCCATTTCTGTCCCTTTTCAACATAACCCACAAAGCCCCCAAACCATTCTCATCCCTATCCTGGTTCTATCCTCCTACTCACATTTCACCAATAGGATCCCCCTCCCTTTAGTTCAATCTTATCTATTTATCACTCTCCATCAGCCATCTTCAGCAACACCCTCCATGGCCCATCTTCTCCCACCTGACCTCCCAGTATTTTTTTTTCCTCTTGCATCTCTTTTTTTGGCATTTACCAAGCAACAACAGTCTCTCAATTCCACCCCTCACCCTCCCCATCCGTTTGTCATCTTTCACTTCCTTTTTCAATTCCATGATTAGTCCCTAATCTAACCCCTCCTGATGAATGGATCCAACCCGAAATGCTGACAATCCTTTTCTTTCCACTGATGGTGCTCGGCCCACTAAGTTTCTCCAGATTTTTTTTGCTCTCGATTCCAATATTGGGAGCCTCCTGTGTTTCCAAAATATCCACAAATACTTGGTCTTTTTGAACAAAGCATGGTCACAGTATCCATATAATCAGATGCAAAAAACATTGTATTTAATTTTAAAAAGTGCAGCATGGAGTATCTGAGATGTATTTGCATCAAGCCAAAATGCATTGTTAATCAGGAATTGCTAGTGACGCCTCTGTGTGCTGTTATTGAAGGCAAAATTTGACAAATTTGTGTATTAGCACATGATCAAAAAAAAGGAATCTTGAATAAGCTATTTGTTTACTGTAAGTTGATGGAAGATACTTCAATAACTAATCATTAAAAGGAATTCAAATACCGTAAAATGATGCTTCACTTAACAGTTCAGGGAACATTTCTCCTCCAATGAGAAATGCAGATTAATGATTAAATCTTTAAATATTTAAATTATTGAAGAGAAAAAAAATTTTAAAAATTTCAAGCCAGAGTTTGTACTTTTAATTACATCACAAAAGATGTTCTCAAGATTTGAATTCAAACAGAAAAGAGATACTGGAAAAAGATATAAAGGAAACACGAAAAGGATTTGTGGGTTCAACCAGAGATGTCGAAAGTTGTTGCAGACTTTTCGAGTTGAAACAGACCTAAAAATGTGTAATTTGCCACCTCCATCAAGAAAATGTGAATATGCTTCAAGATTTCCTACTCATAATAACGTTGCGGATTCAAACATGTTCTTCCAGTAATTGTTTTCAGAACACGTTCATCAAGTATGTTAGCTTTGTGAGGTTAGTGAGATGCTGACACACTTTAAATGGAAAATAAATTTATAAAAAGAGCTTAGAAGGTCACGCAATCATATAAAATCACTTTGTTGCATTTGATGTGTTAGTTTATTGTTATCAACATCAGTGCAGCAAAAAAAAAAGTGAAGAAATTTCCATGCACAAGACTCATACGAGCCCATAGGAAATCTATGGACATGAGGGACAGGATCCTGCCTGTCCTACACAAAAAAAAACTATGCTTACAATTGTCATCTCTATATTATTCCATGGTCATCCCAAGTTTTTTTTTTATTGATTAGCTTGGTGAAAGAAAAACACAAAGACCTGCTGATGCTGGAATATTGAACTAACAACTGCTGGAAGAACTCAGCAGCAGACAGCATCAAAGGGCAGAAATGGTCAATGAATGTTTCAGGCCTGGACCCTAGAGGGAAGGGGGTAATATTGTGTATTTGAAGGGGGAAAGAAGCTGGGAGGGCTCAAAGGTGACAGGGTAGAAGATGTGAGAGGCAGAGAGACAGGAAGAGGGAGAAACAATTCAGAAGCTAAAAAGAGGGAAACATTTAAGTTTATGTGTAGGCAAAATGGGGGCATGGCAAGATGGCGTCGAAGAAAGACGTGCATTACACCTCTCCCCAGCTGGATCATTAAATACCCAGTTTTTTTCATAGTATAAAAGTGGTAAAAAATAAGATTTAGTTATTTAAATAACAGTGCTTTATAATGACATCCAATGTGAAAATATTTAAACCTCAGCTTCAGAAAAAAACTACCATATAAAAGTGCAGAAGAATTGAGGCCAACCTGCATAGCTGAATCCACGGAGTCGTCGCTGGGAGTCTCCAAGCCTCAGAGGACTCCAACCCCCATTCGAGTCTGTCTCCGGCGCCGATCCTGCATCCACAAGATGGTGCCGGCACATTGGTGACCTCGGCCATTGCCGACCTGCGTTCACGCCGATAAAGGGACCCGCGACCTCACTGGGCGGCCCAGTGGCGCACAGTGTAGCATCGGAAGATGCTTCTGCGCATCCGACGGCCTTGCCTGGCCTGCTTGTGGCATCTTGGGTCCAAGAGCTGCTGGAGAAAGTCCGGATATGGGAGAGTCCGAACGCCGGCATCCCGAAGAGGTCGGTGTGCCGGCGCTGGGTGTCCAGACCAGCAGCCGTTCAGTCAAGGGACCTACGATGACTTAGGAAGAAGAGGAACTTACCTTATTGGAATTCGTCCAGGAGGAGTAGCTTGCAGTTAAAGATGGATCGCAAAAAGTGTAAGTGGAATCTGGACTGGACTCAGTGTTTACTGTTTTGGAAGGGATTGTTTGTCAAATGCAGCAAATGCATAATATGTCAAAACAAATATCAACTCAAATGAATCAAGGATTTATGGAGATGAAAATAAAAGTGAATACTTTGAGTGATGAAATGTCAACTGTGAAACAGGAAATGACTGTAGTTAAAAATGATATTAATAAATGTATAAAAATCAGTTGATACTGTGCAAGATAATTTAAAGAAAATTGAAACTGTTTTCTCTGGAGTGTCAAACTCAGGTAGAATGTAATAGAGGAAAAATAGAAAAAGTTGAAGGCTCTTTTGTAGATTGGGGATTCAGAAAAGAGATTTAATGAAGAAGATTGATTAATTGGAAAATCAAAGTCGCAGGAATAATGTGAAAATAGTTGGTCTCCCAGAGGACATTGAAGGTGCTGACCCTATTAAAAAAATTTAAGCACTGGATCCCAGAGGTGCTGGGTAAAGAGCTTTTCCCTGAAGGTTTGGAATTGGATAGGGTTCACAGAGGTCTGAGAAGACGACCACCTCCAGGACAAGCACTGAGAGCAGTCTTGATTCGTTGTTTAAAATATCAAGATTGAGAAATGATTTTACGTATGGCAGTGCAGAACACAAGACGGAATCGATCTCCATTAATGGTTCAACATAACAGAGTGTTTATTTTTATGCTGATTTGAGTCAAGAGGTTATTAGAAGACAACAAGAATTTAATACGGCTAAAGATGTTTTGTGGCGAAAAGGCTACATTTGCTTTTCGTTATCCTGCAATTTAAGGTTTTCTATGGAAATTTTCAATCTCAATTTTTTGAGAATGATCATGATGCTTTGGTTTTTGCTAATTCTTTGCTGGAATTGCGAAGAAATGGATCTTTTCCTCCATTATCTCCTAAGAGGAGAGTAAACGGAAATGGAATGGAAAGAATGGAATGTATGGAAAGAAAGGAATGTATGGAAAGAAAGAAGAGATGATACAAAGACTTCTTAATGTTGAAGATCCGGATCAGTCGTTGGGCTTGGAATCATTGGGCTGAATATATGGATTATATTCGATTGTGTTTGATTAAATAATAAATATGTATCTGGCTGGGGGGTGGGGTGGAAGACACTGAAAACTTTGATAGTCATCTGCCACTGTGTTTTTTTTTTCTTTTTTAAAAGAATTATAGAGGGGAACATTATTTTATAGTGTGTAAATATTTTATTAGTTAAAAAAGATGTCTCAATTGAATTTTGCAACTTTTAATCTGCAGGGGTTAAATAATCCAATTAAGAGAAAGAGAATATTGGCTTTTATTTAAAAAAATGAAAATTGATATTGCTTCTTTACAAGAAACACATTTGACTGAGAAAGAACATCTGAAATTGAAAAGAGATTGGGTTGGTCAGGTTTCTTCATCTTCTTTTAATTCCAAGGAAAGAGGAGTAGCAATTTTGATTCATAAAAATTTACCCTTTGAATTGGAATTTTCAGAGTGGTATGCTGGCAGAGTAGTAAGAGTGAACTGTAAATTTTTTGTTGAATCGTGGACTTTGCTGAATCTTTATGCCCCTAATATAGATGATGAGTGGTTTATTTCAGAAGCTTGTTTATTGTTAACTAAAACTAATGAAAATGTTTCAGTTGGTGGTGATTTTAACTGTGTTCTTGACCTTTTATTGGACAGAAATCCAAAAAGTATAAGGAAATCAAAGATGGGAACACAAATTAATGTGTTAATGCAAAATTTAAATTTGGTGGATATTTGGAGAAAAGTTAACCCTACGGAAAAAGATTTCTCTTTATATTCTTCGAGAATTTTCTAGAATTGATTTATTTTTGGTATCAGCACATTTACAAGGTAGGGTATTACGAGCTGAATATAAAAGTAGAGTTATATCAGATCATTCATTATTACTTTTTTCTTGTGAAAGTTCAGAGGTAGGACATCCGTCGTTTAGATGGAGGTTTAATGCAATGTTATCGAATAAACCAGAGTTTGTTACTTTTGTTAAAGAGCAGATTTCTTTATTTTTTACTGAAAATGTTAATTCTGTGAATAGTTAATTTGTAATATGGGATGCTTTAAAAGCTTATTTGAGAGGGCAGATCATTAGTTATTCTACAAAAGTTAAGAAACAATATATGGCAGAAAGTTTAGAGTTAGAATATAAGATTGCTAGCTAGACAAAGATTTTCAGAAAGGTGTAACAGAAGATAAAAGTTGCATTAGTAAGGTTGAAATTATGTTATAATACTTTACAAACTTATCAGTTTGAGCGCTTAATTAATCGATCTAAACAACGTTATGATGAGTTGGGGGAAAGAGCTCATAAGGTACTTGCTTGGCAATTGAAAGCTGAATAGGCATCTCGGACTATTAATGCTGTT